>NC_140634.1:47500-55000 GCF_057382275.1 Copadichromis virginalis
GTCCATGCCCGATGTGAGTAGCAGCAGGGCCAGCGCGCCCAGGAGCACATCTTTTTCGACCGTAAAGGAGAGAGGAGGCCGACTCTCTGCCTCGGCTAAATGGAGAGGGAATTTCAGAAGGGCCAGGGCACAAGCATGGACCTTTTTCAGCTGTAAGGGAGGCAAGAGCAAGGTGTGATGTAGGTCCCCGGGGCCTGCTGGAGGTCCAGGTCCATGCCCGATGTGAGTAGCAGCAGGGCCAGCGCGCCCAGGAGCACATCTTTTTCGACCGTAAAGGGAGACAGGAGGCCGACTCACTGCCTCGGCTAAATGGAGAGGGAATTTCAGAAGGGCCAGGGCACAAGCATGGACCTTTTTCAGCTGTAAGGGAGGCAAGAGCAAGGTGTGATGTAGGTCCCCGGGGCCTGCTGGAGGTCCAGGTCCATGCCCGATGTGAGTAGCAGCAGGGCCAGCGCGCCCAGGAGCACATCTTTTTCGACCGTAAAGGGAGACAGGAGGCCGACTCACTGCCTCGGCTAAATGGAGAGGGAATTTCAGCAGGGCCAGGGCACAGGCATGGACCTTTTTCAGCTGTAAGGGAGGCAAGAGCAAGGTGTGATGTAGGTCCCCGGGGCCTGCTGGAGGTCCAGGTCCATGCCCGATGTGAGTAGCAGCAGGGCCAGCGCGCCCAGGAGCACATCTTTTTCGACCGTAAAGGGAGACAGGAGGCCGACTCACTGCCTCGGCTAAATGGAGAGGGAATTTCAGCAGGGCCAGTGCACAAGCATGGACCTTTTTCAGCTGTAAGGGAGGCAAGAGCAAGGTGTGATGTAGGTCCCCGGGGCCTGCTGGAGGTCCAGGTCCATGCCCGATGTGAGTAGCAGCAGGGCCAGCGCGCCCAGGAGCACATCTTTTTCGACCGTAAAGGGAGACAGGAGGCCGACTCACTGCCTCGGCTAAATGGAGAGGGAATTTCAGCAGGGCCAGTGCACAAGCATGGACCTTTTTCAGCTGTAAGGGAGGCAAGAGCAAGGTGTGATGTAGGTCCCCGGGGCCTGCTGGAGGTCCAGGTCCATGCCCGATGTGAGTAGCAGCAGGGCCAGCGCGCCCAGGAGCACATCTTTTTCGACCGTAAAGGAGAGAGGAGGCCGACTCTCTGCCTCGGCTAAATGGAGAGGGAATTTCAGCAGGGCCAGGGCACAGGCATGGACCTTTTTCAGCTGTAAGGGAGGCAAGAGCAAGGTGTGATGTAGGTCCCCGGGGCCTGCTGGAGGTCCAGGTCCATGCCCGATGTGAGTAGCAGCAGGGCCAGCGCGCCCAGGAGCACATCTTTTTCGACCGTAAAGGGAGACAGGAGGCCGACTCACTGCCTCGGCTAAATGGAGAGGGAATTTCAGAAGGGCCAGGGCACAAGCATGGACCTTTTTCAGCTGTAAGGGAGGCAAGAGCAAGGTGTGATGTAGGTCCCCGGGGCCTGCTGGAGGTCCAGGTCCATGCCCGATGTGAGTAGCAGCAGGGCCAGCGCGCCCAGGAGCACATCTTTTTCGACCGTGAAGGAGACAGGAGGCCGACTCACTGCCTCGGCTAAATGGAGAGGGAATTTCAGAAGGGCCAGGGCACAAGCATGGACCTTTTTCAGCTGTAAGGGAGGCAAGAGCAAGGTGTGATGTAGGTCCCCGGGGCCTGCTGGAGGTCCAGGTCCATGCCCGATGTGAGTAGCAGCAGGGCCAGCGCGCCCAGGAGCACATCTTTTTCGGCCGTAAAGGGAGACAGGAGGCCGACTCACTGCCTCGGCTAAATGGAGAGGGAATTTCAGCAGGGCCAGGGCACAGGCATGGACCTTTTTCAGCTGTAAGGGAGGCAAGAGCAAGGTGCGATGTAGGTCCCCGGGGCCTGTTGTCGTACCATAGGCACGAGTGGTGTGTGTGTGTGGCAAAGAGTTTCTGCGCAGTGTACCAGGGGCACGGGGAAAGGTTGTTGTACCATAGGCACGAGAAAAGTTGTCGTACCATAGGCACGAGAAAAGTTGTCGTACCATAGGCACGAGGAGAGTTTGTGTGGCAAAGTGCTACTGAGCGGTGTACCAGGGGCACGGCGAAAAGTTGTTGTACCATAGGCACGAGGAGAGTTTGTGTGGCAAAGTGCTACTGAGCGGTGTACCAGGGGCACGGCGAAATGTTGTTGTACCATAGGCACGAGGAGAGTTTGTGTGGCAAAGTGCTACTGAGCGGTGTACCAGGGGCACGGCGAAAAGTTGTTGTACCATAGGCACGAGAAAAGTTGTTGTACCATAGGCACGAGAAAAGCTGTCGTACCAGGGGCACGGAGGAAAGTTGTTGTACCATAGGCACGAGAAAAGTTGTCGTACCATAGGCACGAGGAGAGTTTGTGTGGCAAAGTGCTACTGAGCGGTGTACCAGGGGCACGGCGAAAAGTTGTTGTACCATAGGCACGAGAAAAGTTGTTGTACCATAGGCACGAGAAAAGCTGTCGTACCAGGGGCACGGAGGAAAGTTGTTGTACCATAGGCACGAGAAAAGTTGTCGTACCATAGGCACGAGGAGAGTTTGTGTGGCAAAGTGCTACTGAGCGGTGTACCAGGGGCACGGCGAAAAGTTGTTGTACCATAGGCACGAGAAAAGTTGTTGTACCATAGGCACGAGAAAAGTTGTCGTACCAGGGGCACGGAGGAAAGTTGTTGTACCATAGGCACGAGAAAAGTTGTCGTACCATAGGCACGGGAAAAGTTGTCGTACCATAGGCACAAGCAGTGCGTGCGTGCGTGCGTGCGTGCGTGTGTGGCAGTTCTTCTGCGCAGTGTACCAGGGGCACATTTCAATGTGCTTTCTGGAGTACCAGGGGCACGAGGATTTTGCCAGTGGTGTTCTGCTTTGTTAGTGGGAGGGGGCTTAAGTGTGGGTCCCCGGGGCCTGCTGGAGGTCCAGGTCCATGCTAGATACGTGGTACAGGGTAACTGCAGGAGGAGGGGGGGGGTAATGTGGGTTCACGGGGCCTGCTGGAGGTCAAGGTCCATGCTGGATATGCGTTGGAGCGTAACTGCAAGAAAGGAAAGCTAGTGGGGGAGTAGAGCAGGGGAGTATGTGGGTCCCCAGGGCCTGCTGGAGGTCCAGGTCCATGCTAGATATGTGGCACAGGGTAACTGCAGGGGGGGGGGTAATGTGGGTCCACGGGGCCTGCTGGAGGTCCAGGTCCATGCTAGATATGTGGCACAGGGTAACTGCGGGGGGGGGGGGGGGGGGGGGTATTGTGGGTCCACGGGGCCTGCTGGAAGTCAAGGTCCATGCTAGACATGTGGTACAGGGTAACTGCAGGGGGAAGGGGGGGGGGGGTAATGTGGGTCCCCGGGGCCTGCTGGAGGTCCAGGTCCATGCTAGATACGTGGTACAGGGTAACTGCAGGAGGAGGGGGGGGGGGGTAATGTGGGTTCACGGGGCCTGCTGGAGGTCAAGGTCCATGCTGGATATGCGTTGGAGCGTAACTGCAAGAAAGGAAAGCTAGTGGGGGAGTAGAGCAGGGGAGTATGTGGGTCCCCAGGGCCTGCTGGAGGTCCAGGTCCATGCTAGATATGTGGCACAGGGTAACTGCAGGGGGGGGTAATGTGGGTCCACGGGGCCTGCTGGAGGTCCAGGTCCATGCTAGATATGTGGCACAGGGTAACTGCAGGAGGAGGGGGGGGGGGGTAATGTGGGTTCACGGGGCCTGCTGGAGGTCAAGGTCCATGCTGGATATGCGTTGGAGCGTAACTGCAAGAAAGGAAAGCTAGTGGGGGAGTAGAGCAGGGGAGTATGTGGGTCCCCAGGGCCTGCTGGAGGTCCAGGTCCATGCTAGATATGTGGCACAGGGTAACTGCAGGGGGGGGTAATGTGGGTCCACGGGGCCTGCTGGAGGTCCAGGTCCATGCTAGATATGTGGCACAGGGTAACTGCAGGGGGGGGGGGGGGTATTGTGGGTCCACGGGGCCTGCTGGAAGTCAAGGTCCATGCTAGACATGTGGTACAGGGTAACTGCAGGGGGAAGGGGGGGGGGGGTAATGTGGGTCCCCGGGGCCTGCTGGAGGTCCAGGTCCATGCTAGATACGTGGTACAGGGTAACTGCAGGAGGGGGGGGGGGTAATGTGGGTCCACGGGGCATGCTGGAGGTCAAGGTCCATGCTGGATATGCGGTGGAGGGTAACTGCAGGAGAAGGAAAGCTAGTGGGGGATTAGAGCAGGGGAGGATGTGCGTCCCCGGGGCCTGCTGGAGGTCAAGGTCCATGCTGGATATGCGCTGGAGCGTAACTACAAGAAAGGTAAGCTAGTGGGGGACTAGAGCAGGGGAGGATGTGCGTCCCCGGGGCATGCTGGAGGTCAAGGGCCATGCTGGATATGCGGTGGAGGGTAACTGCAGGAGAAGGAAAGCTCATGGGGGATTAGAGCGGAGGAGTATGTGGGTCCTCGGGGCCTGCTGGAGGGCAAGGGCCATGCTGGATTTGTGGTGGAGGGTAACTGCGGGAGAAGGAAAGCTAGTGGGGGAGTAGAGCAGAGGAGTATGTTGGTCCCCGGGGCCTGCTGGAGGTCCAGGTCCATGCCCGATGTGAGTAGCAGCAGGGCCAGCGCGCCAAGGAGCACATCTTTTTCGACCGTAAAGGGAGACAGGAGGCCGACTCACTGCCTCGGCTAAATGGAGAGGGAATTTCAGCAGGGCCAGGGCAAAAGCATGGACCTTTTCAGCTGTAAGGGAGGCAAGAGCAAGGTGTGATGTAGGTCCCCGGGGCCTGCTGGAGGTCCAGGTCCATGCCCGATGTGAGTAGCAGCAGGGCCAGCGCGCCCAGGAGCACATCTTTTTCGACCGTAAAGGGAGACAGGAGGCCGACTCACTGCCTCGGCTAAATGGAGAGGGAATTTCAGAAGGGCCAGGGCACAAGCATGGACCTTTTCAGCTGTAAGGGAGGCAAGAGCAAGGTGTGATGTAGGTCCCCGGGGCCTGCTGGAGGTCCAGGTCCATGCCCGATGTGAGTAGCAGCAGGGCCAGTGCGCCCAGGAGCACATCTTTTTCGACCGTAAAGGGAGACAGGAGGCCGACTCACTGCCTCGGCTAAATGGAGAGGGAATTTCAGCAGGGCCAGGGCAAAAGCATGGACCTTTTCAGCTGTAAGGGAGGCAAGAGCAAGGTGTGATGTAGGTCCCCGGGGCCTGCTGGAGGTCCAGGTCCATGCCCGATGTGAGTAGCAGCAGGGCCAGTGCGCCCAGGAGCACATCTTTTTCGACCGTAAAGGGAGACAGGAGGCCGACTCACTGCCTCGGCTAAATGGAGAGGGAATTTCAGCAGGGCCAGGGCACAGGCATGGACCTTTTTCAGCTGTAAGGGAGGCAAGAGCAAGGTGCGATGTAGGTCCCCGGGGCCTGTTGTCGTACCATAGGCACGAGTGGTGTGTGTGTGTGGCAAAGAGTTTCTGCGCAGTGTACCAGGGGCACGGGGAAAGGTTGTTGTACCATAGGCACGAGAAAAGTTGTCGTACCATAGGCACGAGAAAAGTTGTCGTACCATAGGCACGAGTGTTGTGTGTGTGTGTGGCAAAGTGCTACTGAGCGGTGTACCAGGGGCACGGCGAAAAGTTGTTGTACCATAGGCACGAGAAAAGTTGTTGTACCATAGGCACGAGAAAAGCTGTCGTACCAGGGGCACGGAGGAAAGTTGTCGTACCATAGGCACGAGGAGAGTTTGTGTGGCAAAGTGCTACTGAGCGGTGTACCAGGGGCACGGCGAAAAGTTGTTGTACCATAGGCACGAGAAAAGTTGTCGTACCATAGGCACGAGAAAAGTTGTCATACCATAGGTACGAGGAGTGTGTGTGTGGCAAAGTGCTACTGAGCGGTGTACCAGGGGCACGGCGAAAAGTTGTTGTACCATAGGCACGAGAAAAGTTGTTGTACCATAGGCACGAGAAAAGCTGTCGTACCAGGGGCACGGAGGAAAGTTGTCGTACCATAGGTACAAGCAGTGCGTGCGTGCGTGCGTGCGTGCGTGCGTGCGTGCGTGCGTGCGTGCGTGCGTGCGTGTGTGTGTGTGTGTGTGTGTGGCAGTTCTTCTGCGCAGTGTACCAGGGGCACATTTCAATGTGCTTTCTGGAGTACCAGGGGCACGAGGATTTTGCCAGTGGTGTTCTGCTTTGTTAGTGGGAGGGGGCTTAAGTGTGGGTCCCCGGGGCCTGCTGGAGGTCCAGGTCCATGCTAGATACGTGGTACAGGGTAACTGCAGGAGGGGGGGGGGTAATGTGGGTTCACGGGGCCTGCTGGAGGTCAAGGTCCATGCTGGATATGCGCTGGAGCGTAACTGCAAGAAAGGAAAGCTAGTGGGGGAGTAGAGCAGGGGAGTATGTGGGTCCCCAGGGCCTGCTGGAGGTCCAGGTCCATGCTAGATATGTGGCACAGGGTAACTGCAGGGGGGGGCAATGTGGGTCCACGGGGCCTGCTGGAGGTCCAGGTCCATGCTAGATATGTGGCACAGGGTAACTGCAGGGGGGGGGGGGGGGTATTGTGGGTCCACGGGGCCTGCTGGAAGTCAAGGTCCATGCTAGATATGTGGTACAGGGTAACTGCAGGGGGGGGGGGGGGGTACTGTGGGTCCTCGGGGCCTGCTGGAGGGCAAGGGCCATGCTGGATTTGTGGTGGAGGGTAACTGCGGGAGAAGGAAAGCTAGTGGGGGAGTAGAGCAGAGGAGTATGTTGGTCCCCGGGGCCTGCTGGAGGTCAAGGGCCATGCTGGATATGCGGTGGAGGGTAACTGCAGGAGAAGGAAAGCTCATGGGGGATTAGAGCGGAGGAGTATGTGGGTCCTCGGGGCCTGCTGGAGGGCAAGGGCCATGCTGGATTTGTGGTGGAGGGTAACTGCGGGAGAAGGAAAGCTAGTGGGGGAGTAGAGCAGAGGAGTATGTTGGTCCCCGGGGCCTGCTGGAGGTCCAGGTCCATGCTAGATACGTGGTACAGGGTTAACTGCAGGAGGGGGGGGGGGTAATGTGGGTTCACGGGGCCTGCTGGAGGTCAAGGTCCATGCTGGATATGCGCTGGAGCGTAACTGCAAGAAAGGAAAGCTAGTGGGGGAGTAGAGCAGGGGAGTATGTGGGTCCCCAGGGCCTGCTGGAGGTCCAGGTCCATGCTAGATATGTGGCACAGGGTAACTGCAGGGGGGGGGGGTAATGTGGGTCCACGGGGCCTGCTGGAAGTCAAGGTCCATGCTAGACATGTGGTACAGGGTAACTGCAGGGGGAAGGGGGGGGGGGTAATGTGGGTCCCCGGGGCCTGCTGGAGGTCAAGGTCCGTGCTAGATATGTGGTACAGGATTAACTGCAGGAGGGGGGGGGGGGGGGTAATGTGGGTTCACGGGGCCTGCTGGAGGTCAAGGTCCATGCTGGATATGCGCTGGAGCGTAACTGCAAGAAAGGAAAGCTAGTGGGGGAGTAGAGCAGGGGAGTATGTGGGTCCCCAGGGCCTGCTGGAGGTCCAGGTCCATGCTAGATATGTGG
>NC_140634.1:65000-72500 GCF_057382275.1 Copadichromis virginalis
GGCCTGCTGGAGGTCCAGGTCCATGCCCGATGTGAGTAGCAGCAGGGCCAGCGCGCCCAGGAGCACATCTTTTTCGACCGTAAAGGGAGACAGGAGGCCGACTCACTGCCTCGGCTAAATGGAGAGGGAATTTCAGCAGGGCCAGGGCACAGGCATGGACCTTTTTCAGCTGTAAGGGAGGCAAGAGCAAGGTGTGATGTAGGTCCCCGGGGCCTGCTGGAGGTCCAGGTCCATGCCCGATGTGAGTAGCAGCAGGGCCAGCGCGCCCAGGAGCACATCTTTTTCGACCGTAAAGGGAGACAGGAGGCCGACTCACTGCCTCGGCTAAATGGAGAGGGAATTTCAGCAGGGCCAGTGCACAAGCATGGACCTTTTTCAGCTGTAAGGGAGGCAAGAGCAAGGTGTGATGTAGGTCCCCGGGGCCTGCTGGAGGTCCAGGTCCATGCCCGATGTGAGTAGCAGCAGGGCCAGCGCGCCCAGGAGCACATCTTTTTCGACCGTAAAGGGAGACAGGAGGCCGACTCACTGCCTCGGCTAAATGGAGAGGGAATTTCAGCAGGGCCAGTGCACAAGCATGGACCTTTTTCAGCTGTAAGGGAGGCAAGAGCAAGGTGTGATGTAGGTCCCCGGGGCCTGCTGGAGGTCCAGGTCCATGCCCGATGTGAGTAGCAGCAGGGCCAGCGCGCCCAGGAGCACATCTTTTTCGACCGTAAAGGAGAGAGGAGGCCGACTCTCTGCCTCGGCTAAATGGAGAGGGAATTTCAGCAGGGCCAGGGCACAGGCATGGACCTTTTTCAGCTGTAAGGGAGGCAAGAGCAAGGTGTGATGTAGGTCCCCGGGGCCTGCTGGAGGTCCAGGTCCATGCCCGATGTGAGTAGCAGCAGGGCCAGCGCGCCCAGGAGCACATCTTTTTCGACCGTAAAGGGAGACAGGAGGCCGACTCACTGCCTCGGCTAAATGGAGAGGGAATTTCAGAAGGGCCAGGGCACAAGCATGGACCTTTTTCAGCTGTAAGGGAGGCAAGAGCAAGGTGTGATGTAGGTCCCCGGGGCCTGCTGGAGGTCCAGGTCCATGCCCGATGTGAGTAGCAGCAGGGCCAGCGCGCCCAGGAGCACATCTTTTTCGACCGTGAAGGAGACAGGAGGCCGACTCACTGCCTCGGCTAAATGGAGAGGGAATTTCAGAAGGGCCAGGGCACAAGCATGGACCTTTTTCAGCTGTAAGGGAGGCAAGAGCAAGGTGTGATGTAGGTCCCCGGGGCCTGCTGGAGGTCCAGGTCCATGCCCGATGTGAGTAGCAGCAGGGCCAGCGCGCCCAGGAGCACATCTTTTTCGGCCGTAAAGGGAGACAGGAGGCCGACTCACTGCCTCGGCTAAATGGAGAGGGAATTTCAGCAGGGCCAGGGCACAGGCATGGACCTTTTTCAGCTGTAAGGGAGGCAAGAGCAAGGTGCGATGTAGGTCCCCGGGGCCTGTTGTCGTACCATAGGCACGAGTGGTGTGTGTGTGTGGCAAAGAGTTTCTGCGCAGTGTACCAGGGGCACGGGGAAAGGTTGTTGTACCATAGGCACGAGAAAAGTTGTCGTACCATAGGCACGAGAAAAGTTGTCGTACCATAGGCACGAGGAGAGTTTGTGTGGCAAAGTGCTACTGAGCGGTGTACCAGGGGCACGGCGAAAAGTTGTTGTACCATAGGCACGAGGAGAGTTTGTGTGGCAAAGTGCTACTGAGCGGTGTACCAGGGGCACGGCGAAATGTTGTTGTACCATAGGCACGAGGAGAGTTTGTGTGGCAAAGTGCTACTGAGCGGTGTACCAGGGGCACGGCGAAAAGTTGTTGTACCATAGGCACGAGAAAAGTTGTTGTACCATAGGCACGAGAAAAGCTGTCGTACCAGGGGCACGGAGGAAAGTTGTTGTACCATAGGCACGAGAAAAGTTGTCGTACCATAGGCACGAGGAGAGTTTGTGTGGCAAAGTGCTACTGAGCGGTGTACCAGGGGCACGGCGAAAAGTTGTTGTACCATAGGCACGAGAAAAGTTGTTGTACCATAGGCACGAGAAAAGCTGTCGTACCAGGGGCACGGAGGAAAGTTGTTGTACCATAGGCACGAGAAAAGTTGTCGTACCATAGGCACGAGGAGAGTTTGTGTGGCAAAGTGCTACTGAGCGGTGTACCAGGGGCACGGCGAAAAGTTGTTGTACCATAGGCACGAGAAAAGTTGTTGTACCATAGGCACGAGAAAAGTTGTCGTACCAGGGGCACGGAGGAAAGTTGTTGTACCATAGGCACGAGAAAAGTTGTCGTACCATAGGCACGGGAAAAGTTGTCGTACCATAGGCACAAGCAGTGCGTGCGTGCGTGCGTGCGTGCGTGTGTGGCAGTTCTTCTGCGCAGTGTACCAGGGGCACATTTCAATGTGCTTTCTGGAGTACCAGGGGCACGAGGATTTTGCCAGTGGTGTTCTGCTTTGTTAGTGGGAGGGGGCTTAAGTGTGGGTCCCCGGGGCCTGCTGGAGGTCCAGGTCCATGCTAGATACGTGGTACAGGGTAACTGCAGGAGGAGGGGGGGGGTAATGTGGGTTCACGGGGCCTGCTGGAGGTCAAGGTCCATGCTGGATATGCGTTGGAGCGTAACTGCAAGAAAGGAAAGCTAGTGGGGGAGTAGAGCAGGGGAGTATGTGGGTCCCCAGGGCCTGCTGGAGGTCCAGGTCCATGCTAGATATGTGGCACAGGGTAACTGCAGGGGGGGGGGTAATGTGGGTCCACGGGGCCTGCTGGAGGTCCAGGTCCATGCTAGATATGTGGCACAGGGTAACTGCGGGGGGGGGGGGGGGGGGGGTATTGTGGGTCCACGGGGCCTGCTGGAAGTCAAGGTCCATGCTAGACATGTGGTACAGGGTAACTGCAGGGGGAAGGGGGGGGGGGGTAATGTGGGTCCCCGGGGCCTGCTGGAGGTCCAGGTCCATGCTAGATACGTGGTACAGGGTAACTGCAGGAGGAGGGGGGGGGGGGTAATGTGGGTTCACGGGGCCTGCTGGAGGTCAAGGTCCATGCTGGATATGCGTTGGAGCGTAACTGCAAGAAAGGAAAGCTAGTGGGGGAGTAGAGCAGGGGAGTATGTGGGTCCCCAGGGCCTGCTGGAGGTCCAGGTCCATGCTAGATATGTGGCACAGGGTAACTGCAGGGGGGGGTAATGTGGGTCCACGGGGCCTGCTGGAGGTCCAGGTCCATGCTAGACATGTGGTACAGGGTAACTGCAGGGGGAAGGGGGGGGGGGGTAATGTGGGTCCCCGGGGCCTGCTGGAGGTCCAGGTCCATGCTAGATACGTGGTACAGGGTAACTGCAGGAGGAGGGGGGGGGGGGTAATGTGGGTTCACGGGGCCTGCTGGAGGTCAAGGTCCATGCTGGATATGCGTTGGAGCGTAACTGCAAGAAAGGAAAGCTAGTGGGGGAGTAGAGCAGGGGAGTATGTGGGTCCCCAGGGCCTGCTGGAGGTCCAGGTCCATGCTAGATATGTGGCACAGGGTAACTGCAGGGGGGGGTAATGTGGGTCCACGGGGCCTGCTGGAGGTCCAGGTCCATGCTAGATATGTGGCACAGGGTAACTGCAGGGGGGGGGGGGGGTATTGTGGGTCCACGGGGCCTGCTGGAAGTCAAGGTCCATGCTAGACATGTGGTACAGGGTAACTGCAGGGGGAAGGGGGGGGGGGGTAATGTGGGTCCCCGGGGCCTGCTGGAGGTCCAGGTCCATGCTAGATACGTGGTACAGGGTAACTGCAGGAGGGGGGGGGGGTAATGTGGGTCCACGGGGCATGCTGGAGGTCAAGGTCCATGCTGGATATGCGGTGGAGGGTAACTGCAGGAGAAGGAAAGCTAGTGGGGGATTAGAGCAGGGGAGGATGTGCGTCCCCGGGGCCTGCTGGAGGTCAAGGTCCATGCTGGATATGCGCTGGAGCGTAACTACAAGAAAGGTAAGCTAGTGGGGGACTAGAGCAGGGGAGGATGTGCGTCCCCGGGGCATGCTGGAGGTCAAGGGCCATGCTGGATATGCGGTGGAGGGTAACTGCAGGAGAAGGAAAGCTCATGGGGGATTAGAGCGGAGGAGTATGTGGGTCCTCGGGGCCTGCTGGAGGGCAAGGGCCATGCTGGATTTGTGGTGGAGGGTAACTGCGGGAGAAGGAAAGCTAGTGGGGGAGTAGAGCAGAGGAGTATGTTGGTCCCCGGGGCCTGCTGGAGGTCCAGGTCCATGCCCGATGTGAGTAGCAGCAGGGCCAGCGCGCCAAGGAGCACATCTTTTTCGACCGTAAAGGGAGACAGGAGGCCGACTCACTGCCTCGGCTAAATGGAGAGGGAATTTCAGCAGGGCCAGGGCAAAAGCATGGACCTTTTCAGCTGTAAGGGAGGCAAGAGCAAGGTGTGATGTAGGTCCCCGGGGCCTGCTGGAGGTCCAGGTCCATGCCCGATGTGAGTAGCAGCAGGGCCAGCGCGCCCAGGAGCACATCTTTTTCGACCGTAAAGGGAGACAGGAGGCCGACTCACTGCCTCGGCTAAATGGAGAGGGAATTTCAGAAGGGCCAGGGCACAAGCATGGACCTTTTCAGCTGTAAGGGAGGCAAGAGCAAGGTGTGATGTAGGTCCCCGGGGCCTGCTGGAGGTCCAGGTCCATGCCCGATGTGAGTAGCAGCAGGGCCAGTGCGCCCAGGAGCACATCTTTTTCGACCGTAAAGGGAGACAGGAGGCCGACTCACTGCCTCGGCTAAATGGAGAGGGAATTTCAGCAGGGCCAGGGCAAAAGCATGGACCTTTTCAGCTGTAAGGGAGGCAAGAGCAAGGTGTGATGTAGGTCCCCGGGGCCTGCTGGAGGTCCAGGTCCATGCCCGATGTGAGTAGCAGCAGGGCCAGTGCGCCCAGGAGCACATCTTTTTCGACCGTAAAGGGAGACAGGAGGCCGACTCACTGCCTCGGCTAAATGGAGAGGGAATTTCAGCAGGGCCAGGGCACAGGCATGGACCTTTTTCAGCTGTAAGGGAGGCAAGAGCAAGGTGCGATGTAGGTCCCCGGGGCCTGTTGTCGTACCATAGGCACGAGTGGTGTGTGTGTGTGGCAAAGAGTTTCTGCGCAGTGTACCAGGGGCACGGGGAAAGGTTGTTGTACCATAGGCACGAGAAAAGTTGTCGTACCATAGGCACGAGAAAAGTTGTCGTACCATAGGCACGAGTGTTGTGTGTGTGTGTGGCAAAGTGCTACTGAGCGGTGTACCAGGGGCACGGCGAAAAGTTGTTGTACCATAGGCACGAGAAAAGTTGTTGTACCATAGGCACGAGAAAAGCTGTCGTACCAGGGGCACGGAGGAAAGTTGTCGTACCATAGGCACGAGGAGAGTTTGTGTGGCAAAGTGCTACTGAGCGGTGTACCAGGGGCACGGCGAAAAGTTGTTGTACCATAGGCACGAGAAAAGTTGTCGTACCATAGGCACGAGAAAAGTTGTCATACCATAGGTACGAGGAGTGTGTGTGTGGCAAAGTGCTACTGAGCGGTGTACCAGGGGCACGGCGAAAAGTTGTTGTACCATAGGCACGAGAAAAGTTGTTGTACCATAGGCACGAGAAAAGCTGTCGTACCAGGGGCACGGAGGAAAGTTGTCGTACCATAGGTACAAGCAGTGCGTGCGTGCGTGCGTGCGTGCGTGCGTGCGTGCGTGCGTGCGTGCGTGCGTGCGTGTGTGTGTGTGTGTGTGTGTGGCAGTTCTTCTGCGCAGTGTACCAGGGGCACATTTCAATGTGCTTTCTGGAGTACCAGGGGCACGAGGATTTTGCCAGTGGTGTTCTGCTTTGTTAGTGGGAGGGGGCTTAAGTGTGGGTCCCCGGGGCCTGCTGGAGGTCCAGGTCCATGCTAGATACGTGGTACAGGGTAACTGCAGGAGGGGGGGGGGTAATGTGGGTTCACGGGGCCTGCTGGAGGTCAAGGTCCATGCTGGATATGCGCTGGAGCGTAACTGCAAGAAAGGAAAGCTAGTGGGGGAGTAGAGCAGGGGAGTATGTGGGTCCCCAGGGCCTGCTGGAGGTCCAGGTCCATGCTAGATATGTGGCACAGGGTAACTGCAGGGGGGGGCAATGTGGGTCCACGGGGCCTGCTGGAGGTCCAGGTCCATGCTAGATATGTGGCACAGGGTAACTGCAGGGGGGGGGGGGGGGTATTGTGGGTCCACGGGGCCTGCTGGAAGTCAAGGTCCATGCTAGATATGTGGTACAGGGTAACTGCAGGGGGGGGGGGGGGGTACTGTGGGTCCTCGGGGCCTGCTGGAGGGCAAGGGCCATGCTGGATTTGTGGTGGAGGGTAACTGCGGGAGAAGGAAAGCTAGTGGGGGAGTAGAGCAGAGGAGTATGTTGGTCCCCGGGGCCTGCTGGAGGTCAAGGGCCATGCTGGATATGCGGTGGAGGGTAACTGCAGGAGAAGGAAAGCTCATGGGGGATTAGAGCGGAGGAGTATGTGGGTCCTCGGGGCCTGCTGGAGGGCAAGGGCCATGCTGGATTTGTGGTGGAGGGTAACTGCGGGAGAAGGAAAGCTAGTGGGGGAGTAGAGCAGAGGAGTATGTTGGTCCCCGGGGCCTGCTGGAGGTCCAGGTCCATGCTAGATACGTGGTACAGGGTTAACTGCAGGAGGGGGGGGGGGTAATGTGGGTTCACGGGGCCTGCTGGAGGTCAAGGTCCATGCTGGATATGCGCTGGAGCGTAACTGCAAGAAAGGAAAGCTAGTGGGGGAGTAGAGCAGGGGAGTATGTGGGTCCCCAGGGCCTGCTGGAGGTCCAGGTCCATGCTAGATATGTGGCACAGGGTAACTGCAGGGGGGGGGGGTAATGTGGGTCCACGGGGCCTGCTGGAAGTCAAGGTCCATGCTAGACATGTGGTACAGGGTAACTGCAGGGGGAAGGGGGGGGGGGTAATGTGGGTCCCCGGGGCCTGCTGGAGGTCAAGGTCCGTGCTAGATATGTGGTACAGGATTAACTGCAGGAGGGGGGGGGGGGGGGTAATGTGGGTTCACGGGGCCTGCTGGAGGTCAAGGTCCATGCTGGATATGCGCTGGAGCGTAACTGCAAGAAAGGAAAGCTAGTGGGGGAGTAGAGCAGGGGAGTATGTGGGTCCCCAGGGCCTGCTGGAGGTCCAGGTCCATGCTAGATATGTGGCACAGGGTAACTGCAGGGGGGGGGGTAATGTGGGTCCACGGGGCCTGCTGGAAGTCAAGGTCCATGCTAGACATGTGGTACAGGGTAACTGCAGGGGGAAGGGGGGGGGGGGGGGTAATGTGGGTCCCCGGGGCCTGCTGGAGGTCAAGGTCCGTGCTAGATATGTGGTACGGGGTAACTGCGGTGGGGGGGCGGATCTAATGGGGGACTAGATCAGGTGAGGATGTAATGGCCAGTTCGACAGCAGCACATCTTTTTCGACCGTAAGGGAGAGAGGAGGCCGACTCTCTGCCTCGGCCAAATGGAGAGAGATTT
>NC_140634.1:82500-87500 GCF_057382275.1 Copadichromis virginalis
TTTTTCGACCGTAAAGGGAGACAGGAGGCCGACTCACTGCCTCGGCTAAATGGAGAGGGAATTTCAGCAGGGCCAGTGCACAAGCATGGACCTTTTTCAGCTGTAAGGGAGGCAAGAGCAAGGTGTGATGTAGGTCCCCGGGGCCTGCTGGAGGTCCAGGTCCATGCCCGATGTGAGTAGCAGCAGGGCCAGCGCGCCCAGGAGCACATCTTTTTCGACCGTAAAGGAGAGAGGAGGCCGACTCTCTGCCTCGGCTAAATGGAGAGGGAATTTCAGCAGGGCCAGGGCACAGGCATGGACCTTTTTCAGCTGTAAGGGAGGCAAGAGCAAGGTGTGATGTAGGTCCCCGGGGCCTGCTGGAGGTCCAGGTCCATGCCCGATGTGAGTAGCAGCAGGGCCAGCGCGCCCAGGAGCACATCTTTTTCGACCGTAAAGGGAGACAGGAGGCCGACTCACTGCCTCGGCTAAATGGAGAGGGAATTTCAGAAGGGCCAGGGCACAAGCATGGACCTTTTTCAGCTGTAAGGGAGGCAAGAGCAAGGTGTGATGTAGGTCCCCGGGGCCTGCTGGAGGTCCAGGTCCATGCCCGATGTGAGTAGCAGCAGGGCCAGCGCGCCCAGGAGCACATCTTTTTCGACCGTGAAGGAGACAGGAGGCCGACTCACTGCCTCGGCTAAATGGAGAGGGAATTTCAGAAGGGCCAGGGCACAAGCATGGACCTTTTTCAGCTGTAAGGGAGGCAAGAGCAAGGTGTGATGTAGGTCCCCGGGGCCTGCTGGAGGTCCAGGTCCATGCCCGATGTGAGTAGCAGCAGGGCCAGCGCGCCCAGGAGCACATCTTTTTCGGCCGTAAAGGGAGACAGGAGGCCGACTCACTGCCTCGGCTAAATGGAGAGGGAATTTCAGCAGGGCCAGGGCACAGGCATGGACCTTTTTCAGCTGTAAGGGAGGCAAGAGCAAGGTGCGATGTAGGTCCCCGGGGCCTGTTGTCGTACCATAGGCACGAGTGGTGTGTGTGTGTGGCAAAGAGTTTCTGCGCAGTGTACCAGGGGCACGGGGAAAGGTTGTTGTACCATAGGCACGAGAAAAGTTGTCGTACCATAGGCACGAGAAAAGTTGTCGTACCATAGGCACGAGGAGAGTTTGTGTGGCAAAGTGCTACTGAGCGGTGTACCAGGGGCACGGCGAAAAGTTGTTGTACCATAGGCACGAGGAGAGTTTGTGTGGCAAAGTGCTACTGAGCGGTGTACCAGGGGCACGGCGAAATGTTGTTGTACCATAGGCACGAGGAGAGTTTGTGTGGCAAAGTGCTACTGAGCGGTGTACCAGGGGCACGGCGAAAAGTTGTTGTACCATAGGCACGAGAAAAGTTGTTGTACCATAGGCACGAGAAAAGCTGTCGTACCAGGGGCACGGAGGAAAGTTGTTGTACCATAGGCACGAGAAAAGTTGTCGTACCATAGGCACGAGGAGAGTTTGTGTGGCAAAGTGCTACTGAGCGGTGTACCAGGGGCACGGCGAAAAGTTGTTGTACCATAGGCACGAGAAAAGTTGTTGTACCATAGGCACGAGAAAAGCTGTCGTACCAGGGGCACGGAGGAAAGTTGTTGTACCATAGGCACGAGAAAAGTTGTCGTACCATAGGCACGAGGAGAGTTTGTGTGGCAAAGTGCTACTGAGCGGTGTACCAGGGGCACGGCGAAAAGTTGTTGTACCATAGGCACGAGAAAAGTTGTTGTACCATAGGCACGAGAAAAGTTGTCGTACCAGGGGCACGGAGGAAAGTTGTTGTACCATAGGCACGAGAAAAGTTGTCGTACCATAGGCACGGGAAAAGTTGTCGTACCATAGGCACAAGCAGTGCGTGCGTGCGTGCGTGCGTGCGTGTGTGGCAGTTCTTCTGCGCAGTGTACCAGGGGCACATTTCAATGTGCTTTCTGGAGTACCAGGGGCACGAGGATTTTGCCAGTGGTGTTCTGCTTTGTTAGTGGGAGGGGGCTTAAGTGTGGGTCCCCGGGGCCTGCTGGAGGTCCAGGTCCATGCTAGATACGTGGTACAGGGTAACTGCAGGAGGAGGGGGGGGGTAATGTGGGTTCACGGGGCCTGCTGGAGGTCAAGGTCCATGCTGGATATGCGTTGGAGCGTAACTGCAAGAAAGGAAAGCTAGTGGGGGAGTAGAGCAGGGGAGTATGTGGGTCCCCAGGGCCTGCTGGAGGTCCAGGTCCATGCTAGATATGTGGCACAGGGTAACTGCAGGGGGGGGGGTAATGTGGGTCCACGGGGCCTGCTGGAGGTCCAGGTCCATGCTAGATATGTGGCACAGGGTAACTGCGGGGGGGGGGGGGGGGGGGGTATTGTGGGTCCACGGGGCCTGCTGGAAGTCAAGGTCCATGCTAGACATGTGGTACAGGGTAACTGCAGGGGGAAGGGGGGGGGGGGTAATGTGGGTCCCCGGGGCCTGCTGGAGGTCCAGGTCCATGCTAGATACGTGGTACAGGGTAACTGCAGGAGGAGGGGGGGGGGGGTAATGTGGGTTCACGGGGCCTGCTGGAGGTCAAGGTCCATGCTGGATATGCGTTGGAGCGTAACTGCAAGAAAGGAAAGCTAGTGGGGGAGTAGAGCAGGGGAGTATGTGGGTCCCCAGGGCCTGCTGGAGGTCCAGGTCCATGCTAGATATGTGGCACAGGGTAACTGCAGGGGGGGGTAATGTGGGTCCACGGGGCCTGCTGGAGGTCCAGGTCCATGCTAGATATGTGGCACAGGGTAACTGCAGGGGGGGGGGGGGGTATTGTGGGTCCACGGGGCCTGCTGGAAGTCAAGGTCCATGCTAGACATGTGGTACAGGGTAACTGCAGGGGGAAGGGGGGGGGGGGTAATGTGGGTCCCCGGGGCCTGCTGGAGGTCCAGGTCCATGCTAGATACGTGGTACAGGGTAACTGCAGGAGGGGGGGGGGGTAATGTGGGTCCACGGGGCATGCTGGAGGTCAAGGTCCATGCTGGATATGCGGTGGAGGGTAACTGCAGGAGAAGGAAAGCTAGTGGGGGATTAGAGCAGGGGAGGATGTGCGTCCCCGGGGCCTGCTGGAGGTCAAGGTCCATGCTGGATATGCGCTGGAGCGTAACTACAAGAAAGGTAAGCTAGTGGGGGACTAGAGCAGGGGAGGATGTGCGTCCCCGGGGCATGCTGGAGGTCAAGGGCCATGCTGGATATGCGGTGGAGGGTAACTGCAGGAGAAGGAAAGCTCATGGGGGATTAGAGCGGAGGAGTATGTGGGTCCTCGGGGCCTGCTGGAGGGCAAGGGCCATGCTGGATTTGTGGTGGAGGGTAACTGCGGGAGAAGGAAAGCTAGTGGGGGAGTAGAGCAGAGGAGTATGTTGGTCCCCGGGGCCTGCTGGAGGTCCAGGTCCATGCCCGATGTGAGTAGCAGCAGGGCCAGCGCGCCAAGGAGCACATCTTTTTCGACCGTAAAGGGAGACAGGAGGCCGACTCACTGCCTCGGCTAAATGGAGAGGGAATTTCAGCAGGGCCAGGGCAAAAGCATGGACCTTTTCAGCTGTAAGGGAGGCAAGAGCAAGGTGTGATGTAGGTCCCCGGGGCCTGCTGGAGGTCCAGGTCCATGCCCGATGTGAGTAGCAGCAGGGCCAGCGCGCCCAGGAGCACATCTTTTTCGACCGTAAAGGGAGACAGGAGGCCGACTCACTGCCTCGGCTAAATGGAGAGGGAATTTCAGAAGGGCCAGGGCACAAGCATGGACCTTTTCAGCTGTAAGGGAGGCAAGAGCAAGGTGTGATGTAGGTCCCCGGGGCCTGCTGGAGGTCCAGGTCCATGCCCGATGTGAGTAGCAGCAGGGCCAGTGCGCCCAGGAGCACATCTTTTTCGACCGTAAAGGGAGACAGGAGGCCGACTCACTGCCTCGGCTAAATGGAGAGGGAATTTCAGCAGGGCCAGGGCAAAAGCATGGACCTTTTCAGCTGTAAGGGAGGCAAGAGCAAGGTGTGATGTAGGTCCCCGGGGCCTGCTGGAGGTCCAGGTCCATGCCCGATGTGAGTAGCAGCAGGGCCAGTGCGCCCAGGAGCACATCTTTTTCGACCGTAAAGGGAGACAGGAGGCCGACTCACTGCCTCGGCTAAATGGAGAGGGAATTTCAGCAGGGCCAGGGCACAGGCATGGACCTTTTTCAGCTGTAAGGGAGGCAAGAGCAAGGTGCGATGTAGGTCCCCGGGGCCTGTTGTCGTACCATAGGCACGAGTGGTGTGTGTGTGTGGCAAAGAGTTTCTGCGCAGTGTACCAGGGGCACGGGGAAAGGTTGTTGTACCATAGGCACGAGAAAAGTTGTCGTACCATAGGCACGAGAAAAGTTGTCGTACCATAGGCACGAGTGTTGTGTGTGTGTGTGGCAAAGTGCTACTGAGCGGTGTACCAGGGGCACGGCGAAAAGTTGTTGTACCATAGGCACGAGAAAAGTTGTTGTACCATAGGCACGAGAAAAGCTGTCGTACCAGGGGCACGGAGGAAAGTTGTCGTACCATAGGCACGAGGAGAGTTTGTGTGGCAAAGTGCTACTGAGCGGTGTACCAGGGGCACGGCGAAAAGTTGTTGTACCATAGGCACGAGAAAAGTTGTCGTACCATAGGCACGAGAAAAGTTGTCATACCATAGGTACGAGGAGTGTGTGTGTGGCAAAGTGCTACTGAGCGGTGTACCAGGGGCACGGCGAAAAGTTGTTGTACCATAGGCACGAGAAAAGTTGTTGTACCATAGGCACGAGAAAAGCTGTCGTACCAGGGGCACGGAGGAAAGTTGTTGTACCATAGGCACGAGAAAAGTTGTCGTACCATAGGCACGAGGAGAGTTTGTGTGGCAAAGTGCTACTGAGCGGTGTACCAGGGGCACGGCGAAAAGTTGTTGTACCATAGGCACGAGAAAAGTTGTTGTACCATAGGCACGAGAAAAGCTGTCGTACCAGGGGCACGGAGGAAAGTTGTTGTACCATAGGCATG
>NC_140634.1:110000-115000 GCF_057382275.1 Copadichromis virginalis
TTCAGCAGGGCCAGGGCACAGGCATGGACCTTTTTCAGCTGTAAGGGAGGCAAGAGCAAGGTGTGATGTAGGTCCCCGGGGCCTGCTGGAGGTCCAGGTCCATGCCCGATGTGAGTAGCAGCAGGGCCAGCGCGCCCAGGAGCACATCTTTTTCGACCGTAAAGGGAGACAGGAGGCCGACTCACTGCCTCGGCTAAATGGAGAGGGAATTTCAGCAGGGCCAGTGCACAAGCATGGACCTTTTTCAGCTGTAAGGGAGGCAAGAGCAAGGTGTGATGTAGGTCCCCGGGGCCTGCTGGAGGTCCAGGTCCATGCCCGATGTGAGTAGCAGCAGGGCCAGCGCGCCCAGGAGCACATCTTTTTCGACCGTAAAGGGAGACAGGAGGCCGACTCACTGCCTCGGCTAAATGGAGAGGGAATTTCAGCAGGGCCAGTGCACAAGCATGGACCTTTTTCAGCTGTAAGGGAGGCAAGAGCAAGGTGTGATGTAGGTCCCCGGGGCCTGCTGGAGGTCCAGGTCCATGCCCGATGTGAGTAGCAGCAGGGCCAGCGCGCCCAGGAGCACATCTTTTTCGACCGTAAAGGAGAGAGGAGGCCGACTCTCTGCCTCGGCTAAATGGAGAGGGAATTTCAGCAGGGCCAGGGCACAGGCATGGACCTTTTTCAGCTGTAAGGGAGGCAAGAGCAAGGTGTGATGTAGGTCCCCGGGGCCTGCTGGAGGTCCAGGTCCATGCCCGATGTGAGTAGCAGCAGGGCCAGCGCGCCCAGGAGCACATCTTTTTCGACCGTAAAGGGAGACAGGAGGCCGACTCACTGCCTCGGCTAAATGGAGAGGGAATTTCAGAAGGGCCAGGGCACAAGCATGGACCTTTTTCAGCTGTAAGGGAGGCAAGAGCAAGGTGTGATGTAGGTCCCCGGGGCCTGCTGGAGGTCCAGGTCCATGCCCGATGTGAGTAGCAGCAGGGCCAGCGCGCCCAGGAGCACATCTTTTTCGACCGTGAAGGAGACAGGAGGCCGACTCACTGCCTCGGCTAAATGGAGAGGGAATTTCAGAAGGGCCAGGGCACAAGCATGGACCTTTTTCAGCTGTAAGGGAGGCAAGAGCAAGGTGTGATGTAGGTCCCCGGGGCCTGCTGGAGGTCCAGGTCCATGCCCGATGTGAGTAGCAGCAGGGCCAGCGCGCCCAGGAGCACATCTTTTTCGGCCGTAAAGGGAGACAGGAGGCCGACTCACTGCCTCGGCTAAATGGAGAGGGAATTTCAGCAGGGCCAGGGCACAGGCATGGACCTTTTTCAGCTGTAAGGGAGGCAAGAGCAAGGTGCGATGTAGGTCCCCGGGGCCTGTTGTCGTACCATAGGCACGAGTGGTGTGTGTGTGTGGCAAAGAGTTTCTGCGCAGTGTACCAGGGGCACGGGGAAAGGTTGTTGTACCATAGGCACGAGAAAAGTTGTCGTACCATAGGCACGAGAAAAGTTGTCGTACCATAGGCACGAGGAGAGTTTGTGTGGCAAAGTGCTACTGAGCGGTGTACCAGGGGCACGGCGAAAAGTTGTTGTACCATAGGCACGAGGAGAGTTTGTGTGGCAAAGTGCTACTGAGCGGTGTACCAGGGGCACGGCGAAATGTTGTTGTACCATAGGCACGAGGAGAGTTTGTGTGGCAAAGTGCTACTGAGCGGTGTACCAGGGGCACGGCGAAAAGTTGTTGTACCATAGGCACGAGAAAAGTTGTTGTACCATAGGCACGAGAAAAGCTGTCGTACCAGGGGCACGGAGGAAAGTTGTTGTACCATAGGCACGAGAAAAGTTGTCGTACCATAGGCACGAGGAGAGTTTGTGTGGCAAAGTGCTACTGAGCGGTGTACCAGGGGCACGGCGAAAAGTTGTTGTACCATAGGCACGAGAAAAGTTGTTGTACCATAGGCACGAGAAAAGCTGTCGTACCAGGGGCACGGAGGAAAGTTGTTGTACCATAGGCACGAGAAAAGTTGTCGTACCATAGGCACGAGGAGAGTTTGTGTGGCAAAGTGCTACTGAGCGGTGTACCAGGGGCACGGCGAAAAGTTGTTGTACCATAGGCACGAGAAAAGTTGTTGTACCATAGGCACGAGAAAAGTTGTCGTACCAGGGGCACGGAGGAAAGTTGTTGTACCATAGGCACGAGAAAAGTTGTCGTACCATAGGCACGGGAAAAGTTGTCGTACCATAGGCACAAGCAGTGCGTGCGTGCGTGCGTGCGTGCGTGTGTGGCAGTTCTTCTGCGCAGTGTACCAGGGGCACATTTCAATGTGCTTTCTGGAGTACCAGGGGCACGAGGATTTTGCCAGTGGTGTTCTGCTTTGTTAGTGGGAGGGGGCTTAAGTGTGGGTCCCCGGGGCCTGCTGGAGGTCCAGGTCCATGCTAGATACGTGGTACAGGGTAACTGCAGGAGGAGGGGGGGGGTAATGTGGGTTCACGGGGCCTGCTGGAGGTCAAGGTCCATGCTGGATATGCGTTGGAGCGTAACTGCAAGAAAGGAAAGCTAGTGGGGGAGTAGAGCAGGGGAGTATGTGGGTCCCCAGGGCCTGCTGGAGGTCCAGGTCCATGCTAGATATGTGGCACAGGGTAACTGCAGGGGGGGGGGTAATGTGGGTCCACGGGGCCTGCTGGAGGTCCAGGTCCATGCTAGATATGTGGCACAGGGTAACTGCGGGGGGGGGGGGGGGGGGGGTATTGTGGGTCCACGGGGCCTGCTGGAAGTCAAGGTCCATGCTAGACATGTGGTACAGGGTAACTGCAGGGGGAAGGGGGGGGGGGGTAATGTGGGTCCCCGGGGCCTGCTGGAGGTCCAGGTCCATGCTAGATACGTGGTACAGGGTAACTGCAGGAGGAGGGGGGGGGGGGTAATGTGGGTTCACGGGGCCTGCTGGAGGTCAAGGTCCATGCTGGATATGCGTTGGAGCGTAACTGCAAGAAAGGAAAGCTAGTGGGGGAGTAGAGCAGGGGAGTATGTGGGTCCCCAGGGCCTGCTGGAGGTCCAGGTCCATGCTAGATATGTGGCACAGGGTAACTGCAGGGGGGGGTAATGTGGGTCCACGGGGCCTGCTGGAGGTCCAGGTCCATGCTAGATATGTGGCACAGGGTAACTGCAGGGGGGGGGGGGGGTATTGTGGGTCCACGGGGCCTGCTGGAAGTCAAGGTCCATGCTAGACATGTGGTACAGGGTAACTGCAGGGGGAAGGGGGGGGGGGGTAATGTGGGTCCCCGGGGCCTGCTGGAGGTCCAGGTCCATGCTAGATACGTGGTACAGGGTAACTGCAGGAGGGGGGGGGGGTAATGTGGGTCCACGGGGCATGCTGGAGGTCAAGGTCCATGCTGGATATGCGGTGGAGGGTAACTGCAGGAGAAGGAAAGCTAGTGGGGGATTAGAGCAGGGGAGGATGTGCGTCCCCGGGGCCTGCTGGAGGTCAAGGTCCATGCTGGATATGCGCTGGAGCGTAACTACAAGAAAGGTAAGCTAGTGGGGGACTAGAGCAGGGGAGGATGTGCGTCCCCGGGGCATGCTGGAGGTCAAGGGCCATGCTGGATATGCGGTGGAGGGTAACTGCAGGAGAAGGAAAGCTCATGGGGGATTAGAGCGGAGGAGTATGTGGGTCCTCGGGGCCTGCTGGAGGGCAAGGGCCATGCTGGATTTGTGGTGGAGGGTAACTGCGGGAGAAGGAAAGCTAGTGGGGGAGTAGAGCAGAGGAGTATGTTGGTCCCCGGGGCCTGCTGGAGGTCCAGGTCCATGCCCGATGTGAGTAGCAGCAGGGCCAGCGCGCCAAGGAGCACATCTTTTTCGACCGTAAAGGGAGACAGGAGGCCGACTCACTGCCTCGGCTAAATGGAGAGGGAATTTCAGCAGGGCCAGGGCAAAAGCATGGACCTTTTCAGCTGTAAGGGAGGCAAGAGCAAGGTGTGATGTAGGTCCCCGGGGCCTGCTGGAGGTCCAGGTCCATGCCCGATGTGAGTAGCAGCAGGGCCAGCGCGCCCAGGAGCACATCTTTTTCGACCGTAAAGGGAGACAGGAGGCCGACTCACTGCCTCGGCTAAATGGAGAGGGAATTTCAGAAGGGCCAGGGCACAAGCATGGACCTTTTCAGCTGTAAGGGAGGCAAGAGCAAGGTGTGATGTAGGTCCCCGGGGCCTGCTGGAGGTCCAGGTCCATGCCCGATGTGAGTAGCAGCAGGGCCAGTGCGCCCAGGAGCACATCTTTTTCGACCGTAAAGGGAGACAGGAGGCCGACTCACTGCCTCGGCTAAATGGAGAGGGAATTTCAGCAGGGCCAGGGCAAAAGCATGGACCTTTTCAGCTGTAAGGGAGGCAAGAGCAAGGTGTGATGTAGGTCCCCGGGGCCTGCTGGAGGTCCAGGTCCATGCCCGATGTGAGTAGCAGCAGGGCCAGTGCGCCCAGGAGCACATCTTTTTCGACCGTAAAGGGAGACAGGAGGCCGACTCACTGCCTCGGCTAAATGGAGAGGGAATTTCAGCAGGGCCAGGGCACAGGCATGGACCTTTTTCAGCTGTAAGGGAGGCAAGAGCAAGGTGCGATGTAGGTCCCCGGGGCCTGTTGTCGTACCATAGGCACGAGTGGTGTGTGTGTGTGGCAAAGAGTTTCTGCGCAGTGTACCAGGGGCACGGGGAAAGGTTGTTGTACCATAGGCACGAGAAAAGTTGTCGTACCATAGGCACGAGAAAAGTTGTCGTACCATAGGCACGAGTGTTGTGTGTGTGTGTGGCAAAGTGCTACTGAGCGGTGTACCAGGGGCACGGCGAAAAGTTGTTGTACCATAGGCACGAGAAAAGTTGTTGTACCATAGGCACGAGAAAAGCTGTCGTACCAGGGGCACGGAGGAAAGTTGTCGTACCATAGGCACGAGGAGAGTTTGTGTGGCAAAGTGCTACTGAGCGGTGTACCAGGGGCACGGCGAAAAGTTGTTGTACCATAGGCACGAGAAAAGTTGTCGTACCATAGGCACGAGAA
>NC_140634.1:127500-132500 GCF_057382275.1 Copadichromis virginalis
CAGAAGGGCCAGGGCACAAGCATGGACCTTTTTCAGCTGTAAGGGAGGCAAGAGCAAGGTGTGATGTAGGTCCCCGGGGCCTGCTGGAGGTCCAGGTCCATGCCCGATGTGAGTAGCAGCAGGGCCAGCGCGCCCAGGAGCACATCTTTTTCGACCGTGAAGGAGACAGGAGGCCGACTCACTGCCTCGGCTAAATGGAGAGGGAATTTCAGAAGGGCCAGGGCACAAGCATGGACCTTTTTCAGCTGTAAGGGAGGCAAGAGCAAGGTGTGATGTAGGTCCCCGGGGCCTGCTGGAGGTCCAGGTCCATGCCCGATGTGAGTAGCAGCAGGGCCAGCGCGCCCAGGAGCACATCTTTTTCGGCCGTAAAGGGAGACAGGAGGCCGACTCACTGCCTCGGCTAAATGGAGAGGGAATTTCAGCAGGGCCAGGGCACAGGCATGGACCTTTTTCAGCTGTAAGGGAGGCAAGAGCAAGGTGCGATGTAGGTCCCCGGGGCCTGTTGTCGTACCATAGGCACGAGTGGTGTGTGTGTGTGGCAAAGAGTTTCTGCGCAGTGTACCAGGGGCACGGGGAAAGGTTGTTGTACCATAGGCACGAGAAAAGTTGTCGTACCATAGGCACGAGAAAAGTTGTCGTACCATAGGCACGAGGAGAGTTTGTGTGGCAAAGTGCTACTGAGCGGTGTACCAGGGGCACGGCGAAAAGTTGTTGTACCATAGGCACGAGGAGAGTTTGTGTGGCAAAGTGCTACTGAGCGGTGTACCAGGGGCACGGCGAAATGTTGTTGTACCATAGGCACGAGGAGAGTTTGTGTGGCAAAGTGCTACTGAGCGGTGTACCAGGGGCACGGCGAAAAGTTGTTGTACCATAGGCACGAGAAAAGTTGTTGTACCATAGGCACGAGAAAAGCTGTCGTACCAGGGGCACGGAGGAAAGTTGTTGTACCATAGGCACGAGAAAAGTTGTCGTACCATAGGCACGAGGAGAGTTTGTGTGGCAAAGTGCTACTGAGCGGTGTACCAGGGGCACGGCGAAAAGTTGTTGTACCATAGGCACGAGAAAAGTTGTTGTACCATAGGCACGAGAAAAGCTGTCGTACCAGGGGCACGGAGGAAAGTTGTTGTACCATAGGCACGAGAAAAGTTGTCGTACCATAGGCACGAGGAGAGTTTGTGTGGCAAAGTGCTACTGAGCGGTGTACCAGGGGCACGGCGAAAAGTTGTTGTACCATAGGCACGAGAAAAGTTGTTGTACCATAGGCACGAGAAAAGTTGTCGTACCAGGGGCACGGAGGAAAGTTGTTGTACCATAGGCACGAGAAAAGTTGTCGTACCATAGGCACGGGAAAAGTTGTCGTACCATAGGCACAAGCAGTGCGTGCGTGCGTGCGTGCGTGCGTGTGTGGCAGTTCTTCTGCGCAGTGTACCAGGGGCACATTTCAATGTGCTTTCTGGAGTACCAGGGGCACGAGGATTTTGCCAGTGGTGTTCTGCTTTGTTAGTGGGAGGGGGCTTAAGTGTGGGTCCCCGGGGCCTGCTGGAGGTCCAGGTCCATGCTAGATACGTGGTACAGGGTAACTGCAGGAGGAGGGGGGGGGTAATGTGGGTTCACGGGGCCTGCTGGAGGTCAAGGTCCATGCTGGATATGCGTTGGAGCGTAACTGCAAGAAAGGAAAGCTAGTGGGGGAGTAGAGCAGGGGAGTATGTGGGTCCCCAGGGCCTGCTGGAGGTCCAGGTCCATGCTAGATATGTGGCACAGGGTAACTGCAGGGGGGGGGGTAATGTGGGTCCACGGGGCCTGCTGGAGGTCCAGGTCCATGCTAGATATGTGGCACAGGGTAACTGCGGGGGGGGGGGGGGGGGGGGTATTGTGGGTCCACGGGGCCTGCTGGAAGTCAAGGTCCATGCTAGACATGTGGTACAGGGTAACTGCAGGGGGAAGGGGGGGGGGGGTAATGTGGGTCCCCGGGGCCTGCTGGAGGTCCAGGTCCATGCTAGATACGTGGTACAGGGTAACTGCAGGAGGAGGGGGGGGGGGGTAATGTGGGTTCACGGGGCCTGCTGGAGGTCAAGGTCCATGCTGGATATGCGTTGGAGCGTAACTGCAAGAAAGGAAAGCTAGTGGGGGAGTAGAGCAGGGGAGTATGTGGGTCCCCAGGGCCTGCTGGAGGTCCAGGTCCATGCTAGATATGTGGCACAGGGTAACTGCAGGGGGGGGTAATGTGGGTCCACGGGGCCTGCTGGAGGTCCAGGTCCATGCTAGATATGTGGCACAGGGTAACTGCAGGGGGGGGGGGGGGTATTGTGGGTCCACGGGGCCTGCTGGAAGTCAAGGTCCATGCTAGACATGTGGTACAGGGTAACTGCAGGGGGAAGGGGGGGGGGGGTAATGTGGGTCCCCGGGGCCTGCTGGAGGTCCAGGTCCATGCTAGATACGTGGTACAGGGTAACTGCAGGAGGGGGGGGGGGTAATGTGGGTCCACGGGGCATGCTGGAGGTCAAGGTCCATGCTGGATATGCGGTGGAGGGTAACTGCAGGAGAAGGAAAGCTAGTGGGGGATTAGAGCAGGGGAGGATGTGCGTCCCCGGGGCCTGCTGGAGGTCAAGGTCCATGCTGGATATGCGCTGGAGCGTAACTACAAGAAAGGTAAGCTAGTGGGGGACTAGAGCAGGGGAGGATGTGCGTCCCCGGGGCATGCTGGAGGTCAAGGGCCATGCTGGATATGCGGTGGAGGGTAACTGCAGGAGAAGGAAAGCTCATGGGGGATTAGAGCGGAGGAGTATGTGGGTCCTCGGGGCCTGCTGGAGGGCAAGGGCCATGCTGGATTTGTGGTGGAGGGTAACTGCGGGAGAAGGAAAGCTAGTGGGGGAGTAGAGCAGAGGAGTATGTTGGTCCCCGGGGCCTGCTGGAGGTCCAGGTCCATGCCCGATGTGAGTAGCAGCAGGGCCAGCGCGCCAAGGAGCACATCTTTTTCGACCGTAAAGGGAGACAGGAGGCCGACTCACTGCCTCGGCTAAATGGAGAGGGAATTTCAGCAGGGCCAGGGCAAAAGCATGGACCTTTTCAGCTGTAAGGGAGGCAAGAGCAAGGTGTGATGTAGGTCCCCGGGGCCTGCTGGAGGTCCAGGTCCATGCCCGATGTGAGTAGCAGCAGGGCCAGCGCGCCCAGGAGCACATCTTTTTCGACCGTAAAGGGAGACAGGAGGCCGACTCACTGCCTCGGCTAAATGGAGAGGGAATTTCAGAAGGGCCAGGGCACAAGCATGGACCTTTTCAGCTGTAAGGGAGGCAAGAGCAAGGTGTGATGTAGGTCCCCGGGGCCTGCTGGAGGTCCAGGTCCATGCCCGATGTGAGTAGCAGCAGGGCCAGTGCGCCCAGGAGCACATCTTTTTCGACCGTAAAGGGAGACAGGAGGCCGACTCACTGCCTCGGCTAAATGGAGAGGGAATTTCAGCAGGGCCAGGGCAAAAGCATGGACCTTTTCAGCTGTAAGGGAGGCAAGAGCAAGGTGTGATGTAGGTCCCCGGGGCCTGCTGGAGGTCCAGGTCCATGCCCGATGTGAGTAGCAGCAGGGCCAGTGCGCCCAGGAGCACATCTTTTTCGACCGTAAAGGGAGACAGGAGGCCGACTCACTGCCTCGGCTAAATGGAGAGGGAATTTCAGCAGGGCCAGGGCACAGGCATGGACCTTTTTCAGCTGTAAGGGAGGCAAGAGCAAGGTGCGATGTAGGTCCCCGGGGCCTGTTGTCGTACCATAGGCACGAGTGGTGTGTGTGTGTGGCAAAGAGTTTCTGCGCAGTGTACCAGGGGCACGGGGAAAGGTTGTTGTACCATAGGCACGAGAAAAGTTGTCGTACCATAGGCACGAGAAAAGTTGTCGTACCATAGGCACGAGTGTTGTGTGTGTGTGTGGCAAAGTGCTACTGAGCGGTGTACCAGGGGCACGGCGAAAAGTTGTTGTACCATAGGCACGAGAAAAGTTGTTGTACCATAGGCACGAGAAAAGCTGTCGTACCAGGGGCACGGAGGAAAGTTGTCGTACCATAGGCACGAGGAGAGTTTGTGTGGCAAAGTGCTACTGAGCGGTGTACCAGGGGCACGGCGAAAAGTTGTTGTACCATAGGCACGAGAAAAGTTGTCGTACCATAGGCACGAGAAAAGTTGTCATACCATAGGTACGAGGAGTGTGTGTGTGGCAAAGTGCTACTGAGCGGTGTACCAGGGGCACGGCGAAAAGTTGTTGTACCATAGGCACGAGAAAAGTTGTTGTACCATAGGCACGAGAAAAGCTGTCGTACCAGGGGCACGGAGGAAAGTTGTTGTACCATAGGCACGAGAAAAGTTGTCGTACCATAGGCACGAGGAGAGTTTGTGTGGCAAAGTGCTACTGAGCGGTGTACCAGGGGCACGGCGAAAAGTTGTTGTACCATAGGCACGAGAAAAGTTGTTGTACCATAGGCACGAGAAAAGCTGTCGTACCAGGGGCACGGAGGAAAGTTGTTGTACCATAGGCATGAGAAAAGTTGTCGTACCATAGGCACGAGGAGAGTTTGTGTGGCAAAGTGCTACTGAGCGGTGTACCAGGGGCACGGCGAAAAGTTGTTGTACCATAGGCACGAGAAAAGTTGTTGTACCATAGGCACGAGAAAAGCTGTCGTACCAGGGGCACGGAGGAAAGTTGTTGTACCATAGGCACGAGAAAAGTTGTCGTACCATAGGCACGAGGAGAGTTTGTGTGGCAAAGTGCTACTGAGCGGTGTACCAGGGGCACGGCGAAAAGTTGTTGTACCATAGGCACGAGAAAAGTTGTTGTACCATAGGCACGAGAAAAGCTGTCGTACCAGGGGCACGGAGGAAAGTTGTCGTACCATAGGTACAAGCAGTGCGTGCGTGCGTGCGTGCGTGCGTGCGTGCGTGCGTGCGTGCGTGCGTGCGTGCGTGTGTGTGTGTGTGTGTGTGTGGCAGTTCTTCTGCGCAGTGTACCAGGGGCACATTTCAA
>NC_140634.1:155000-157500 GCF_057382275.1 Copadichromis virginalis
TACAAGAAAGGTAAGCTAGTGGGGGACTAGAGCAGGGGAGGATGTGCGTCCCCGGGGCATGCTGGAGGTCAAGGGCCATGCTGGATATGCGGTGGAGGGTAACTGCAGGAGAAGGAAAGCTCATGGGGGATTAGAGCGGAGGAGTATGTGGGTCCTCGGGGCCTGCTGGAGGGCAAGGGCCATGCTGGATTTGTGGTGGAGGGTAACTGCGGGAGAAGGAAAGCTAGTGGGGGAGTAGAGCAGAGGAGTATGTTGGTCCCCGGGGCCTGCTGGAGGTCCAGGTCCATGCCCGATGTGAGTAGCAGCAGGGCCAGCGCGCCAAGGAGCACATCTTTTTCGACCGTAAAGGGAGACAGGAGGCCGACTCACTGCCTCGGCTAAATGGAGAGGGAATTTCAGCAGGGCCAGGGCAAAAGCATGGACCTTTTCAGCTGTAAGGGAGGCAAGAGCAAGGTGTGATGTAGGTCCCCGGGGCCTGCTGGAGGTCCAGGTCCATGCCCGATGTGAGTAGCAGCAGGGCCAGCGCGCCCAGGAGCACATCTTTTTCGACCGTAAAGGGAGACAGGAGGCCGACTCACTGCCTCGGCTAAATGGAGAGGGAATTTCAGAAGGGCCAGGGCACAAGCATGGACCTTTTCAGCTGTAAGGGAGGCAAGAGCAAGGTGTGATGTAGGTCCCCGGGGCCTGCTGGAGGTCCAGGTCCATGCCCGATGTGAGTAGCAGCAGGGCCAGTGCGCCCAGGAGCACATCTTTTTCGACCGTAAAGGGAGACAGGAGGCCGACTCACTGCCTCGGCTAAATGGAGAGGGAATTTCAGCAGGGCCAGGGCAAAAGCATGGACCTTTTCAGCTGTAAGGGAGGCAAGAGCAAGGTGTGATGTAGGTCCCCGGGGCCTGCTGGAGGTCCAGGTCCATGCCCGATGTGAGTAGCAGCAGGGCCAGTGCGCCCAGGAGCACATCTTTTTCGACCGTAAAGGGAGACAGGAGGCCGACTCACTGCCTCGGCTAAATGGAGAGGGAATTTCAGCAGGGCCAGGGCACAGGCATGGACCTTTTTCAGCTGTAAGGGAGGCAAGAGCAAGGTGCGATGTAGGTCCCCGGGGCCTGTTGTCGTACCATAGGCACGAGTGGTGTGTGTGTGTGGCAAAGAGTTTCTGCGCAGTGTACCAGGGGCACGGGGAAAGGTTGTTGTACCATAGGCACGAGAAAAGTTGTCGTACCATAGGCACGAGAAAAGTTGTCGTACCATAGGCACGAGTGTTGTGTGTGTGTGTGGCAAAGTGCTACTGAGCGGTGTACCAGGGGCACGGCGAAAAGTTGTTGTACCATAGGCACGAGAAAAGTTGTTGTACCATAGGCACGAGAAAAGCTGTCGTACCAGGGGCACGGAGGAAAGTTGTCGTACCATAGGCACGAGGAGAGTTTGTGTGGCAAAGTGCTACTGAGCGGTGTACCAGGGGCACGGCGAAAAGTTGTTGTACCATAGGCACGAGAAAAGTTGTCGTACCATAGGCACGAGAAAAGTTGTCATACCATAGGTACGAGGAGTGTGTGTGTGGCAAAGTGCTACTGAGCGGTGTACCAGGGGCACGGCGAAAAGTTGTTGTACCATAGGCACGAGAAAAGTTGTTGTACCATAGGCACGAGAAAAGCTGTCGTACCAGGGGCACGGAGGAAAGTTGTTGTACCATAGGCACGAGAAAAGTTGTCGTACCATAGGCACGAGGAGAGTTTGTGTGGCAAAGTGCTACTGAGCGGTGTACCAGGGGCACGGCGAAAAGTTGTTGTACCATAGGCACGAGAAAAGTTGTTGTACCATAGGCACGAGAAAAGCTGTCGTACCAGGGGCACGGAGGAAAGTTGTTGTACCATAGGCATGAGAAAAGTTGTCGTACCATAGGCACGAGGAGAGTTTGTGTGGCAAAGTGCTACTGAGCGGTGTACCAGGGGCACGGCGAAAAGTTGTTGTACCATAGGCACGAGAAAAGTTGTTGTACCATAGGCACGAGAAAAGCTGTCGTACCAGGGGCACGGAGGAAAGTTGTTGTACCATAGGCACGAGAAAAGTTGTCGTACCATAGGCACGAGGAGAGTTTGTGTGGCAAAGTGCTACTGAGCGGTGTACCAGGGGCACGGCGAAAAGTTGTTGTACCATAGGCACGAGAAAAGTTGTTGTACCATAGGCACGAGAAAAGCTGTCGTACCAGGGGCACGGAGGAAAGTTGTCGTACCATAGGTACAAGCAGTGCGTGCGTGCGTGCGTGCGTGCGTGCGTGCGTGCGTGCGTGCGTGCGTGCGTGCGTGTGTGTGTGTGTGTGTGTGTGGCAGTTCTTCTGCGCAGTGTACCAGGGGCACATTTCAATGTGCTTTCTGGAGTACCAGGGGCACGAGGATTTTGCCAGTGGTGTTCTGCTTTGTTAGTGGGAGGGGGCTTAAGTGTGGGTCCCCGGGGCCTGCTGGAGGTCCAGGTCCATGCTAGATACGTGGTACAGGGTAACTGC
>NC_140634.1:180000-185000 GCF_057382275.1 Copadichromis virginalis
CTGCTGGAGGTCCAGGTCCATGCCCGATGTGAGTAGCAGCAGGGCCAGCGCGCCCAGGAGCACATCTTTTTCGACCGTAAAGGGAGACAGGAGGCCGACTCACTGCCTCGGCTAAATGGAGAGGGAATTTCAGCAGGGCCAGGGCACAGGCATGGACCTTTTTCAGCTGCAAGGGAGGGAAGAGCAATGTGCGATGTAGGTCCCCGGGGCCTGCTGGAGGTCCAGGTCCATGCCCGATGTGAGTAGCAGCAGGGCCAGCGCGCCCAGGAGCACATCTTTTTCGACCGTAAAGGGAGACAGGAGGCCGACTCACTGCCTCGGCTAAATGGAGAGGGAATTTCAGCAGGGCCAGGGCACAGGCATGGACCTTTTTCAGCTGCAAGGGAGGGAAGAGCAATGTGCGATGTAGGTCCCCGGGGCCTGCTGGAGGTCCAGGTCCATGCCCGATGTGAGTAGCAGCAGGGCCAGCGCGCCCAGGAGCACATCTTTTTCGACCGTAAAGGGAGACAGGAGGCCGACTCACTGCCTCGGCTAAATGGAGAGGGAATTTCAGCAGGGCCAGGGCACAGGCATGGACCTTTTTCAGCTGCAAGGGAGGGAAGAGCAATGTGCGATGTAGGTCCCCGGGGCCTGCTGGAGGTCCAGGTCCATGCCCGATGTGAGTAGCAGCAGGGCCAGCGCGCCCAGGAGCACATCTTTTTCGACCGTAAAGGGAGACAGGAGGCCGACTCACTGCCTCGGCTAAATGGAGAGGGAATTTCAGCAGGGCCAGGGCACAGGCATGGACCTTTTTCAGCTGTAAGGGAGGCAAGAGCAAGGTGTGAAGTAGGTCCCCGGGGCCTGCTGGAGGTCCAGGTCCATGCCCGATGTGAGTAGCAGCAGGGCCAGCGCGCCCAGGAGCACATCTTTTTCGACCGTAAAGGGAGACAGGAGGCCGACTCACTGCCTCGGCTAAATGGAGAGGGAATTTCAGCAGGGCCAGGGCACAGGCATGGACCTTTTTCAGCTGCAAGGGAGGGAAGAGCAATGTGCGATGTAGGTCCCCGGGGCCTGCTGGAGGTCAAGGTCCATGCTGGATATGCGGTGGAGGGTAACTGCAGGAGAAGGAAAGCTAGTGGGGGATTAGAGCAGGGGAGGATGTGCGTCCCCGGGGCCTGTTGGAGGTCAAGGTCCATGCTGGATATGCGCTGGAGCGTAACTACAAGAAAGGTAAGCTAGTGGGGGACTAGAGCAGGGGAGGATGTGCGTCCCCGGGGCATGCTGGAGGTCAAGGGCCATGCTGGATATGCGGTGGAGGGTAACTGCAGGAGAAGGAAAGCTCATGGGGGATTAGAGCGGAGGAGTATGTGGGTCCTCGGGGCCTGCTGGAGGGCAAGGGCCATGCTGGATTTGTGCTGGAGGGTAACTGCGGGAGAAGGAAAGCTAGTGGGGGAGTAGAGCAGAGGAGTATGTTGGTCCCCGGGGCCTGCTGGAGGTCCAGGTCCATGCCCGATGTGAGTAGCAGCAGGGCCAGCGCGCCAAGGAGCACATCTTTTTCGACCGTAAAGGGAGACAGGAGGCCGACTCACTGCCTCGGCTAAATGGAGAGGGAATTTCAGCAGGGCCAGGGCACAAGCATGGACCTTTTCAGCTGTAAGGGAGGCAAGAGCAAGGTGTGATGTAGGTCCCCGGGGCCTGCTGGAGGTCCAGGTCCATGCCCGATGTGAGTAGCAGCAGGGCCAGTGCGCCCAGGAGCACATCTTTTTCGACCGTAAAGGGAGACGGGAGGCCGACTCACTGCCTCGGCTAAATGGAGAGGGAATTTCAGCAGGGCCAGGGCACAGGCATGGACCTTTTTCAGCTGTAAGGGAGGCAAGAGCAAGGTGTGATGTAGGTCCCCGGGGCCTGCTGGAGGTCCAGGTCCATGCCCGATGTGAGTAGCAGCAGGGCCAGCGCGCCCAGGAGCACAACTTTTTCGACCGTAAAGGAGACAGGAGGCCGACTCTCTGCCTCGGCTAAATGGAGAGGGAATTTCAGAAGGGCCAGGGCACAAGCATGGACCTTTTTCAGCTGTAAGGGAGGCAAGAGCAAGGTGTGATGTAGGTCCCCGGGGCCTGCTGGAGGTCCAGGTCCATGCCCGATGTGAGTAGCAGCAGGGCCAGCGCGCCCAGGAGCACATCTTTTTCGACCGTAAAGGGAGACAGGAGGCCGACTCACTGCCTCGGCTAAATGGAGAGGGAATTTCAGAAGGGCCAGGGCACAGGCATGGACCTTTTTCAGCTGTAAGGGAGGCAAGAGCAAGGTGTGATGTAGGTCCCCGGGGCCTGCTGGAGGTCCAGGTCCATGCCCGATGTGAGTAGCAGCAGGGCCAGCGCGCCCAGGAGCACATCTTTTTCGACCGTAAAGGGAGACAGGAGGCCGACTCACTGCCTCGGCTAAATGGAGAGGGAATTTCAGAAGGGCCAGGGCACAAGCATGGACCTTTTCAGCTGTAAGGGAGGCAAGAGCAAGGTGTGATGTAGGTCCCCGGGGCCTGCTGGAGGTCCAGGTCCATGCCCGATGTGAGTAGCAGCAGGGCCAGTGCGCCCAGGAGCACATCTTTTTCGACCGTAAAGGGAGACAGGAGGCCGACTCACTGCCTCGGCTAAATGGAGAGGGAATTTCAGAAGGGCCAGGGCACAAGCATGGACCTTTTCAGCTGTAAGGGAGGCAAGAGCAAGGTGTGATGTAGGTCCCCGGGGCCTGCTGGAGGTCCAGGTCCATGCCCGATGTGAGTAGCAGCAGGGCCAGTGCGCCCAGGAGCACATCTTTTTCGACCGTAAAGGGAGACAGGAGGCCGACTCACTGCCTCGGCTAAATGGAGAGGGAATTTCAGCAGGGCCAGGGCACAGGCATGGACCTTTTTCAGCTGTAAGGGAGGCAAGAGCAAGGTGTGATGTAGGTCCCCGGGGCCTGCTGGAGGTCCAGGTCCATGCCCGATGTGAGTAGCAGCAGGGCCAGTGCGCCCAGGAGCACATCTTTTTCGACCGTAAAGGGAGACAGGAGGCCGACTCACTGCCTCGGCTAAATGGAGAGGGAATTTCAGCAGGGCCAGGGCACAGGCATGGACCTTTTTCAGCTGTAAGGGAGGCAAGAGCAAGGTGCGATGTAGGTCCCCGGGGCCTGTTGTCGTACCATAGGCACGAGTGGTGTGTGTGTGTGTGGCAAAGAGTTTCTGCGCAGTGTACCAGGGGCACGGGGGAAAGTTGTCGTACCATAGGCACGAGGAGAGTTTGTGTGGCAAAGTGCTACTGAGCGGTGTACCAGGGGCACGGCGAAAAGTTGTTGTACCATAGGCACGAGAAAAGTTGTCGTACCATAGGCACGAGAAAAGTTGTCATACCATAGGTACGAGGAGTGTGTGTGTGGCAAAGTGCTACTGAGCGGTGTACCAGGGGCACGGCGAAAAGTTGTTGTACCATAGGCACGAGAAAAGTTGTTGTACCATAGGCACGAGAAAAGCTGTCGTACCAGGGGCACGGAGGAAAGTTGTTGTACCATAGGCACGAGAAAAGTTGTCGTACCATAGGCACGAGGAGAGTTTGTGTGGCAAAGTGCTACTGAGCGGTGTACCAGGGGCACGGCGAAAAGTTGTTGTACCATAGGCACGAGAAAAGTTGTTGTACCATAGGCACGAGAAAAGCTGTCGTACCAGGGGCACGGAGGAAAGTTGTTGTACCATAGGCATGAGAAAAGTTGTCGTACCATAGGCACGAGGAGAGTTTGTGTGGCAAAGTGCTACTGAGCGGTGTACCAGGGGCACGGCGAAAAGTTGTTGTACCATAGGCACGAGAAAAGTTGTTGTACCATAGGCACGAGAAAAGCTGTCGTACCAGGGGCACGGAGGAAAGTTGTTGTACCATAGGCACGAGAAAAGTTGTCGTACCATAGGTACGAGGAGAGTTTGTGTGGCAAAGTGCTACTGAGCGGTGTACCAGGGGCACGGCGAAAAGTTGTTGTACCATAGGCACGAGAAAAGTTGTTGTACCATAGGCACGAGAAAAGCTGTCGTACCAGGGGCACGGAGGAAAGTTGTTGTACCATAGGCACGAGAAAAGTTGTCGTACCATAGGCACGAGGAGAGTTTGTGTGGCAAAGTGCTACTGAGCGGTGTACCAGGGGCACGGCGAAAAGTTGTTGTACCATAGGCACGAGAAAAGTTGTTGTACCATAGGCACGAGAAAAGCTGTCGTACCAGGGGCACGGAGGAAAGTTGTTGTACCATAGGCACGAGAAAAGTTGTCGTACCATAGGCACGAGGAGAGTTTGTGTGGCAAAGTGCTACTGAGCGGTGTACCAGGGGCACGGCGAAAAGTTGTTGTACCATAGGCACGAGAAAAGTTGTTGTACCATAGGCACGAGAAAAGCTGTCGTACCAGGGGCACGGAGGAAAGTTGTTGTACCATAGGCACGAGAAAAGTTGTCGTACCATAGGCACGAGGAGAGTTTGTGTGGCAAAGTGCTACTGAGCGGTGTACCAGGGGCACGGCGAAAAGTTGTTGTACCATAGGCACGAGAAAAGTTGTTGTACCATAGGCACGAGAAAAGCTGTCGTACCAGGGGCACGGAGGAAAGTTGTTGTACCATAGGCATGAGAAAAGTTGTCGTACCATAGGCACGAGGAGAGTTTGTGTGGCAAAGTGCTACTGAGCGGTGTACCAGGGGCACGGCGAAAAGTTGTTGTACCATAGGCACGAGAAAAGTTGTTGTACCATAGGCACGAGAAAAGCTGTCGTACCAGGGGCACGGAGGAAAGTTGTTGTACCATAGGCACGAGAAAAGTTGTCGTACCATAGGTACGAGGAGAGTTTGTGTGGCAAAGTGCTACTGAGCGGTGTACCAGGGGCACGGCGAAAAGTTGTTGTACCATAGGCACGAGAAAAGTTGTTGTACCATAGGCACGAGAAAAGCTGTCGTACCAGGGGCACGGAGGAAAGTTGTTGTACCATAGGCACGAGAAAAGTTGTCGTACCATAGGCACG
>NC_140634.1:195000-202500 GCF_057382275.1 Copadichromis virginalis
TAACTGCAGGAGAAGGAAAGCTCATGGGGGATTAGAGCGGAGGAGTATGTGGGTCCTCGGGGCCTGCTGGAGGGCAAGGGCCATGCTGGATTTGTGCTGGAGGGTAACTGCGGGAGAAGGAAAGCTAGTGGGGGAGTAGAGCAGAGGAGTATGTTGGTCCCCGGGGCCTGCTGGAGGTCCAGGTCCATGCCCGATGTGAGTAGCAGCAGGGCCAGCGCGCCAAGGAGCACATCTTTTTCGACCGTAAAGGGAGACAGGAGGCCGACTCACTGCCTCGGCTAAATGGAGAGGGAATTTCAGCAGGGCCAGGGCACAAGCATGGACCTTTTCAGCTGTAAGGGAGGCAAGAGCAAGGTGTGATGTAGGTCCCCGGGGCCTGCTGGAGGTCCAGGTCCATGCCCGATGTGAGTAGCAGCAGGGCCAGTGCGCCCAGGAGCACATCTTTTTCGACCGTAAAGGGAGACGGGAGGCCGACTCACTGCCTCGGCTAAATGGAGAGGGAATTTCAGCAGGGCCAGGGCACAGGCATGGACCTTTTTCAGCTGTAAGGGAGGCAAGAGCAAGGTGTGATGTAGGTCCCCGGGGCCTGCTGGAGGTCCAGGTCCATGCCTGATGTGAGTAGCAGCAGGGCCAGCGCGCCCAGGAGCACAACTTTTTCGACCGTAAAGGAGACAGGAGGCCGACTCTCTGCCTCGGCTAAATGGAGAGGGAATTTCAGAAGGGCCAGGGCACAAGCATGGACCTTTTTCAGCTGTAAGGGAGGCAAGAGCAAGGTGTGATGTAGGTCCCCGGGGCCTGCTGGAGGTCCAGGTCCATGCCCGATGTGAGTAGCAGCAGGGCCAGCGCGCCCAGGAGCACATCTTTTTCGACCGTAAAGGGAGACAGGAGGCCGACTCACTGCCTCGGCTAAATGGAGAGGGAATTTCAGAAGGGCCAGGGCACAGGCATGGACCTTTTTCAGCTGTAAGGGAGGCAAGAGCAAGGTGTGATGTAGGTCCCCGGGGCCTGCTGGAGGTCCAGGTCCATGCCCGATGTGAGTAGCAGCAGGGCCAGCGCGCCCAGGAGCACATCTTTTTCGACCGTAAAGGGAGACAGGAGGCCGACTCACTGCCTCGGCTAAATGGAGAGGGAATTTCAGAAGGGCCAGGGCACAAGCATGGACCTTTTCAGCTGTAAGGGAGGCAAGAGCAAGGTGTGATGTAGGTCCCCGGGGCCTGCTGGAGGTCCAGGTCCATGCCCGATGTGAGTAGCAGCAGGGCCAGTGCGCCCAGGAGCACATCTTTTTCGACCGTAAAGGGAGACAGGAGGCCGACTCACTGCCTCGGCTAAATGGAGAGGGAATTTCAGAAGGGCCAGGGCACAAGCATGGACCTTTTCAGCTGTAAGGGAGGCAAGAGCAAGGTGTGATGTAGGTCCCCGGGGCCTGCTGGAGGTCCAGGTCCATGCCCGATGTGAGTAGCAGCAGGGCCAGTGCGCCCAGGAGCACATCTTTTTCGACCGTAAAGGGAGACAGGAGGCCGACTCACTGCCTCGGCTAAATGGAGAGGGAATTTCAGCAGGGCCAGGGCACAGGCATGGACCTTTTTCAGCTGTAAGGGAGGCAAGAGCAAGGTGTGATGTAGGTCCCCGGGGCCTGCTGGAGGTCCAGGTCCATGCCCGATGTGAGTAGCAGCAGGGCCAGTGCGCCCAGGAGCACATCTTTTTCGACCGTAAAGGGAGACAGGAGGCCGACTCACTGCCTCGGCTAAATGGAGAGGGAATTTCAGCAGGGCCAGGGCACAGGCATGGACCTTTTTCAGCTGTAAGGGAGGCAAGAGCAAGGTGCGATGTAGGTCCCCGGGGCCTGTTGTCGTACCATAGGCACGAGTGGTGTGTGTGTGTGTGGCAAAGAGTTTCTGCGCAGTGTACCAGGGGCACGGGGGAAAGTTGTCGTACCATAGGCACGAGGAGAGTTTGTGTGGCAAAGTGCTACTGAGCGGTGTACCAGGGGCACGGCGAAAAGTTGTTGTACCATAGGCACGAGAAAAGTTGTCGTACCATAGGCACGAGAAAAGTTGTCATACCATAGGTACGAGGAGTGTGTGTGTGGCAAAGTGCTACTGAGCGGTGTACCAGGGGCACGGCGAAAAGTTGTTGTACCATAGGCACGAGAAAAGTTGTTGTACCATAGGCACGAGAAAAGCTGTCGTACCAGGGGCACGGAGGAAAGTTGTTGTACCATAGGCACGAGAAAAGTTGTCGTACCATAGGCACGAGGAGAGTTTGTGTGGCAAAGTGCTACTGAGCGGTGTACCAGGGGCACGGCGAAAAGTTGTTGTACCATAGGCACGAGAAAAGTTGTTGTACCATAGGCACGAGAAAAGCTGTCGTACCAGGGGCACGGAGGAAAGTTGTTGTACCATAGGCATGAGAAAAGTTGTCGTACCATAGGCACGAGGAGAGTTTGTGTGGCAAAGTGCTACTGAGCGGTGTACCAGGGGCACGGCGAAAAGTTGTTGTACCATAGGCACGAGAAAAGTTGTTGTACCATAGGCACGAGAAAAGCTGTCGTACCAGGGGCACGGAGGAAAGTTGTTGTACCATAGGCACGAGAAAAGTTGTCGTACCATAGGTACGAGGAGAGTTTGTGTGGCAAAGTGCTACTGAGCGGTGTACCAGGGGCACGGCGAAAAGTTGTTGTACCATAGGCACGAGAAAAGTTGTTGTACCATAGGCACGAGAAAAGCTGTCGTACCAGGGGCACGGAGGAAAGTTGTTGTACCATAGGCACGAGAAAAGTTGTCGTACCATAGGCACGAGGAGAGTTTGTGTGGCAAAGTGCTACTGAGCGGTGTACCAGGGGCACGGCGAAAAGTTGTTGTACCATAGGCACGAGAAAAGTTGTTGTACCATAGGCACGAGAAAAGCTGTCGTACCAGGGGCACGGAGGAAAGTTGTTGTACCATAGGCACGAGAAAAGTTGTCGTACCATAGGCACGAGGAGAGTTTGTGTGGCAAAGTGCTACTGAGCGGTGTACCAGGGGCACGGCGAAAAGTTGTTGTACCATAGGCACGAGAAAAGTTGTTGTACCATAGGCACGAGAAAAGCTGTCGTACCAGGGGCACGGAGGAAAGTTGTTGTACCATAGGCACGAGAAAAGTTGTCGTACCATAGGCACGAGGAGAGTTTGTGTGGCAAAGTGCTACTGAGCGGTGTACCAGGGGCACGGCGAAAAGTTGTTGTACCATAGGCACGAGAAAAGTTGTTGTACCATAGGCACGAGAAAAGCTGTCGTACCAGGGGCACGGAGGAAAGTTGTTGTACCATAGGCATGAGAAAAGTTGTCGTACCATAGGCACGAGGAGAGTTTGTGTGGCAAAGTGCTACTGAGCGGTGTACCAGGGGCACGGCGAAAAGTTGTTGTACCATAGGCACGAGAAAAGTTGTTGTACCATAGGCACGAGAAAAGCTGTCGTACCAGGGGCACGGAGGAAAGTTGTTGTACCATAGGCACGAGAAAAGTTGTCGTACCATAGGTACGAGGAGAGTTTGTGTGGCAAAGTGCTACTGAGCGGTGTACCAGGGGCACGGCGAAAAGTTGTTGTACCATAGGCACGAGAAAAGTTGTTGTACCATAGGCACGAGAAAAGCTGTCGTACCAGGGGCACGGAGGAAAGTTGTTGTACCATAGGCACGAGAAAAGTTGTCGTACCATAGGCACGAGGAGAGTTTGTGTGGCAAAGTGCTACTGAGCGGTGTACCAGGGGCACGGCGAAAAGTTGTTGTACCATAGGCACGAGAAAAGTTGTCGTACCATAGGCACGAGAAAAGTTGTCGTACCATAGGCACAAGCAGTGCGTGCGTGCGTGCGTGCGTGCGTGCGTGCGTGCGTGTGTGTGTGTGTGTGGCAGTTCTTCTGCGCAGTGTACCAGGGGCACATTTCAATGTGCTTTCTGGAGTACCAGGGGCACGAGGATTTTGCCAGTGGTGTTCTGCTTTGTTAGTGGGAGGGGGCTTAAGTGTGGGTCCCCGGGGCCTGCTGGAGGTCCAGGTCCATGCTAGATACGTGGTACAGGGTAACTGCAGGAGGGGGGGGGGGGGTAATGTGGGTTCACGGGGCCTGCTGGAGGGCAAGGGCCATGCTGGATTTGTGGTGGAGGGTAACTGCGGGAGAAGGAAAGCTAGTGGGGGAGTAGAGCAGAGGAGTATGTTGGTCCCCGGGGCCTGCTGGAGGTCCAGGTCCATGCCCGATGTGAGTAGCAGCAGGGCCAGCGCGCCCAGGAGCACATCTTTTTCGACCGTAAAGGGAGACAGGAGGCCGACTCACTGCCTCGGCTAAATGGAGAGGGAATTTCAGCAGGGCCAGGGCACAGGCATGGACCTTTTTCAGCTGTAAGGGAGGCAAGAGCAAGGTGCGATGTAGGTCCCCGGGGCCTGTTGTCGTACCATAGGCACGAGTGGTGTGTGTGTGTGGCAAAGAGTTTCTGCGCAGTGTACCAGGGGCACGGGGAAAGGTTGTTGTACCATAGGCACGAGAAAAGTTGTCGTACCATAGGCACGAGAAAAGTTGTCGTACCATAGGTACGAGGAGTGTGTGTGTGGCAAAGTGCTACTGAGCGGTGTACCAGGGGCACGGCGAAAAGTTGTTGTACCATAGGCACGAGAAAAGTTGTTGTACCATAGGCACGAGAAAAGCTGTCATACCAGGGGCACGGAGGAAAGTTGTTGTACCATAGGCACGAGAAAAGTTGTCGTACCATAGGCACGAGAAAAGTTGTCGTACCATAGGCACGAGTGGTGTGTGTGTGTGGCAAAGTGCTACTGAGCGGTGTACCAGGGGCACGGCGAAAAGTTGTTGTACCATAGGCACGAGAAAAGTTGTTGTACCACAGGCACGAGAAAAGCTGTCATACCAGGGGCACGGAGGAAAGTTGTTGTACCATAGGCACGAGAAAAGTTGTCGTACCATAGGCACGAGGAGAGTTTGTGTGGCAAAGTGCTACTGAGCGGTGTACCAGGGGCACGGCGAAAAGTTGTTGTACCATAGGCACGAGAAAAGTTGTTGTACCATAGGCACGAGAAAAGCTGTCGTACCAGGGGCACGGAGGAAAGTTGTTGTACCATAGGCACGAGAAAAGTTGTCGTACCATAGGCACGAGGAGAGTTTGTGTGGCAAAGTGCTACTGAGCGGTGTACCAGGGGCACGGCGAAAAGTTGTTGTACCATAGGCACGAGAAAAGTTGTTGTACCATAGGCACGAGAAAAGCTGTCGTACCAGGGGCACGGAGGAAAGTTGTTGTACCATAGGCACGAGAAAAGTTGTCGTACCATAGGCACGAGGAGAGTTTGTGTGGCAAAGTGCTACTGAGCGGTGTACCAGGGGCACGGCGAAAAGTTGTTGTACCATAGGCACGAGAAAAGTTGTTGTACCATAGGCACGAGAAAAGCTGTCGTACCAGGGGCACGGAGGAAAGTTGTTGTACCATAGGCACGAGAAAAGTTGTCGTACCATAGGCACGAGGAGAGTTTGTGTGGCAAAGTGCTACTGAGCGGTGTACCAGGGGCACGGCGAAAAGTTGTTGTACCATAGGCACGAGAAAAGTTGTTGTACCATAGGCACGAGAAAAGCTGTCGTACCAGGGGCACGGAGGAAAGTTGTTGTACCATAGGCATGAGAAAAGTTGTCGTACCATAGGCACGAGGAGAGTTTGTGTGGCAAAGTGCTACTGAGCGGTGTACCAGGGGCACGGCGAAAAGTTGTTGTACCATAGGCACGAGAAAAGTTGTTGTACCATAGGCACGAGAAAAGCTGTCGTACCAGGGGCACGGAGGAAAGTTGTTGTACCATAGGCACGAGAAAAGTTGTCGTACCATAGGTACGAGGAGAGTTTGTGTGGCAAAGTGCTACTGAGCGGTGTACCAGGGGCACGGCGAAAAGTTGTTGTACCATAGGCACGAGAAAAGTTGTTGTACCATAGGCACGAGAAAAGCTGTCGTACCAGGGGCACGGAGGAAAGTTGTTGTACCATAGGCACGAGAAAAGTTGTCGTACCATAGGCACGAGGAGAGTTTGTGTGGCAAAGTGCTACTGAGCGGTGTACCAGGGGCACGGCGAAAAGTTGTTGTACCATAGGCACGAGAAAAGTTGTCGTACCATAGGCACGAGAAAAGTTGTCGTACCATAGGCACAAGCAGTGCGTGCGTGCGTGCGTGCGTGCGTGCGTGCGTGCGTGTGTGTGTGTGTGTGGCAGTTCTTCTGCGCAGTGTACCAGGGGCACATTTCAATGTGCTTTCTGGAGTACCAGGGGCACGAGGATTTTGCCAGTGGTGTTCTGCTTTGTTAGTGGGAGGGGGCTTAAGTGTGGGTCCCCGGGGCCTGCTGGAGGTCCAGGTCCATGCTAGATACGTGGTACAGGGTAACTGCAGGAGGGGGGGGGGGTAATGTGGGTTCACGGGGCCTGCTGGAGGTCAAGGTCCATGCTGGATATGCGCTGGAGCGTAACTGCAAGAAAGGAAAGCTAGTGGGGGAGTAGAGCAGGGGAGTATGTGGGTCCCCAGGGCCTGCTGGAGGTCCAGGTCCATGCTAGATATGTGGCACAGGGTAACTGCAGGGGGGGGGTAATGTGGGTCCACGGGGCCTGCTGGAGGTCCAGGTCCATGCTAGATATGTGGCACAGGGTAACTGCAGGGGGGGGGGGGGGGGTATTGTGGGTCCACGGGGCCTGCTGGAAGTCAAGGTCCATGCTAGATATGTGGTACAGGGTAACTGCAGGGGGGGGGGGGGGGGTAATGTGGGTCCCCGGGGCCTGCTGGAGGTCCAGGTCCATGCTAGATACGTGGTACAGGGTAACTGCAGGAGGGGGGGGGGGGGTAATGTGGGTTCACGGGGCCTGCTGGAGGCCAAGGTCCATGCTGGATATGCACTGGAGCATAACTGCAAGAAAGGAAAGCTAGTGGGGGAGTAGAGCAGGGGAGTATGTGGGTCCCCAGGGCCTGCTGGAGGTCCAGGTCCATGCTAGATATGTGGCACAGGGTAACTGCAGGGGGGGGGGGGGGTAATGTGGGTCCCCGGGGCCTGCTGGAAGTCAAGGTCCATGCTAGACATGTGGTACAGGGTAACTGCAGGGGGAAGGGGGGGGGGGTAATGTGGGTCCCCGGGGCCTGCTGGAGGTCAAGGTCCGTGCTAGATATGTGGTACGGGGTAACTGCGGGGGGGGGGGGGGGGATCTAATGGGGGACTAGATCAGGTGAGGATGTAATGGCCAGTTCGACAGCAGCACATCTTTTTCGACCGTAAGGGAGAGAGGAGGCCGACTCTCTGCCTCGGCCAAATGGAGAGAGATTTTCAGCAGGGCCAGTGCGCCAGGAGCACATCTTTTTCAACCGTGAGGGAGAGTGGAGGCCGACTCACCACCTCGGCCAGGGCCTTTTTTTCTCCCCTCTCCAGTTGAGCAGTCTAAGGGTAATGAGTAGCAAAGGTGCCCTCCGTCATTTATGGGAGACGGGTGTCTGAAGATGCG
>NC_140634.1:212500-215000 GCF_057382275.1 Copadichromis virginalis
TCCATGCTGGATATGCGCTGGAGCGTAACTACAAGAAAGGTAAGCTAGTGGGGGACTAGAGCAGGGGAGGATGTGCGTCCCCGGGGCATGCTGGAGGTCAAGGGCCATGCTGGATATGCGGTGGAGGGTAACTGCAGGAGAAGGAAAGCTCATGGGGGATTAGAGCGGAGGAGTATGTGGGTCCTCGGGGCCTGCTGGAGGGCAAGGGCCATGCTGGATTTGTGGTGGAGGGTAACTGCGGGAGAAGGAAAGCTAGTGGGGGAGTAGAGCAGAGGAGTATGTTGGTCCCCGGGGCCTGCTGGAGGTCCAGGTCCATGCCCGATGTGAGTAGCAGCAGGGCCAGCGCGCCAAGGAGCACATCTTTTTCGACCGTAAAGGGAGACAGGAGGCCGACTCACTGCCTCGGCTAAATGGAGAGGGAATTTCAGCAGGGCCAGGGCACAAGCATGGACCTTTTCAGCTGTAAGGGAGGCAAGAGCAAGGTGTGATGTAGGTCCCCGGGGCCTGCTGGAGGTCCAGGTCCATGCCCGATGTGAGTAGCAGCAGGGCCAGTGCGCCCAGGAGCACATCTTTTTCGACCGTAAAGGGAGACGGGAGGCCGACTCACTGCCTCGGCTAAATGGAGAGGGAATTTCAGCAGGGCCAGGGCACAGGCATGGACCTTTTTCAGCTGTAAGGGAGGCAAGAGCAAGGTGTGATGTAGGTCCCCGGGGCCTGCTGGAGGTCCAGGTCCATGCCCGATGTGAGTAGCAGCAGGGCCAGCGCGCCCAGGAGCACAACTTTTTCGACCGTAAAGGAGACAGGAGGCCGACTCTCTGCCTCGGCTAAATGGAGAGGGAATTTCAGAAGGGCCAGGGCACAAGCATGGACCTTTTTCAGCTGTAAGGGAGGCAAGAGCAAGGTGTGATGTAGGTCCCCGGGGCCTGCTGGAGGTCCAGGTCCATGCCCGATGTGAGTAGCAGCAGGGCCAGCGCGCCCAGGAGCACATCTTTTTCGACCGTAAAGGGAGACAGGAGGCCGACTCACTGCCTCGGCTAAATGGAGAGGGAATTTCAGAAGGGCCAGGGCACAGGCATGGACCTTTTTCAGCTGTAAGGGAGGCAAGAGCAAGGTGTGATGTAGGTCCCCGGGGCCTGCTGGAGGTCCAGGTCCATGCCCGATGTGAGTAGCAGCAGGGCCAGCGCGCCCAGGAGCACATCTTTTTCGACCGTAAAGGGAGACAGGAGGCCGACTCACTGCCTCGGCTAAATGGAGAGGGAATTTCAGCAGGGCCAGGGCACAGGCATGGACCTTTTTCAGCTGTAAGGGAGGCAAGAGCAAGGTGCGATGTAGGTCCCCGGGGCCTGTTGTCGTACCATAGGCACGAGTGGTGTGTGTGTGTGGCAAAGAGTTTCTGCGCAGTGTACCAGGGGCACGGGGAAAGGTTGTTGTACCATAGGCACGAGAAAAGTTGTCGTACCATAGGCACGAGAAAAGTTGTCGTACCATAGGTACGAGGAGTGTGTGTGTGGCAAAGTGCTACTGAGCGGTGTACCAGGGGCACGGCGAAAAGTTGTTGTACCATAGGCACGAGAAAAGTTGTTGTACCATAGGCACGAGAAAAGCTGTCGTACCAGGGGCACGGAGGAAAGTTGTCGTACCATAGGCACGAGGAGAGTTTGTGTGGCAAAGTGCTACTGAGCGGTGTACCAGGGGCACGGCGAAAAGTTGTTGTACCATAGGCACGAGAAAAGTTGTCGTACCATAGGCACGAGAAAAGTTGTTGTACCATAGGTACGAGGAGTGTGTGTGTGGCAAAGTGCTACTGAGCGGTGTACCAGGGGCACGGCGAAAAGTTGTTGTACCATAGGCACGAGAAAAGTTGTCGTACCATAGGCACGAGAAAAGTTGTCGTACCATAGGCACAAGCAGTGCGTGCGTGCGTGCGTGCGTGCGTGCGTGCGTGCGTGCGTGCGTGTGTGTGTGTGCGGCAGTTCTTCTGCGCAGTGTACCAGGGGCACATTTCAATGTGCTTTCTGGAGTACCAGGGGCACGAGGATTTTGCCAGTGGTGTTCTGCTTTGTTAGTGGGAGGGGGCTTAAGTGTGGGTCCCCGGGGCCTGCTGGAGGTCCAGGTCCGTGCTAGATACGTGGTACAGGGTAACTGCAGGAGGGGGGGGGGGTAACGTGGGTTCACGGGGCCTGCTGGAGGTCAAGGTCCATGCTGGATATGCGCTGGAGCGTAACTGCAAGAAAGGAAAGCTAGTGGGGGAGTAGAGCAGGGGAGTATGTGGGTCCCCAGGGCCTGCTGGAGGTCCAGGTCCATGCTAGATATGTGGCACAGGGTAACTGCGGGGGGGGGGGGGGGGGGTAATGTGGGTCCCCGGGGCCTGCTGGAGGTCCAGGTCCGTGCTAGATACGTGGTACAGGGTAACTGCAGGAGGGGGGGGGGGGGGGGTAATGTGGGTTCACGGGGCCTGCTGGAGGTCAAGGTCCATGCTGGATATGCGCTGGAGCGTAAC
>NC_140634.1:225000-230000 GCF_057382275.1 Copadichromis virginalis
GTTTGAATTTACATTCTGGAGTACCAGGGGCACGAGGATTTTGCCAGTGGTGTTTTGCTTTGTCAGTGGGAGGGGGCTTAAGTGTGGGTCCACGGGGCATGCTGGAGGTCAAGGTCCATGCTGGATATGCGGTGGAGGGTAACTGCAGGAGAAGGAAAGCTAGTGGGGGATTAGAGCAGGGGAGGATGTGCGTCCCCGGGGCCTGCTGGAGGTCAAGGTCCATGCTGGATATGCGCTGGAGCGTAACTACAAGAAAGGTAAGCTAGTGGGGGACTAGAGCAGGGGAGGATGTGCGTCCCCGGGGCCTGCTGGAGGTCCAGGTCCATGCCCGATGTGAGTAGCAGCAGGGCCAGCGCGCCCAGGAGCACATCTTTTTCGACCGTAAAGGGAGACAGGAGGCCGACTCACTGCCTCGGCTAAATGGAGAGGGAATTTCAGCAGGGCCAGGGCACAGGCATGGACCTTTTTCAGCTGCAAGGGAGGGAAGAGCAATGTGCGATGTAGGTCCCCGGGGCCTGCTGGAGGTCCAGGTCCATGCCCGATGTGAGTAGCAGCAGGGCCAGCGCGCCCAGGAGCACATCTTTTTCGACCGTAAAGGGAGACAGGAGGCCGACTCACTGCCTCGGCTAAATGGAGAGGGAATTTCAGCAGGGCCAGGGCACAGGCATGGACCTTTTTCAGCTGCAAGGGAGGGAAGAGCAATGTGCGATGTAGGTCCCCGGGGCCTGCTGGAGGTCCAGGTCCATGCCCGATGTGAGTAGCAGCAGGGCCAGCGCGCCCAGGAGCACATCTTTTTCGACCGTAAAGGGAGACAGGAGGCCGACTCACTGCCTCGGCTAAATGGAGAGGGAATTTCAGCAGGGCCAGGGCACAGGCATGGACCTTTTTCAGCTGCAAGGGAGGGAAGAGCAATGTGCGATGTAGGTCCCCGGGGCCTGCTGGAGGTCCAGGTCCATGCCCGATGTGAGTAGCAGCAGGGCCAGCGCGCCCAGGAGCACATCTTTTTCGACCGTAAAGGGAGACAGGAGGCCGACTCACTGCCTCGGCTAAATGGAGAGGGAATTTCAGCAGGGCCAGGGCACAGGCATGGACCTTTTTCAGCTGTAAGGGAGGCAAGAGCAAGGTGTGAAGTAGGTCCCCGGGGCCTGCTGGAGGTCCAGGTCCATGCCCGATGTGAGTAGCAGCAGGGCCAGCGCGCCCAGGAGCACATCTTTTTCGACCGTAAAGGGAGACAGGAGGCCGACTCACTGCCTCGGCTAAATGGAGAGGGAATTTCAGCAGGGCCAGGGCACAGGCATGGACCTTTTTCAGCTGCAAGGGAGGGAAGAGCAATGTGCGATGTAGGTCCCCGGGGCCTGCTGGAGGTCAAGGTCCATGCTGGATATGCGGTGGAGGGTAACTGCAGGAGAAGGAAAGCTAGTGGGGGATTAGAGCAGGGGAGGATGTGCGTCCCCGGGGCCTGTTGGAGGTCAAGGTCCATGCTGGATATGCGCTGGAGCGTAACTACAAGAAAGGTAAGCTAGTGGGGGACTAGAGCAGGGGAGGATGTGCGTCCCCGGGGCATGCTGGAGGTCAAGGGCCATGCTGGATATGCGGTGGAGGGTAACTGCAGGAGAAGGAAAGCTCATGGGGGATTAGAGCGGAGGAGTATGTGGGTCCTCGGGGCCTGCTGGAGGGCAAGGGCCATGCTGGATTTGTGGTGGAGGGTAACTGCGGGAGAAGGAAAGCTAGTGGGGGAGTAGAGCAGAGGAGTATGTTGGTCCCCGGGGCCTGCTGGAGGTCCAGGTCCATGCCCGATGTGAGTAGCAGCAGGGCCAGCGCGCCAAGGAGCACATCTTTTTCGACCGTAAAGGGAGACAGGAGGCCGACTCACTGCCTCGGCTAAATGGAGAGGGAATTTCAGCAGGGCCAGGGCACAAGCATGGACCTTTTCAGCTGTAAGGGAGGCAAGAGCAAGGTGTGATGTAGGTCCCCGGGGCCTGCTGGAGGTCCAGGTCCATGCCCGATGTGAGTAGCAGCAGGGCCAGTGCGCCCAGGAGCACATCTTTTTCGACCGTAAAGGGAGACGGGAGGCCGACTCACTGCCTCGGCTAAATGGAGAGGGAATTTCAGCAGGGCCAGGGCACAGGCATGGACCTTTTTCAGCTGTAAGGGAGGCAAGAGCAAGGTGTGATGTAGGTCCCCGGGGCCTGCTGGAGGTCCAGGTCCATGCCCGATGTGAGTAGCAGCAGGGCCAGCGCGCCCAGGAGCACAACTTTTTCGACCGTAAAGGAGACAGGAGGCCGACTCTCTGCCTCGGCTAAATGGAGAGGGAATTTCAGAAGGGCCAGGGCACAAGCATGGACCTTTTTCAGCTGTAAGGGAGGCAAGAGCAAGGTGTGATGTAGGTCCCCGGGGCCTGCTGGAGGTCCAGGTCCATGCCCGATGTGAGTAGCAGCAGGGCCAGCGCGCCCAGGAGCACATCTTTTTCGACCGTAAAGGGAGACAGGAGGCCGACTCACTGCCTCGGCTAAATGGAGAGGGAATTTCAGAAGGGCCAGGGCACAGGCATGGACCTTTTTCAGCTGTAAGGGAGGCAAGAGCAAGGTGTGATGTAGGTCCCCGGGGCCTGCTGGAGGTCCAGGTCCATGCCCGATGTGAGTAGCAGCAGGGCCAGCGCGCCCAGGAGCACATCTTTTTCGACCGTAAAGGGAGACAGGAGGCCGACTCACTGCCTCGGCTAAATGGAGAGGGAATTTCAGCAGGGCCAGGGCACAGGCATGGACCTTTTTCAGCTGTAAGGGAGGCAAGAGCAAGGTGCGATGTAGGTCCCCGGGGCCTGTTGTCGTACCATAGGCACGAGTGGTGTGTGTGTGTGGCAAAGAGTTTCTGCGCAGTGTACCAGGGGCACGGGGAAAGGTTGTTGTACCATAGGCACGAGAAAAGTTGTCGTACCATAGGCACGAGAAAAGTTGTCGTACCATAGGTACGAGGAGTGTGTGTGTGGCAAAGTGCTACTGAGCGGTGTACCAGGGGCACGGCGAAAAGTTGTTGTACCATAGGCACGAGAAAAGTTGTTGTACCATAGGCACGAGAAAAGCTGTCGTACCAGGGGCACGGAGGAAAGTTGTCGTACCATAGGCACGAGGAGAGTTTGTGTGGCAAAGTGCTACTGAGCGGTGTACCAGGGGCACGGCGAAAAGTTGTTGTACCATAGGCACGAGAAAAGTTGTCGTACCATAGGCACGAGAAAAGTTGTTGTACCATAGGTACGAGGAGTGTGTGTGTGGCAAAGTGCTACTGAGCGGTGTACCAGGGGCACGGCGAAAAGTTGTTGTACCATAGGCACGAGAAAAGTTGTCGTACCATAGGCACGAGAAAAGTTGTCGTACCATAGGCACAAGCAGTGCGTGCGTGCGTGCGTGCGTGCGTGCGTGCGTGCGTGCGTGCGTGTGTGTGTGTGCGGCAGTTCTTCTGCGCAGTGTACCAGGGGCACATTTCAATGTGCTTTCTGGAGTACCAGGGGCACGAGGATTTTGCCAGTGGTGTTCTGCTTTGTTAGTGGGAGGGGGCTTAAGTGTGGGTCCCCGGGGCCTGCTGGAGGTCCAGGTCCGTGCTAGATACGTGGTACAGGGTAACTGCAGGAGGGGGGGGGGGTAACGTGGGTTCACGGGGCCTGCTGGAGGTCAAGGTCCATGCTGGATATGCGCTGGAGCGTAACTGCAAGAAAGGAAAGCTAGTGGGGGAGTAGAGCAGGGGAGTATGTGGGTCCCCAGGGCCTGCTGGAGGTCCAGGTCCATGCTAGATATGTGGCACAGGGTAACTGCGGGGGGGGGGGGGGGGGGTAATGTGGGTCCCCGGGGCCTGCTGGAGGTCCAGGTCCGTGCTAGATACGTGGTACAGGGTAACTGCAGGAGGGGGGGGGGGGGGGGTAATGTGGGTTCACGGGGCCTGCTGGAGGTCAAGGTCCATGCTGGATATGCGCTGGAGCGTAACTGCAAGAAAGGAAAGCTAGTGGGGGAGTAGAGCAGGGGAGTATGTGGGTCCCCAGGGCCTGCTGGAGGTCCAGGTCCATGCTAGATATGTGGCACAGGGTAACTGCAGGGGGGGGGGTAATGTGGGTCCCCGGGGCCTGCTGGAGGTCCAGGTCCGTGCTAGATACGTGGTACAGGGTAACTGCAGGAGGGGGGGGGGGGGGTAACGTGGGTTCACGGGGCCTGCTGGAGGTCAAGGTCCATGCTGGATATGCGCTGGAGCGTAACTGCAAGAAAGGAAAGCTAGTGGGGGAGTAGAGCAGGGGAGTATGTGGGTCCCCAGGGCCTGCTGGAGGTCCAGGTCCATGCTAGATATGTGGCACAGGGTAACTGCAGGGGGGGGGGTAATGTGGGTCCACGGGGCCTGCTGGAGGTCCAGGTCCATGCTAGATATGTGGCACAGGGTAACTGCGGGGGGGGGGGGGGGTAATGTGGGTCCCCGGGGCCTGCTGGAGGTCCAGGTCCGTGCTAGATACGTGGTACAGGGTAACTGCAGGAGGGGGGGGGGGGGGTAATGTGGGTTCACGGGGCCTGCTGGAGGTCAAGGTCCATGCTGGATATGCGCTGGAGCGTAACTGCAAGAAAGGAAAGCTAGTGGGGGAGTAGAGCAGGGGAGTATGTGGGTCCCCAGGGCCTGCTGGAGGTCCACGTCCATGCTAGATATGTGGCACAGGGTAACTGCAGGGGGGGGTAATGTGGGTCCCCGGGGCCTGCTGGAAGTCAAGGTCCATGCTAGACATGTGGTACAGGGTAACTGCAGGAGGGGGGGGGGGGGTAATGTGGGTTCACGGGGCCTGCTGGAGGTCAAGGTCCATGCTGGATATGCGCTGGAGCATAACTGCAAGAAAGGAAAGCTAGTGGGGGAGTAGAGCAGGGGAGTATGTGGGTCCCCAGGGCCTGCTGGAGGTCCAGGTCCATGCTAGATATGTGGCACAGGGTAACTGCAGGGGGGGGGGGGGGGGGGGTAATGTGGGTCCCCGGGGCCTG
>NC_140634.1:242500-245000 GCF_057382275.1 Copadichromis virginalis
AATGGAGAGGGAATTTCAGCAGGGCCAGGGCACAGGCATGGACCTTTTTCAGCTGTAAGGGAGGCAAGAGCAAGGTGTGATGTAGGTCCCCGGGGCCTGCTGGAGGTCCAGGTCCATGCCCGATGTGAGTAGCAGCAGGGCCAGCGCGCCCAGGAGCACAACTTTTTCGACCGTAAAGGAGACAGGAGGCCGACTCTCTGCCTCGGCTAAATGGAGAGGGAATTTCAGAAGGGCCAGGGCACAAGCATGGACCTTTTTCAGCTGTAAGGGAGGCAAGAGCAAGGTGTGATGTAGGTCCCCGGGGCCTGCTGGAGGTCCAGGTCCATGCCCGATGTGAGTAGCAGCAGGGCCAGCGCGCCCAGGAGCACATCTTTTTCGACCGTAAAGGGAGACAGGAGGCCGACTCACTGCCTCGGCTAAATGGAGAGGGAATTTCAGAAGGGCCAGGGCACAGGCATGGACCTTTTTCAGCTGTAAGGGAGGCAAGAGCAAGGTGTGATGTAGGTCCCCGGGGCCTGCTGGAGGTCCAGGTCCATGCCCGATGTGAGTAGCAGCAGGGCCAGCGCGCCCAGGAGCACATCTTTTTCGACCGTAAAGGGAGACAGGAGGCCGACTCACTGCCTCGGCTAAATGGAGAGGGAATTTCAGAAGGGCCAGGGCACAAGCATGGACCTTTTCAGCTGTAAGGGAGGCAAGAGCAAGGTGTGATGTAGGTCCCCGGGGCCTGCTGGAGGTCCAGGTCCATGCCCGATGTGAGTAGCAGCAGGGCCAGTGCGCCCAGGAGCACATCTTTTTCGACCGTAAAGGGAGACAGGAGGCCGACTCACTGCCTCGGCTAAATGGAGAGGGAATTTCAGAAGGGCCAGGGCACAAGCATGGACCTTTTCAGCTGTAAGGGAGGCAAGAGCAAGGTGTGATGTAGGTCCCCGGGGCCTGCTGGAGGTCCAGGTCCATGCCCGATGTGAGTAGCAGCAGGGCCAGTGCGCCCAGGAGCACATCTTTTTCGACCGTAAAGGGAGACAGGAGGCCGACTCACTGCCTCGGCTAAATGGAGAGGGAATTTCAGCAGGGCCAGGGCACAGGCATGGACCTTTTTCAGCTGTAAGGGAGGCAAGAGCAAGGTGTGATGTAGGTCCCCGGGGCCTGCTGGAGGTCCAGGTCCATGCCCGATGTGAGTAGCAGCAGGGCCAGTGCGCCCAGGAGCACATCTTTTTCGACCGTAAAGGGAGACAGGAGGCCGACTCACTGCCTCGGCTAAATGGAGAGGGAATTTCAGCAGGGCCAGGGCACAGGCATGGACCTTTTTCAGCTGTAAGGGAGGCAAGAGCAAGGTGCGATGTAGGTCCCCGGGGCCTGTTGTCGTACCATAGGCACGAGTGGTGTGTGTGTGTGTGGCAAAGAGTTTCTGCGCAGTGTACCAGGGGCACGGGGGAAAGTTGTCGTACCATAGGCACGAGGAGAGTTTGTGTGGCAAAGTGCTACTGAGCGGTGTACCAGGGGCACGGCGAAAAGTTGTTGTACCATAGGCACGAGAAAAGTTGTCGTACCATAGGCACGAGAAAAGTTGTCATACCATAGGTACGAGGAGTGTGTGTGTGGCAAAGTGCTACTGAGCGGTGTACCAGGGGCACGGCGAAAAGTTGTTGTACCATAGGCACGAGAAAAGTTGTTGTACCATAGGCACGAGAAAAGCTGTCGTACCAGGGGCACGGAGGAAAGTTGTTGTACCATAGGCACGAGAAAAGTTGTCGTACCATAGGCACGAGGAGAGTTTGTGTGGCAAAGTGCTACTGAGCGGTGTACCAGGGGCACGGCGAAAAGTTGTTGTACCATAGGCACGAGAAAAGTTGTTGTACCATAGGCACGAGAAAAGCTGTCGTACCAGGGGCACGGAGGAAAGTTGTTGTACCATAGGCATGAGAAAAGTTGTCGTACCATAGGCACGAGGAGAGTTTGTGTGGCAAAGTGCTACTGAGCGGTGTACCAGGGGCACGGCGAAAAGTTGTTGTACCATAGGCACGAGAAAAGTTGTTGTACCATAGGCACGAGAAAAGCTGTCGTACCAGGGGCACGGAGGAAAGTTGTTGTACCATAGGCACGAGAAAAGTTGTCGTACCATAGGTACGAGGAGAGTTTGTGTGGCAAAGTGCTACTGAGCGGTGTACCAGGGGCACGGCGAAAAGTTGTTGTACCATAGGCACGAGAAAAGTTGTTGTACCATAGGCACGAGAAAAGCTGTCGTACCAGGGGCACGGAGGAAAGTTGTTGTACCATAGGCACGAGAAAAGTTGTCGTACCATAGGCACGAGGAGAGTTTGTGTGGCAAAGTGCTACTGAGCGGTGTACCAGGGGCACGGCGAAAAGTTGTTGTACCATAGGCACGAGAAAAGTTGTTGTACCATAGGCACGAGAAAAGCTGTCGTACCAGGGGCACGGAGGAAAGTTGTTGTACCATAGGCACGAGAAAAGTTGTCGTACCATAGGCACGAGGAGAGTTTGT
>NC_140634.1:257500-260000 GCF_057382275.1 Copadichromis virginalis
ACCTTTTTCAGCTGTAAGGGAGGCAAGAGCAAGGTGCGATGTAGGTCCCCGGGGCCTGTTGTCGTACCATAGGCACGAGTGGTGTGTGTGTGTGTGGCAAAGAGTTTCTGCGCAGTGTACCAGGGGCACGGGGGAAAGTTGTCGTACCATAGGCACGAGGAGAGTTTGTGTGGCAAAGTGCTACTGAGCGGTGTACCAGGGGCACGGCGAAAAGTTGTTGTACCATAGGCACGAGAAAAGTTGTCGTACCATAGGCACGAGAAAAGTTGTCATACCATAGGTACGAGGAGTGTGTGTGTGGCAAAGTGCTACTGAGCGGTGTACCAGGGGCACGGCGAAAAGTTGTTGTACCATAGGCACGAGAAAAGTTGTTGTACCATAGGCACGAGAAAAGCTGTCGTACCAGGGGCACGGAGGAAAGTTGTTGTACCATAGGCACGAGAAAAGTTGTCGTACCATAGGCACGAGGAGAGTTTGTGTGGCAAAGTGCTACTGAGCGGTGTACCAGGGGCACGGCGAAAAGTTGTTGTACCATAGGCACGAGAAAAGTTGTTGTACCATAGGCACGAGAAAAGCTGTCGTACCAGGGGCACGGAGGAAAGTTGTTGTACCATAGGCATGAGAAAAGTTGTCGTACCATAGGCACGAGGAGAGTTTGTGTGGCAAAGTGCTACTGAGCGGTGTACCAGGGGCACGGCGAAAAGTTGTTGTACCATAGGCACGAGAAAAGTTGTTGTACCATAGGCACGAGAAAAGCTGTCGTACCAGGGGCACGGAGGAAAGTTGTTGTACCATAGGCACGAGAAAAGTTGTCGTACCATAGGTACGAGGAGAGTTTGTGTGGCAAAGTGCTACTGAGCGGTGTACCAGGGGCACGGCGAAAAGTTGTTGTACCATAGGCACGAGAAAAGTTGTTGTACCATAGGCACGAGAAAAGCTGTCGTACCAGGGGCACGGAGGAAAGTTGTTGTACCATAGGCACGAGAAAAGTTGTCGTACCATAGGCACGAGGAGAGTTTGTGTGGCAAAGTGCTACTGAGCGGTGTACCAGGGGCACGGCGAAAAGTTGTTGTACCATAGGCACGAGAAAAGTTGTTGTACCATAGGCACGAGAAAAGCTGTCGTACCAGGGGCACGGAGGAAAGTTGTTGTACCATAGGCACGAGAAAAGTTGTCGTACCATAGGCACGAGGAGAGTTTGTGTGGCAAAGTGCTACTGAGCGGTGTACCAGGGGCACGGCGAAAAGTTGTTGTACCATAGGCACGAGAAAAGTTGTTGTACCATAGGCACGAGAAAAGCTGTCGTACCAGGGGCACGGAGGAAAGTTGTTGTACCATAGGCACGAGAAAAGTTGTCGTACCATAGGCACGAGGAGAGTTTGTGTGGCAAAGTGCTACTGAGCGGTGTACCAGGGGCACGGCGAAAAGTTGTTGTACCATAGGCACGAGAAAAGTTGTTGTACCATAGGCACGAGAAAAGCTGTCGTACCAGGGGCACGGAGGAAAGTTGTTGTACCATAGGCATGAGAAAAGTTGTCGTACCATAGGCACGAGGAGAGTTTGTGTGGCAAAGTGCTACTGAGCGGTGTACCAGGGGCACGGCGAAAAGTTGTTGTACCATAGGCACGAGAAAAGTTGTTGTACCATAGGCACGAGAAAAGCTGTCGTACCAGGGGCACGGAGGAAAGTTGTTGTACCATAGGCACGAGAAAAGTTGTCGTACCATAGGTACGAGGAGAGTTTGTGTGGCAAAGTGCTACTGAGCGGTGTACCAGGGGCACGGCGAAAAGTTGTTGTACCATAGGCACGAGAAAAGTTGTTGTACCATAGGCACGAGAAAAGCTGTCGTACCAGGGGCACGGAGGAAAGTTGTTGTACCATAGGCACGAGAAAAGTTGTCGTACCATAGGCACGAGGAGAGTTTGTGTGGCAAAGTGCTACTGAGCGGTGTACCAGGGGCACGGCGAAAAGTTGTTGTACCATAGGCACGAGAAAAGTTGTCGTACCATAGGCACGAGAAAAGTTGTCGTACCATAGGCACAAGCAGTGCGTGCGTGCGTGCGTGCGTGCGTGCGTGCGTGCGTGTGTGTGTGTGTGTGGCAGTTCTTCTGCGCAGTGTACCAGGGGCACATTTCAATGTGCTTTCTGGAGTACCAGGGGCACGAGGATTTTGCCAGTGGTGTTCTGCTTTGTTAGTGGGAGGGGGCTTAAGTGTGGGTCCCCGGGGCCTGCTGGAGGTCCAGGTCCATGCTAGATACGTGGTACAGGGTAACTGCAGGAGGGGGGGGGGGTAATGTGGGTTCACGGGGCCTGCTGGAGGTCAAGGTCCATGCTGGATATGCGCTGGAGCGTAACTGCAAGAAAGGAAAGCTAGTGGGGGAGTAGAGCAGGGGAGTATGTGGGTCCCCAGGGCCTGCTGGAGGTCCAGGTCCATGCTAGATATGTGGCACAGGGTAACTGCAGGGGGGGGGTAATGTGGGTCCACGGGGCCTGCTGGAGG
>NC_140634.1:270000-272500 GCF_057382275.1 Copadichromis virginalis
CCGATGTGAGTAGCAGCAGGGCCAGCGCGCCCAGGAGCACAACTTTTTCGACCGTAAAGGAGACAGGAGGCCGACTCTCTGCCTCGGCTAAATGGAGAGGGAATTTCAGAAGGGCCAGGGCACAAGCATGGACCTTTTTCAGCTGTAAGGGAGGCAAGAGCAAGGTGTGATGTAGGTCCCCGGGGCCTGCTGGAGGTCCAGGTCCATGCCCGATGTGAGTAGCAGCAGGGCCAGCGCGCCCAGGAGCACATCTTTTTCGACCGTAAAGGGAGACAGGAGGCCGACTCACTGCCTCGGCTAAATGGAGAGGGAATTTCAGAAGGGCCAGGGCACAGGCATGGACCTTTTTCAGCTGTAAGGGAGGCAAGAGCAAGGTGTGATGTAGGTCCCCGGGGCCTGCTGGAGGTCCAGGTCCATGCCCGATGTGAGTAGCAGCAGGGCCAGCGCGCCCAGGAGCACATCTTTTTCGACCGTAAAGGGAGACAGGAGGCCGACTCACTGCCTCGGCTAAATGGAGAGGGAATTTCAGAAGGGCCAGGGCACAAGCATGGACCTTTTCAGCTGTAAGGGAGGCAAGAGCAAGGTGTGATGTAGGTCCCCGGGGCCTGCTGGAGGTCCAGGTCCATGCCCGATGTGAGTAGCAGCAGGGCCAGTGCGCCCAGGAGCACATCTTTTTCGACCGTAAAGGGAGACAGGAGGCCGACTCACTGCCTCGGCTAAATGGAGAGGGAATTTCAGAAGGGCCAGGGCACAAGCATGGACCTTTTCAGCTGTAAGGGAGGCAAGAGCAAGGTGTGATGTAGGTCCCCGGGGCCTGCTGGAGGTCCAGGTCCATGCCCGATGTGAGTAGCAGCAGGGCCAGTGCGCCCAGGAGCACATCTTTTTCGACCGTAAAGGGAGACAGGAGGCCGACTCACTGCCTCGGCTAAATGGAGAGGGAATTTCAGCAGGGCCAGGGCACAGGCATGGACCTTTTTCAGCTGTAAGGGAGGCAAGAGCAAGGTGTGATGTAGGTCCCCGGGGCCTGCTGGAGGTCCAGGTCCATGCCCGATGTGAGTAGCAGCAGGGCCAGTGCGCCCAGGAGCACATCTTTTTCGACCGTAAAGGGAGACAGGAGGCCGACTCACTGCCTCGGCTAAATGGAGAGGGAATTTCAGCAGGGCCAGGGCACAGGCATGGACCTTTTTCAGCTGTAAGGGAGGCAAGAGCAAGGTGCGATGTAGGTCCCCGGGGCCTGTTGTCGTACCATAGGCACGAGTGGTGTGTGTGTGTGTGGCAAAGAGTTTCTGCGCAGTGTACCAGGGGCACGGGGGAAAGTTGTCGTACCATAGGCACGAGGAGAGTTTGTGTGGCAAAGTGCTACTGAGCGGTGTACCAGGGGCACGGCGAAAAGTTGTTGTACCATAGGCACGAGAAAAGTTGTCGTACCATAGGCACGAGAAAAGTTGTCATACCATAGGTACGAGGAGTGTGTGTGTGGCAAAGTGCTACTGAGCGGTGTACCAGGGGCACGGCGAAAAGTTGTTGTACCATAGGCACGAGAAAAGTTGTTGTACCATAGGCACGAGAAAAGCTGTCGTACCAGGGGCACGGAGGAAAGTTGTTGTACCATAGGCACGAGAAAAGTTGTCGTACCATAGGCACGAGGAGAGTTTGTGTGGCAAAGTGCTACTGAGCGGTGTACCAGGGGCACGGCGAAAAGTTGTTGTACCATAGGCACGAGAAAAGTTGTTGTACCATAGGCACGAGAAAAGCTGTCGTACCAGGGGCACGGAGGAAAGTTGTTGTACCATAGGCATGAGAAAAGTTGTCGTACCATAGGCACGAGGAGAGTTTGTGTGGCAAAGTGCTACTGAGCGGTGTACCAGGGGCACGGCGAAAAGTTGTTGTACCATAGGCACGAGAAAAGTTGTTGTACCATAGGCACGAGAAAAGCTGTCGTACCAGGGGCACGGAGGAAAGTTGTTGTACCATAGGCACGAGAAAAGTTGTCGTACCATAGGTACGAGGAGAGTTTGTGTGGCAAAGTGCTACTGAGCGGTGTACCAGGGGCACGGCGAAAAGTTGTTGTACCATAGGCACGAGAAAAGTTGTTGTACCATAGGCACGAGAAAAGCTGTCGTACCAGGGGCACGGAGGAAAGTTGTTGTACCATAGGCACGAGAAAAGTTGTCGTACCATAGGCACGAGGAGAGTTTGTGTGGCAAAGTGCTACTGAGCGGTGTACCAGGGGCACGGCGAAAAGTTGTTGTACCATAGGCACGAGAAAAGTTGTTGTACCATAGGCACGAGAAAAGCTGTCGTACCAGGGGCACGGAGGAAAGTTGTTGTACCATAGGCACGAGAAAAGTTGTCGTACCATAGGCACGAGGAGAGTTTGTGTGGCAAAGTGCTACTGAGCGGTGTACCAGGGGCACGGCGAAAAGTTGTTGTACCATAGGCACGAGAAAAGTTGTTGTACCATAGGCACGAGAAAAGCTGTCGTACCAGGGGCACGGAG
>NC_140634.1:285000-375000 GCF_057382275.1 Copadichromis virginalis
CATAGGCACGAGAAAAGTTGTTGTACCATAGGCACGAGAAAAGCTGTCGTACCAGGGGCACGGAGGAAAGTTGTTGTACCATAGGCACGAGAAAAGTTGTCGTACCATAGGCACGAGGAGAGTTTGTGTGGCAAAGTGCTACTGAGCGGTGTACCAGGGGCACGGCGAAAAGTTGTTGTACCATAGGCACGAGAAAAGTTGTTGTACCATAGGCACGAGAAAAGCTGTCGTACCAGGGGCACGGAGGAAAGTTGTTGTACCATAGGCATGAGAAAAGTTGTCGTACCATAGGCACGAGGAGAGTTTGTGTGGCAAAGTGCTACTGAGCGGTGTACCAGGGGCACGGCGAAAAGTTGTTGTACCATAGGCACGAGAAAAGTTGTTGTACCATAGGCACGAGAAAAGCTGTCGTACCAGGGGCACGGAGGAAAGTTGTTGTACCATAGGCACGAGAAAAGTTGTCGTACCATAGGTACGAGGAGAGTTTGTGTGGCAAAGTGCTACTGAGCGGTGTACCAGGGGCACGGCGAAAAGTTGTTGTACCATAGGCACGAGAAAAGTTGTTGTACCATAGGCACGAGAAAAGTTGTCGTACCATAGGCACGAGGAGAGTTTGTGTGGCAAAGTGCTACTGAGCGGTGTACCAGGGGCACGGCGAAAAGTTGTTGTACCATAGGCACGAGAAAAGTTGTTGTACCATAGGCACGAGAAAAGCTGTCGTACCAGGGGCACGGAGGAAAGTTGTTGTACCATAGGCACGAGAAAAGTTGTCGTACCATAGGCACGAGGAGAGTTTGTGTGGCAAAGTGCTACTGAGCGGTGTACCAGGGGCACGGCGAAAAGTTGTTGTACCATAGGCACGAGAAAAGTTGTTGTACCATAGGCACGAGAAAAGCTGTCGTACCAGGGGCACGGAGGAAAGTTGTTGTACCATAGGCACGAGAAAAGTTGTCGTACCATAGGCACGAGGAGAGTTTGTGTGGCAAAGTGCTACTGAGCGGTGTACCAGGGGCACGGCGAAAAGTTGTTGTACCATAGGCACGAGAAAAGTTGTTGTACCATAGGCACGAGAAAAGCTGTCGTACCAGGGGCACGGAGGAAAGTTGTTGTACCATAGGCATGAGAAAAGTTGTCGTACCATAGGCACGAGGAGAGTTTGTGTGGCAAAGTGCTACTGAGCGGTGTACCAGGGGCACGGCGAAAAGTTGTTGTACCATAGGCACGAGAAAAGTTGTTGTACCATAGGCACGAGAAAAGCTGTCGTACCAGGGGCACGGAGGAAAGTTGTTGTACCATAGGCACGAGAAAAGTTGTCGTACCATAGGTACGAGGAGAGTTTGTGTGGCAAAGTGCTACTGAGCGGTGTACCAGGGGCACGGCGAAAAGTTGTTGTACCATAGGCACGAGAAAAGTTGTTGTACCATAGGCACGAGAAAAGCTGTCGTACCAGGGGCACGGAGGAAAGTTGTTGTACCATAGGCACGAGAAAAGTTGTCGTACCATAGGCACGAGGAGAGTTTGTGTGGCAAAGTGCTACTGAGCGGTGTACCAGGGGCACGGCGAAAAGTTGTTGTACCATAGGCACGAGAAAAGTTGTCGTACCATAGGCACGAGAAAAGTTGTCGTACCATAGGCACAAGCAGTGCGTGCGTGCGTGCGTGCGTGCGTGCGTGCGTGCGTGCGTGCGTGTGTGTGTGTGGCAGTTCTTCTGCGCAGTGTACCAGGGGCACATTTCAATGTGCTTTCTGGAGTACCAGGGGCACGAGGATTTTGCCAGTGGTGTTCTGCTTTGTTAGTGGGAGGGGGCTTAAGTGTGGGTCCCCGGGGCCTGCTGGAGGTCCAGGTCCATGCTAGATACGTGGTACAGGGTAACTGCAGGAGGGGGGGGGGGGGGTAATGTGGGTTCACGGGGCCTGCTGGAGGTCAAGGTCCATGCTGGATATGCGCTGGAGCGTAACTGCAAGAAAGGAAAGCTAGTGGGGGAGTAGAGCAGGGGAGTATGTGGGTCCCCAGGGCCTGATGGAGGTCAAGGGCCATGCTGGATATGCGGTGGAGGGTAACTGCAGGAGAAGGAAAGCTCATGGGGGATTAGAGCGGAGGAGTATGTGGGTCCTCGGGGCCTGCTGGAGGGCAAGGGCCATGCTGGATTTGTGGTGGAGGGTAACTGCGGGAGAAGGAAAGCTAGTGGGGGAGTAGAGCAGAGGAGTATGTTGGTCCCCGGGGCCTGCTGGAGGTCCAGGTCCATGCCCGATGTGAGTAGCAGCAGGGCCAGCGCGCCAAGGAGCACATCTTTTTCGACCGTAAAGGGAGACAGGAGGCCGACTCACTGCCTCGGCTAAATGGAGAGGGAATTTCAGCAGGGCCAGGGCAAAAGCATGGACCTTTTCAGCTGTAAGGGAGGCAAGAGCAAGGTGTGATGTAGGTCCCCGGGGCCTGCTGGAGGTCCAGGTCCATGCCCGATGTGAGTAGCAGCAGGGCCAGCGCGCCCAGGAGCACATCTTTTTCGACCGTAAAGGGAGACAGGAGGCCGACTCACTGCCTCACTGTAGTGAGCCTACACAACAACCTTTTCCTAAACCGGCCTGTTGGTTTGTATTTTTAGCCTTTTGTAGCGTTGAGTCTGTTTTCCCTGCGCATAACTAGTAAAGGTGCGGCTTTCAGCTCCTTCAAGAAGGAGAGGGGGGGGTGGGGGATTAGGCCTTTAAAATTTCAAATTCTCCTCCTCCTGTCCTCAGTGAGATTACTTTAAGCATGTTAAAGCAGTAGTCCGTAAAGATCCAAACTATACTCTGATGACCAATAACACCAAAACATCATTGCTTACCTTTATCCATTCCCATTGGGGGCTTCAGCGTCTTTTTCCATACACCAAAAAACTGCACCTTCTGGCAGAAATCTTGCCATCTTCCCTTCAGTTCATTGATGAAGTTGGCATTTTCTTTATCCAAAATGCGATGAAGCTCCTCCATCACCTATAAAATATTCAGCATACCAATACAAACATGTCAATGCATCACTGAGGAGCAAGAAGTTGGTATGATAAACATTGTTTGGCTTGACTCACATGGATTCAACAATGACTTACATGTCCAATGTCCTTGAAGCAAGGATATGCTTCTAGAACCTTTTTGTGTCTGTCCTCCTCGCGAATAGTATTTGAATCAATGAATGCTCTTCTGGCTGAAAATTCCAAATCCAGGAGCTGAGAGACATCCTGCTGGTTTGGGTTTTTTCTTTTAAACAAAGTTTGTAGGGTCTTGTAGTGTTTGGCCAAGGTTGCTGGACAGTGGGTGTCTGGACTGTTTTTTTTTTTTTTTTTTTTTTTTTTCTTTTTTTTAAATGACATCAGAAACAGCAGTATGCGACATTACGTGATGGCAGAGCTTCAGTTCATCCTTTGTCTTTTTTTTTTTTTTTTTTTTTTTTTTTTTTTAATAAATAGGACAGGGGGAATGAATGAGAGAGAGAGGGGGAGAGAAAGAAAGAAAACCCAAGGGGAGAAGAGACGGTGAGAAGGGGGGGGAAGAGAGACAAAAAAAAAAAAAAAAAAAAAAAAAAAAAAAACTCCTGGGTCACCTGTATGGAGAAAAAAAAAACAAACAAACAAACAAACAAACAGAGGAGACAGCAAACAACAAAGAGCAACATAATAATAGAGAAAACAAAGCACCATCACAATAAACTAGCTAGTCATAGATATCAGTATTTACTAAGTAATAAACGATATTGTGCAGCACGCAAGATAGACAGCGCACAGTGTGCTTTGAGGCAGCAGCCAAGAAAGCTTTAGTCCGCGTCTGTGAATACCCATGTGTGCATACCTGTGTGGATCAGCATGCTTGCATTCCAAAGGTTTCTCCATGTAATGATCTGCTAGGGAGTGTGGGGGGGCCACAGCCCCGTCCTCCAGGGTGTGAAGCGGGTATGGAGGAGATCAAAACTCCAGACATCCAGAGGCCCCCAGAACACAAGAGACCATGGAAGACCAACAGAGGGGCAGCCGCGCCACTGTCCCAGTAAGAGCTGAGGAGAGTCCCAGATGAGGGCTCGCCCAGCAGCCGCGGAGCAGAAGTCAGGGGGAGTTGCAGTGACGCGCCCGTGAGCTCCGCCGGCCCCCAGCTGCGCCTGAGTGACCGAGCCCTAGGCCGAGAGGCCGGGGGCACCCCACCTCCAAAGGGGCCCGAGCGAGCCCCAGGCCCCAGGCCCCGACAAGCGGCCGCCAAGGAGTGAGCCGGTGTGTACCCGGACGCCCACCCCCAGACACAAAGAACCACCAACACACCGACACCTGAGGGAGTCCGCCACCGGCAGGGGAAGTGGTGGTGGGTGGAGATAGGCCTCCAAACCTTGGAGGGCCTGAGGTGTCCCCAGAGAGGTGGCGTCTGATACCCAACCTGACATATAGACACAGACATACAGGCACACACAGACACAAACATCCATTCCCACCCTCATGCTCTCATATGCACTCACTCCACACTCAACCAACGTGGAGACAGACATAAAGAGACGCTGTACACACAATCACACTCCCCAAGCGTACTCTACAAACCGGGTCTAGGTACCCTTGCCCCTGGAGGGGGGAATTGCACCCAGACCCAGGTGGTGTTACCCTTTTCCCTGCGGTGGGGAGAGGCAGACCACCCCGACTCCGCAGCAGCAGGGAGGCCCCACACCCCAGACCGCAGTCGGACGGCCAACTCCTCCTACTAGCCCTCCCGCTCCAGCAGGCCGCAGAGAATGGGGGTGGGAGAAGACTCCAAACCTCCCTCCACCCGCTCATTGTAGTGTTGATGCATATGTGTTCTAAGGTGCAATTAAAACCCAGGAGGGCATGGAGCTACCTGCCAAGGAGCAGCAGGTAAGCGCATAGTCCCTCCTGCTAACCCTCAATGACTAAGTGTATTTAAAATTGAGAGGTGGGCAACGACGTCAGGGGTGAGGTATACACCCTGATGGTGATTTGGACTCCGTGATTGTGCCCACCCCCAAGATCCTATATGTATGTGTAATGAGAGTGTGAATAATGTGAATGTCTAAGTTGTGGGATAAAATTGAGGCAGAGGCAGCCAGAAGGGGACGGGGGGGGGGGGGGGGTAGCCTCCTCTGCACCCTGGTGACATACCCCCACTCCAAGGCCCTACATGTGTGGGTGGTTGTGGAGGAGCGGGAAGAGGGAGGCAGCTGGAGATGGGGAGGGAAGGAAGGGAGGGGCAGGTAACCCCTCCCTGGGGCCAGCTCCCCCGCTGACCCCAGTAGGCACTCCCACCCTCCGCGACCCGCCAGGGAAGGGGGGCCCAGGCCCATCAGACCGGGGCCCAGTGCAGTAGCGCCCCCCGGCTCCACAGAGCCCTGGACAGTCCACCCAACCCCACCACAGAGAAAACTGCACCCACCCCACCAACCACACATCTTCCAGACTACATAAGACGGTAAACGCCCAGGCTGAGATCTTCCTCCACCTCTCCTGTATCTCCCCCTCCTGCAGAGAGTTCCTGAGAGAAGAAAGCTCCTGCCAGATGTGACCATCCCCCCCACCAGTTGAAGAGCCCCCCAGGCGGCTCGATGCACCGGCGGCACCCTGCTCCAGGGCCGGGCCCCCATGCACCCACCCGCCCACAACCCCGGCAACACACCAACCAGGACCCGAGCCCCCGAGGCCCGGCCCGGGCCCCCGCCCAGAGACGGAGCACCCCCAGAACCTCACGCCCATCCCGGACCCACCCAGGGGCAGCCAGGTTGCCAGGTCAGTAACCCACGTCCGTCAGCACAGACCCTCCCCTAGCCCCGCTGCACGCAGCCGCGAGGAAACAGTCACCTGAGAGCCAACAGAGCCCTCAACCGGACGTGACCGCTACCCCGGGTTGAGCCCCCCAAGGAGGATGCCTCCGGGGAACCCCCCGACGCCCTAAGCCTGTCCCTACCCCCTCACCAATCACAACAGTGAAGGCGGGACCAAACTATGACCCCCCACCCCCACTAGGTGATGGAGCTGATAAAAGGGGCCCAGAGCAATTGATCTGATGTGGTGGCAGAGGCTGTGTCAAGACTAATGTAATCTAATAGATAATTTCTATATTGGTTAGAATTAAGATTATTTTTATTTTTCCAGTTCATGAGGACTGTTTTCTTGGCTATGCATAGGGCAGTGAAGATCATATGGGCTATATTCTTTTCTGAAGTGACATTATCTAAGCTGCCCAACAAACACACTAAGGGGGAGGTTGGAATGTTACATTTCAGACATTTTGATAAGTCTTCACATATCTCGCGCCAAAACTTTTGCACTGGTGGACAGAACCAAAGAGCGTGGATGTAATTGTCTGGTGTATTGCCTTGACAGTGTGAGCAGTTGTTGGAAGATGTAAAGCCCATCTTGAACATCCGATGACCTGTATAGTGCACTCTATGAAGTATTTTGTATTGTATTAATTGCAGACTGGGATTTTTAATTAATTTAAAAGTTTTTAAGCAAATCTGAGACCAGAAGTTTTGGTCTAGGTTGACTGATAAATCTGCTTCCCACTTTGCAGTAGGAAGGGATATTGATTCATCTAATTTAGAAAGTGTTCTGTATATTTTAGATAATAATTTGGGGGATTTAAGAGTAAGAAAATGTGCCGCACTTAGTGGTGTTTGTAATTCAACTTGACTGAGGTTAAATTTCTTTTTTACTATGGATTTAATTTGTTGATATTCTAAAAACCTTGTCTTGTTGATCCCATATTGTTCAACTAGTCTGTCAAATGGAATAAATTCTGTTCCCTCTAATATATGTTCTAAGTATTTAATTCCTTTACAACTCCATTCTGGGAAATTAATCATATTATTGTTTTGTAATATGTCAGGGTTATTCCAGATAGGTGTACGTTTGCATGGGATTAATGAAGACTCCGTTATTTTTAGAAACTCCCACCATGCTGTTAGAGAAAAGCTGATGTTGATACTTTTAAAGCATTCATGTCTTTTGATGTTTGAGCTAATAAATGGTAGGTCTGAAATCTCTAGATCCTTGCATAGTGCCTGTTCAACATCTAGCCAGGGCTCAACTAAGAAGGTATGTTTTAACCATTCTGAGATGAACTGAAGCCTGTTGGCTAAGAAGTATTGGTGAAAATTAGGCAGATCTAATCCTCCTCTATCCTTGGTTCTTTGTAGCGTTTTTAAGCTAATACGCGGGGGTTTATCTTTCCAAAGGAATTTGGAAATATATGAATCCAGAGATCTGAACCAATCTTGTGATGGTTTGTTAGGGATCATCAAAAATAAGTAATTTATTTTTGGCAAGATCATCATTTTTATAGTGGCGACCCTTCCCATGAGTGATATGGGTAAAGATTTCCATCTAGTCAGATCGCCTTCTACTTTCTTTAGAAGTGGGATGTGGTTTAATTTAGTTAAGTCTGAAAGCTTAGGAGAGATATTAATACCTAAATATTTAATATTTCCGGATTGCAGTGGGGCAGAGGAAGAATTATGGAAGGAGCAGTTAATGGGGAGAACTGTAGATTTTGGCCAGTTAATTGAATAATCTGAAACTCTTGAAAACCAGTTTATTAAAGTAATTACCTCAGAGAGGTTGGTTTGTGTGTTTTGCAGAAAAAGCAACACATCATCCGCATAGAGACTGATTTTATGTTCTATGTTCTTACATTTTATGCCCTTAATTGTTGTAGCCTGTCTAAATGCTGCTGCTAGAGGTTCGATAAAAATTGCAAAAAGTGAGGGGGAGAGTGGGCATCCCTGTCTGGTGCCCCTCAGGAGACAGAAGCTGGAGGATGTCTGGTCATTTGTTCTGATACGAGCCGTTGGGGAATTGTATAATATTCTTATCCAGTTTATGAAAGAGTTTCCAAAACCAAATTTGTGTAAAGTTGCGAATAAAAATTTCCAATTAACTCTGTCAAATGCTTTTTCTGCATCTAGAGATAATATTATGGCTTCGATGTTTTTATCGTATGAGTAGTCTATTAAATTAAGTAATCTACGAGTGTTTGTTGAGGAGTGCCGACCTTTTATGAAACCAGTTTGGTCAGGATGAATTAAGAGGGGGGTCATTTTCTCTAATCTCTTTGAGAGAGCTTTGCAGATTATTTTAAGGTCTACATTTAAAAGAGAAATTGGACGATAGCTTGAGGGAAATAAAGGGTCTTTGCCTGGTTTTAGCAGGAGACTAATGTTGGCAGAATTCATATTTGGTGGTAGTCTGCCCTTTTCCTCGATTTCCTGCAACATGCTGTGGAATACTGGTGCCAAAATTGTCCAGAATTCTTTGTAGAATTCTGCAGGGAAGCCGTCTGGACCTGGAGCCTTATTATTGGGCATACTTATCAGGGCTTCCTGGAGTTCACTTGGCGTCAGTGGCGAATCCAATTCCATTGCTTGACTGTCTAGTAATTTTGGAAGAGTTACGTTGTCAAGAAACAGATCAATTTCATTTTTAGATGGGTTTATTTGTGGTGAGTATAAAGTTTCATAGAAATCCCTAAAAATGTTGTTTATTCTTCCAGGATCATATATTGTGTTCCCCGATAAATCTTTAGCAGCACATATAGTTGTTTTTTCTTTATTTATTTTTAGCTGGTTAGCTAGAAATCGACCTGATTTGTTACTGTGTTCAAAATTCTGCAAGCGAAGTCTTTGTATAAGGAATTGTGTTTTTTTATTAATAGTTTCATTTAATTCTAGTTTTGTTTTGCATATTTTGTTCAATGTTTCCTGATCTTGGTGGGACGCGTAGGCTTCTTCTAGTGATTTGATGTTTTTTTCTAATTCCTGAATATTTTTGTTTTCTTCTTTCTTTTTGTGTGATGAGAAAGAAATTATTTTACCTCTCATCACAGCTTTCCCTGCTTCCCATAGAACAGAAGCAGATATTCCGGGAGTGTCATTAAAGTCTAAATATGAAGTCCATTCCTTTTTAAAGTATTTAATAAAGTCTTCATCTTTAAGTAGTGATATATTAAATCTCCAGTTTTTACTTGGCGTAGTATTATTCTTGTGCATTAGTGTTAAAGATACAGGAGCATGATCGCTGACAGCTATAGGATGAATCTCAGTGTCTGAAATGTCACACAGCAGTGAGCTGCTGACCAAAAAATAATCCAGACGAGAGTAAGAGTGATGAACATGCGAGAAAAAAGTATATTCCTTACTGGTGGGGTGAAGAGAGCGCCATGCATCGCAAAGACCAAAGTCGTTCATATACTGTTTGATTATATTTGTGGACTGCCAATTACGCTGAGTTCCTGTTGTGTTGAGCCTATCCATTTCTTCATTTAGTCCAAGGTTGAGGTCACCGCCAAGAATGAGTGTGCAATCAAGGTGTTCAGAGAGTGCACTAAAAAAACCGTGGAAGAATGAGGGTTCATCAACATTTGGACCATATATACTAACAATACATAGTTTTTTGTTCAATATTGATAGTTTAATAATTAGAAATCTACCCTCTGGATCTATAACTGTATCGAGTACTGTAAAATTAACATTTTTATGTATTAAAATTGCTACTCCCCGTTGTCTAGAATTATAACCGGCTGCAAACACGTTAGGAAACTCAGGTGTTTTAAGTTCATTTAAACCTGTGACAGGTTTGTGAGTTTCTTGTAATAAAACAACATCTGCCTGTAGTTTTTTAAGCTGGTTAAATATTTTTAACCTCTTTCCTCTGGTGCCAGCTCCATTTACATTCCATGTGACAAACCTCAGCATGCCCTTAATTGTGCGTGTATGTTTAATGATGTATGCTGGGTGTTTCGTTTAGACAGGTGGAGAGAATATGGAAACATCCCTTGTTTGTAAATAGAAAGAGAAAAAGAAGTGTGGTGAGAGACTCCATAAGTCTGACTATGTGTGTGAATATTCACTAATATGAACAAGCGTGGCTTGCTTATGTGTCCTGCAAGTCTGTGCGTGCTGTGAGGCTGTTGTGAATGTGCTGCCGTTGAGCTGATGTGTTTGCGTGATCGTGTTGTGAAAATATGGAGAAATAGAGGGTGTTGTTTGTAGGTGAGTGGGGAAGTAGGTGACCACAGCAGTGAAAGACAAGAGAAAGAAAGAAACCACATGAACTGTGAGCGACAACAAAAAAAAGGAAACGAAACGGAAACATTCCAATTAAAGCAATGACGGAGGGTGACGGTGTTATATCTGCTATGACATCCTACTGATATTACTAGGTTAAACATATTTTAAAGGAGAAAGTGTGAATGAATAAGAAAAGAGTGTAGCGGGTTCTTATCTGGAGTGCAGTCAGTATAACCACGGTGTGGTGCCGGGGTCGCGGTACAGCTGTCCGTCCACGTAGAGCCGGTCCACAGCGATGACAGCACGGGAGCCTTTCTGGATAAAGCTACGTCGAACTGGGAACAGGACCTTGCGTCGTTCCAGGATCTCTTTGGGGAACTGGTCGTTCACGCTGAAGTCCGTTCCTTTCAGCTCTCTGCCGCGACTCTTCACCTGTTCCTTTTGTTTGAATTGGCTGAATTTGGCCACAATAGGCCGTGGTCTCCCGGTCCGCGACCGCGCGCCCCCCAAGCGATGTACTCTATCGAAGTCGATGTTCTTTACGGTGTCCTCCGGCAGCTTCAGGTGGATTTTAATGAAGCTTTTCACCGTTGCCTCTGCGTCCTCTCCGGCAGTTTCTGGAATACCAGAAAACACAAGATTATCTCTCATGCTACGGGCTTGTAAATCGATAACGGACTCTTTTATTTTTTTATTTTCAATGTTTAGCTGGGTCACGTTATCGGTGAGAGATTTAACCGACTCCCGTAGCGTGGCATTTTCAGCAGCAAGCGTTTCCACCTGCTGCTGGCTGAATTCCAGGGATTCTCTCAGAGATTTAAATTCCCGGTGTAAGATCTCCACCAGGGACAGCCTCGCATCGAAACTGGACAATCGCTTGTCGATGGACTCCAGGATTTCTGCGATGTCTTTGCCGGCAGGCGATGTTGTACCGGGGGAGTCTGCCTGGCGACTTCTCTTCGATGACGGCGTCTCGATTTTGGCCGGGGAAGATGCACTCTGGGCCTTATGCATTACTAAATCTTGAAAACAGCGGTCGATGTAATCTTGGAGAGCGTCTAAACTCTCCCCGTTGTCCTCCAGGGTGTTAGAGATGATAAAACAGATGTTGTTAGTTATATGACAATTGATTAGTATATTTGGAAATACTGAAGCTTGGAAAACCTTTGTTAAACTCTATGCTACCATTTGCTTTTTCTCCGCCAAAATCTCCGGCGTCTGACGTCACCTACAACATCACTTCCGTCACTTACCTCTCACTTCCTGTGTCTGGACTGTTGATATCTGCAGGCTTGTTTGCTGCAAGACACAAAATTACATAAACAATGTCTCTCACTTTAAAAAAAAAATCTGTCATTAATTATGTCATTAAAATGACAAGTGTCTATAGACTATACTTTAATGGAGTTAAATCTTAAAAAAAAAAAAATACAGCTCTGAACTTAACTATTAAATACTTATTCATTTTTCAAAATATTTACCATGTAAATGCCAATTTACATATGGTCATGCAATCATATACAATTATATGTAGGCACACAAGTGCACCCCTACAAAGAAGTGCCCACACACACACACAGCCATGAGGCAGTTGGATGGACTCACTATTAGGACTTGGCAGGGTAGAGGGTTCTTCTTCAAGTAGGTTTTGTGCTTTCCTTTTTCCTTAAAGACATAGCAAAGAGATATTTTGTGTCAGGGTAATACACTTTAAAAAATAGTTTGGAACCTAAATTAAAAAACAGTTAAAAAGAGAGAAAAAAAAAAGCCTCTAGTGAGGCACATTGTTTTTTAAAAACATTACTTTACATGATATACTGAGTGGTTAGAGACAGTGATGTTGCACAGACTTATACTATAAACACACCACAATACCCAGCTCTTTAAATTTATAATATACTGGCTTTTATTAATACCAATACTTTATTAACATTAATTTCCACAGAAATGTTAACAAACTGATGATAAAACAGGAAAAATGTGATGTAGTTATCATTTTCTGATGCCCATTTTAAAGCCTTTTACTTCTGTCATGTCAGGACTGCCATCTTGACTCAACATGCAGGTATATTTGTTTTATTTTTTTATGATGACCACACAGTTTGTAAATGTAAAGTTGAAACTCACCTTCTAACTCACTTGTTTTACTGGCCGACTCTGGGCTGCTCCTCCCTTCTGTGGACAGATCCAGAATGATTGTTGAGTCACTTGAATCCATTTCTTCTACGTCACTTGGCTGATCAAGACGTCGCCTCTTGGCAGAGCTGCGAAGATTAGTCAGTTAATCAATTAGTTATCAACTATAAACTCAATCAATTCATATCTTTATTGTACAGCCATTTTCAAATATACAAAGTGTAACACAAAGTGCTTCTTCCTTTCATGCTAAAACAGGTGAGGAAACTAAAGGCAGGTCACCAAATACTTGATTGATCACATTGGATCACTTCTTTCTTTCCTTAATAAAATGCCCAAACATGATTTTAGCTTTTTTGTTTGTCCTCTATCGTTGAAATTAAAATTGTCAGGTTGTGGACAAAAGAAGACTTTTGGGGAAAAACTTTCACAACTTTCAAACATCGTACTGACTAAACAACTTATCAATTAATGAGGAAAATGAATAACAGAATTATCATAGTTAAAATTAAAATTAATTAGTTGCAGCCTTACCTCTTTGAATGTCTCCCATCTGGAGTGGCTTTTTGTGGGGATCTCACATTTTGCAGTCTTTTGTTTAGCTGTGTGTACACAGTAACCTGTATAGGACATTTAATACATTTTTCCAACCACTACTAAAATGTCCAACATGAAACACTTTGGTATTGAAGTGGATGCATTTCACTTACCCATGTATTCTTGATGCCTTGGTCCTGTAGCATAGGGTAGTACTGCACTATTCTCTTTGCCATTGCTGTAATTTCTGGTTTTGATGGGTATCTATGCGATTCTCCATCCCCTTTTGCCCTCAGGATTGCAATCATACTAGTCATGGTGTTTCGGATGAGCCGAGATCTGAGCTCCTTTGACATTTTGCAGCTGCGCTCTTCACCTTTCTTTGACAACTCAAAGTATTGTTGGCGGACTTGCTCAAGCTCAGTGTCAGTGTGCAATACATATTCTGGATAGAATAACTTCACAACCTTTTCAGGGCTTGTGCATTTTGCAGCAGTTGCATTTACAGTAGTGGATGTCTGTTGCTTGGGTGACTCATTAATGGAGGAGCTGGTTGAAGATTTTGAGTCATCTTGGCCAGATTCCTATAAAATAAATAATAATGAATAAAAGCAAAACGCAATTTTTGTGTGTGTGTGTGTGTGTGTGTGGAGAGGGGGGAATAGTGAAGAGCCATTCAACTCTGCCCGCGGTTAAACTAGTTGTAATCGGACAAAAACACGACGATGCCAATTTTAAGTGGTGGTGAGTGACTGAGAAACTGACCTCCAGTACATCCTGACAAGCACGTCAGACAGCTTTTCTCCGTAAAAAGTTCTCTGGGCCTGGGAAAAGATCCTGCAAGTCTTCACGAGACAGGGTGCCCATCATTCCCTCGCTGATGTTTGCAGCTATGAACACATTGGAAGAAAAACATAGCAAGATGAAATTATGCCCTACAAAGGAAACTGCATGAGAGATGAGACTATGAAAGTTGACACTTCATTAAAATTGTGTTGCTATTGCTAACTAGTTTAGTATAGAAATGTGGATACCTCATTGTCTGCTACTGTTTTTTGTATAGAGCTAATGATCAACATGCTAAAAAGACTGTACTTAAGTAAAAGTAGTGTTACTTCAAAATAAAATGAAGTAGAAGAAAAAAGTATTCTCCTCAAAAAAATTACTTAATTAAATTAAAAAATATATATCTGCTGGGCTAACTGCTGTGGAAAAATTCTGTTTACAGACAAATTGTCACACTACTTTAGTAGCATTGTTGACCTCATTTTTTATATATTGGACACTGAATTTTTATCCAGCTTTAGGTATTATTAAAGGAACTGAGCTTTTTGGAATGTAGTGGAGTACAGTTACTTCTTTACAAATCTACTCAAGTAAAAGTGTAAACTATAGTGCAGTAAAACTACTCTTAAGTACTTTTTTCCCCCAAAAGTTAATCAATTAAATGTAAATTGGTAAATGTTACTGAGAATTATCCACCTCTAAGGATGAATAAATACACTTGCATAAGTAAAACAAATAACTACAAATGTTCCTAAAATGAGGAAATGATCACATGAAATGGAAGGTAAAAAAAATTACTTAAACATCATCAACGACATTATTTATAAAATAATGTAATTTGCACACTTCCGTGTTCATACACCTATGTAAAACATAAGTCCATTTAATCTGTTTAAAAATAAATTTGCATACATTACCCTTTAAAACCGACACTGTGACCTCATCCAGTCCTTCCATGCTGTTAGCCTACTTAGCACACTAGTTAGCTTTTTTGGCGTTAGCTTGCCTCGTCCAGTCACTGTTCGGCTGCAACGTTACACAATATAAACACACCAAAACATTTAGAACTTTCGAAAGGAGTGTAATATGTACAAAAAATGAGCACTGTATAATACATTTTAACTTACTTCCAATGAAACGCGAATGCAAAGAACTCTGGGACAGTAGTGGCAGGCACGTGTCTACATGAACTTAAGATGTCCACCAGATCATTCACGACAGCCAGAAACGAAGTTCGTCTTCAATTTGCCTGACATTTCTTTGGCCCAAAAATCCTAAAAGGATGATTGATTGGTGTGCATTGCAAAATAACGTTAATTATTATAGGTTAATAAAAAAAATTTTTACTTTATCCCCCACATTTACGACAATTTAGCAGGCGCGTTTAACCATGGTAACGAGTTATTTTACGGCACAACTGCAGCCCGCGCTACCGAATGAAACATACTAGCTTCCAACATGACTTGGCGTTGCTTTATATGCTACGTGTTTGTAGCATTGAGTCTGAGACAACTTTTGAGTCACATTAATACCATGCACAGCCGCAGCCCTGACTTTCGCGTGGTGTGTGGAATTGATGGCTGTCCGAGTGAGTACAGAGTATATAACTCTTTCTACTATCACGTAAAGCGGACACACGCGCGTCACCTTCTCGGAGTGGAAGCGGATGAGGAGGATGGATCAACCCGCCACGGTTTACCTGGAGCAGGTGAAAGGACGGCCCCAATCAACCAAACTAACGCCAGTTCTTCAGTAACTGACGAGGGCTCAAGCATCCCCGCACTAACGGTAAGTTATTTTAACAAAAGCCAGAGAAACGAGCTGCAGAAGCTGTAACATAATGTTAGCATTTACTTTGGCTGATCCAAGTACGTCCATTAAATGTGTTGTTTTTGACAGACTCATGTTGTACTTTTATTTTAACAGTGATGAGTGTCGAACTAGTTGTTTCGCTAAATTAAGTAACTCACCTGAAACGTAAATGAGAGCTGTGGCAGAAACGCAAAGCTGCAGTCTTGTCAGACTGTTTTTTTTTTTTCAGTCATCCGTTCGTTCGCTCCGGTGAATGCATCCAAACTTTGCAGAAAGTCCTATTAGTTTAAAAAAAGTTGATATATTGTTGAAATACGTGTTGAAATCAGCTGGTAAAAGCCAGTCAGCTAACTGAATAGGTCGCTATCATGTTTACATATGTGTTCAAGGTCAATTTAAGCCATGTCCACACGTACACGGGTATTTTTGAAAACGGAGATTTTCCGTTTTCGTTTTAAAAAATAATCCCGTCCACACGTAAAGGCAGAAATGAAGGAAAACACTGCTAGGAACATGCCAAAGCAACAGGTGGCGATATATTCCTAACCGTGCAGCAATGTTGGCCAATCAGAAGTCTAGAAGCCTCGGTGGGAAAAAGTAAACAAAGCTGGGGCATAGAAGCAGAAGCAAGTGGTATGTGTGGAGGGACAGTAACTGTGTGTGTATATGTAAGCATTTAAACAGTGCAGAGAGTAGAAGTAACAGTATTGTAGAAATTCATTTCACCGAAATAATAACGTGGCGCACAGTGTGACGTCAAAAAATGAGCACACCTTTGACACTGCGTTTTCTCCATTTTTATGTCCACACGTAAATGCAAAAACGGAGTTTTAGAAAATATCCACCCTGGCCGGAGTTTTTAAAAATCTCCCTTTTCAGTGACCAAAAACGCCGTTTACGTGTGGACGAAAGGTGCAAACGCATAGAAAAATCTGCGTTTTCAAAAATACCCGGGTACGTGTGGACGTAGCCTAAGAGAATGACTATTAGGCAAAGCAAACCAAAATTACATGATTTGTTCAGAGTTACTGTCAAAAAAAAATTTAAACACACAAAAAAATACTCATCTTCACATTAATAAGAGCATTAAAGTCAATATTACTTTTATTGTCAGTATTGGTCATTTTTTTTAAAGGTGAAATTACTAAATATAACATATTTCAAATTGTCAGTAACTTGTCCAACAGTAAATAACTGACATAACTAATTAATAAAGTACAATAAAGTAAAGTAAAGTAAAGTACTTTCATACAAACCAATCAGTAAGTTATTTTGTATATTTTTTAAATGAGTAATCAGTTATAAATAACTATTTGCATTTCTGAAGTAACAGTAAGACTACTGACAACATTAACTGTTACTTTTTTTTCTAAAACTATCTTTTGTTTTTCTTTTCTTTACCTTTTTTCTTAGTAACTCAGGAGGTTATGTTTTTGGTGGCATTTGTCTGACTGTTAGCAAAATAACTCAAAGTTATGGACAGATTTTAAATTTTCAGGAAATGTCACAAATGGGCCAATAAACAAGTAATTCAATTTTGGGGGTGATCAGGCATGATCAAGGAATTTAAACTATACTGTACTGAACTCTCCATGTGCTTTGCTAGTCTTATTAATCTATTATCAAGTACTGCTTTGTTTGTCATTTTAGTTGTCATTTTAAAAGCTCAAATTAAAGACATCAGTCAGTAAAAATACATCTACCTTGTACCTTATGGGCATGAATCTAGCTAACTAATGAATGCAATATTGTTTGGTGATTGCTACCTATCAATGCAATTATTTATTTCTGTTTTAATAGATATGTTTTTGTTATTCTGTTTCAGAGTGGATTTCAAGAAGATGGAGAGGGTCACCTGAATCTTGACATTTATAAACATGCAACTGCATTTCTTCTTCAAGCCAAGGAAACCCATCGACTGACACAGGTAATTTATGCCATTAATTTTCCATTGAATTGTATTTCATTGTTAGAGAACCTAAAAGCAATATGCTTAACTTGTGCTTAACAGTGCTCAAGCTATAACTTGGGCACTGTTCAGACCTGGCATCTTGAATGATCTGATCATAAATGGACAGCTATAGGTATGTGAGTGAAACACCTGACATTCGAATGTGTCTCCATGTAATTCATGGGTGACCACTCAGATCTCACTCCCCCACTATATATGGAAATAGACATGTATGTTGCATCCAAAATCTGCCTATCACTATATTTCCTTAGCATGAGCTAAGAATAGAGACAACATAATACACACAACACAAATTTTCAATTTGCATTTCCACCTATGATCCGATTCCTCAAAATGCATTATAATTAAGTGAAAACAAGGTTTTAACGTTGCATAAGACAATATTATTCTTTACAAAAAAAATTGGGTGGTGGGGGTAACTTATTTTGCTCATTGCATCTCACTAACTTTATGTAGCTGAAGGTTTCATTTTTCAAAAATTGTGTCTCTGTGAGTTTGCATGTTGACTGTGTTCTCATATGAATTTTGTAATTAAGGATTTTCCTTTGTTTTTTCCTCTTCCACAGAGAGCTGTTAACCACATCGTGAGTGGAATCCAGCAATATCAGGCCGTATTATTGGAGCACCTAAAACAACAAATGAGTGACATGATTGAGAGACATTCTGGGGACCTGGATCAACTAAAGAGTGATGCAGTGGGGGTATTTGACCAGTTTGTTGACCCTTTCACTCAAATTGCTTCCACCCATTTGCAGGACAAGACCATCAAAGAACTGTTAAAACCAGTTGAACCAGAGATTATTGTCACAAAACAAACAGTCTGTTATTCGAAGCGTGGAGACTCCAGAGTTCTTGCCATTAAAGACCATTGTTTTCATTACATACCGTTGGTGAAAAGTTTGGAGCAGCTGCTATCACATCCAAGAATGCTTGCAATGATTGATGAGAGGCCAAAGCCATGCAAGGATGGCTTTCTTCATGATTTCATTGATGGAGACATTTTTAAGTGGCACCCACTGTTTATTAAAGTCCCTACAGCATTACAGTTGATTTTATATACAGATGAAATTGAACTATGCAATCCTCTTGGATCTTGGGCAAACAAGAACAAGCTGTTATTGATTTATTACACCTTAGGTAACATCAGCCCTAAGTACAGATCAAGACTTCCTGCTATTCGTCTGCTTGCCATGGTAAAATCAAAAGATCTTTCCCGTTGTGGTATAGATGAGATATTTGAGAGGATTAACCGTGACTTAATTGAGCTGTGTGATGGTGTCCAAGTTGTCACTGCAAGTGGTGAGAGGACAATTCATGGGGCACTCATATCTGTGTGTGGAGACACTCTAGCTCAGCATGAAGTGGCTGGATTTAAGGAAGGAGTGGGTTTTGCCTACAGTAAATGCAGGCACTGCGAATGCCACTTTGAAGACATGCAGGAAAAATTTAATGAAGATTTTTTTGTTAAAAGGACCATGGCCAGTCATAACAGGCAATGTAATGACATTGAGAAGGCAAGTACGGACTTTCTGAAAGACAAACTAAAAATAACGTATGGTATAAACAGGAGAAGCAAGTTAACAGAATCTCCTCACGTTGATATAATCAATCAAACCCCACAAGACATCATGCATGTTATTCTTGAAGGCGTTGCCCCATATGAAATCAAATGTGTTTTAAAGAATCTTGTGCTTTCAGGGCAAATGAACTTAGATTCATTCAATAGTGCAATTTTGTGTTTCCCTTATTCTCCTGTTGATGTGAGGGATAAGCCTTGCCCCATATCTGTCAGTACGCTGTCATCAAATGACAATAAATTGAAACAGTCAGCTGGGCAGATGCTGGTTTTGTTGAAGATCCTTCCATTTCTTATGGACAAAATTGGAGAAAATCATTACACACAAATGCTACGTAACATGTTAGAGATCATAAAAATTCTGTTTTCACCTATTATTGCTGTCTCAACTCTCTCCAGATTGAAGCTTTTAATAGAGCAGCATTTAAAACATTTCAAACAACTGTTTCCAGATGAAAATATTATACCTAAACAGCATTATTTACTGCATCTTCCTTCTCAGATTAAGGCTCTTGGTCCTACAGTGAGGCATATGTGTATGCGTTTTGAGTCAAAACATTGTTTCTTCAAGCAGTGGGCTCTGAAAAGTAGTTTTAAGAATATTTGTAAATCTCTTGTGAAGCACAACCAACTTTATGAATGTAGTCAGAACGTGCATGAGAAACATCCCATTTTTTCAAGTGAAGTCGACATGGGTCCAGCCAAAGAGGTGAAAAATGTTCATTATGTAGAAGGCAAGATTAAAGACTTCATTGAGCAAGTTGAACATGTAGTTTCTGTACAGTGGATTATGCTACATGGAAATATACATTCATGTGAAAAATCTTTGGTTATTTCTGATGTCATAAATGATGCTCCAGAGTTTGCACTTGTTAAAAACATCTATATTGTAAATGCATCTGTGTATTGTTTTGAATGCCAGCCTCTCTCTACAGTTGGGTGGAATGATCAATATTTAGCTTATGAGGTAGAAGTTCCCTGTCTAGCTCAGGCAAATATTTTTGTGGATGCTGGAAATCTTGTTGATTATACAGCATACCACTATGTAAACTTTAATAACAGCAAGTACATTCCAGTGAAGTATGATCTAACTGACATCATCAAACATTATTCTTGAGTCTTTTGTGAATATGTGGGCTGAAATAAGGTTTTTAAAGACTGGCAAAAAAATTGTTCTATTTACTTTTTATTTTACTTTTGGCGCAATCTGTTCAGTGAGGGAAACAATTTCAGTGTTTTGCCTCTTTTTCAATGTCACATTGATATGGTTTGACTGGTATGTAAGAAAAATAAATACACTGTGCTTAAGATACTAAGACTCATAATAATGCAATGTTGGGCATGATATTAACCTGCAGTTCTCAATAAAGTAGATTTGATGTCCTGATTCAAGTTAGGTCTATTTCTTGAAACAAGATGATACATCTTTTACAAATAACACATCAGCTTAAAACGTTTATGAAATGCCAAAAAAGCTTGTTTCGTGTGAGATATGACTCAAAACAATATGTTTTCAAGAGTTTTTCACTTAACAAGATATCCAAGATGCACTGTCTAAAAACAAGTTCCTATATCTCACTGAAATGTTACTCTTTAGCTGATTATGGCTTATTTTAAGTGTGATTAGATATTTTGACTTGAAATAAGACAAATATACTTGGTAAGATTTTGAGTTTTTGCAGTGTGATGTTTGATGTGTGTTGGCGCAGTAATAAATAGCTTGATCACAGCTCTTTCTGTGTTGCAGACTTTATTTTAAAAATTCCACGACCCCCCCCCCCCCCCCCACCCTCCCACTGTGAACATGAATTGAATATTCACTGCCAAATACAGGTGACACTTTCGCCTCTGCTGTTACTGCCCTAGAACAATACTTTTCACCCAAAGGTGAATGTTGTTGTGGAAAGACATGCTTTCAGACAGCGAACACAAGCTTCACACAAGACTGTTATCCAGTATGTGGCCAGCTTGTGTGACCTTGCTTCTAAATGTGAGTTTGATGACAGGACAGAAGAAATGATCCGTGATCAGCTAGTGGAACATGTGTCTAGCCCCAGCATAAGAGAAAGACTCTTGCTGGAACCTGATTTGACACTAGATAAAGCTGTTACACTGGCAACGCAAATGGAATCTGCAGTCCAACAAGCTAAATCCATAGCTGCAGACAGCAGTACCCCAGTCCAAGCTGTGCAGTCTCACTCACACTCCATGCAGAGGAAACATAAATACAATGCTCACCCTGCAAAGCCATCTCATGCAACAAAAACATCTAAGAACTGTTTTAGATGTGGTTCAAACAGTCATGAGGAGCTTCTTCCCGCAGGCGATACGGTCTCTCAATCACAAACACACCACCACACAGTACTGACCCACACATATAGTTCTTACACACACACTGGACATTCTGGACATTGTTTTCACTTCATCACTTAAATCACTGCTGCTGTTATTGTGTATATATTTATTTATACTTCTTGTGTATTTTGTTCATACATTCTTATATAGTTCTATATTGTGTATTTTGTTGTACAGTTATTTTATTTTCAATTTAATTTATATATTTTATCTTATTCTTTCCCTGTGTGTTGTACAGTTATTTCATTTTTAACCTTAATTTATATTTTATTCCTTCCTAGTTAAATTTACTCTTTTTAATTTTTCATATTTATTTCCTATCTTATTCATAGCCTTTTCCTTTTTTGTTTTCTTTAGGTCACGAGCAGTTGTCCAAGCATTTCACTACATATCGTACTGTGTATGACTGTGTACGTGACAAATAAAAATTTGAATTTGAATTTGAATTTGAAAAATGATTAATGCAATGCTTGTTATATGATTCTGGTGCAATAATAATGCTGATGCTGAAATAACAGTAAAACACCCCCTTTTTATCCCTTTTACTTCACATATAAACGTATATAAATGTATCTTTTACCAGCCTCTTTTAAAACTTATTTCCCCCCCATTTTTTCCCTCTGTGACCACAGCAGGGGAAACTTAGTTTTGCTTCAGCCATGAGTGCAGCTCACCTGATTCATCACTGAGCCCCACCGGCACTGGCGTCTGACGGGGTGGCACCGCATGCTTTTCCTTTAATGTAGCTATTTTCAATCTGTTAATTAGAGTGCTTAAACATGAAGTAGACTGCGTCCACAACAAGTCAATACAGCTGTAAATGTGGCTAATTATCAATCTATTACCAATCAATAATGAAAAATAGCTTTTATTTTATGCATGCTTTTAGTCAACCACTCACCCAGAGGATTTCCAATCCCAGAAATTTCCTTCTCCTCATTTAATGAGTCTGTCCTCCTTCCATGCCCTGGTAACTGGTCCATCCAGAGCCATATGATCATGAAATATACATAGAACAAGCCAAACCACACCTTGGTCACACCAACCTTTCTCCGCCCTAAAGATGCTCAACGCCATCTTAGTCTGGACTGTCAAAGGTAACTTTAATGCTCACTGCTCCGACAATCCATTTCATAACATTATCTGGTCAGATTTACCAACATCTGCACCAGGGTTTTAATAGTATTGCAATTTTCATTAGTTTATATTTTTATTTAGCTTCGACTTCAGATGTTCAATGTTATATCCGTTTCTAATTAGTTTTTACCAACTATTTGCTAGTTTAGTTTTTATTATTTGATATTTTGAATCACAGCAGAGAGACGAATCTGGCATTGATATTTGACATCACAACAGAGAAGCGAGTCTGGCATTGATATTTGACATCACAACAGAGAGACTGGATGTGATGTCAGAAGGATGACTGTGATGTCAGAACCCTCTAAATGTTGTAATTTACAGATAGTAAATGGCCTGTAAAAAAAGAGGCAAAAATTAGTTCGTTTCTTTATTCAACTTTTGAACAGTGGTGCTAACCCTAAGCCTATGATCATAACTCAAAGACGCAATGATGCAGTCAAATCATTTGGAATTAAATATCTCTGTCAGGGCGCCCCAGGGTGGCTGTGGCTACAATGTAGCTTGCCGTCACCGGTGTGTGAATGGGTGGATGACTGGATGTGTAAGGTGCTTTGGGGTCCTTAGGGACTAGTAAAGCGCTATACAATTTATCATCTGTAAATTACAACATTTAGAGGGTTCTGACATCACAGTCATCTTTCTGACATCACATCCAGTCTCTCTGCTGTGATGTCAAATATCACTGCCAGACTCGCTTCTCTTTTATGATGTCAAATATCACTGCCAGATTCATCTCTGTTGTGATGTCAAATATTAATGCCAGACTCGACCTCTCTGTTGTGATGTCAAATATTAATGCCAGATTCAGGTACTCCACTCCTTCAGACGTACTCAGACTAGAACTTCTGTCCAAGGAGCTTTAGACCTTTATTTTATTGCTGCAGCCACCAGTGTCGTCCAGTTGGGTGGTCCTTTGCTCTTCTTTCTTCAACCTCAGGGGTTAGACAACCCTTCAGTCGTTGCACAGATCAGGGGATTATTCTGCCCCGATTTCAAACAACAATCTGTGTATCCTCCGGTCCGGTGTATCCTCCAGAAAAAGGAACAGGAACGTGTCCCCCTTTTGCCCAAGAACCTCTCGAACCTATATTTATCCAAACAGATGGGACCAATAATGCTTCACTGAGTCAGAGACTTTAATGTCTCTTCTATGTAAGAATGTCTCGTGCTGATATACCTGCAAACTTGACAACAAAGGTTTTTCAGACTACATGTAGCTGTCCTCTATGTCAGCTAACACATTTACATTTATGTCACACTTATTTCTGCTTTCCCATTTTATAATTATTACTTACATTTTGATTAGATACCTTGAGTTTGTAAATGATCAGATTACATAATTGGAATACAATGTATCCAATTCAGGGTTGCGGGTGGATGAAGCCTATCCCAGCTGATACAGGACAAAGACAGGCTGCCAGTTTATCGCAGGGCTAACACAACATGTGTAACAGAAAATCCACTTAAATGTTTGATATTTCTTATAATAATCATAATTATGACTATTATTTAAAGGTTTCTTTATAAATACATTTTGATTTTTTTATAACCTCTAAAATATAAACCTGAGCTGTTTCAGATTCTGACCTCTGACCTCACTGCAGCTCCCTCTTGGAAGTATGTCTGCTTCTTGTCCCCAGTGTTGACCGCCTGCCCTTGATATCACGTACTGTACCTGAGGAACAAAAAAGGACAAACACTTGCCTTCATTTAAGAAGTACATTCATACAGAGGTAATCTATGGAAACACACTAGTTCAACCTTTGGGAGAAATCAGTTCCTGTGAAACATTTCTGTAAATGAACATCATGTGGAGAATGAATGAAATGAGTTCTTCAGGTGACTCAGCAGTCCTACACTGACAAATGAAATCTAGTTAAACTATTAAGCATATTTGCTCTTCTGAAATCCGTGTTAAACAACAACAAACATAAATTAGTAACAAAAATACAGCTGAGTAGAGGCTTTACAAACCACCAGCAGCCATAATGCTAAATTTTAATCTTCAAATGTTTCTGAGCCGTCTTCAACCTGCTTTTAACACATTAAAGTCCCACAGTCAATGCAGCCTGACTCAATCCTAGATGTTCAGCACACAGAGGTGCTGTTTAAAGTTTAGTGATAACCTGAGTCACTGATCATTTGCAGTATTATAGAGTCTGGCAGTCTTTGCATGATTTCCACGTCACTGTAAGTTTCTAGCTGACTCTCAGGTGTGACAGGTGTGCCAGCAGGAAAGAGTAATAATAACCAGCATCCTGAGGTTTGTCATACAGGATTAAATTTACAGTGGCTTTGTTCACACAGCTGGGATTGTATTTTACACTGACCCTGGGTCAGTATAAGTATCATACAGTTTAAACGAAGCAGTGAAACTTGCACATATTTATTACAGATGCACTGAAGCTAATCGAGATATTTGCTGTCAACCTCTTTTTTTTATTAAAACCACCTTATAGAACATCACATCAGTTACAATGTAGAATCAATGTCATTTATAGTTTACAAATGACAAAATGTTTACACAAAATCATGACAGTGTTTACATGATATCACCCACTACTAACATTACTTTATTTACTGTATCTTTTGAAAAAATACAGCAATTTTAACAACACAAGACTTAAGAATATTTAACAGGAGCAGGTTTCATTTTTCCCTGGTTTTATTATCACACTGTTCACCAAACGCAGCAAACCTTCACCATCTTATCCAAAGCTACTTGTAAACTGTGTCATAAAATTGGACATTTTGCTTGTGTCTGCTGCTCATCCAAGACAAGAGATGTACGGGAAGTCCATTTGCCAAAACTCACAGTCCTTTACTTAACAGATCCTTCTCATGCATCAAAAGGATTGCAATGCAGCATAAATGTGAGCACACCTACGTCATCAGCTAAGGACATTGAACTGATTGTGGACACAGGTTCTGCAGTTTCTATCCTGCCTAACCACATCTACGAAGAGCACTTCAGTGGTACGCCACTAAAACCACCTGACCTTCAACTAGCTACTGACTGAGTACCACTGTTCAAAAGTTGAATAAAGAAACAAACTAATTTTTGCCTCTTTTTTTATTAAAACCACCTTATAGAACATCACATCAGTTTTATTATCACACTGTTCACCAAAACGCAGCAAACCTTCACCATCTTATCCAGGAGGGTCACCTCTTCACCCTCACATGGAAGAAGTAATCTGATTGGCATGGTGGTATGTTTGAAGCAGGTCCCTTGTGTAGCGCTGGAACCCAGTCATGATGTGTTTCACCCATTTCATAGGCTGGTTTACTACAATAATGCCAAATAATTAGCAACTCTATAAATAGAAGGTAGTTCTGCAAAATCACTCAGTAGGATGTTTGTTCTAATTTGCTATGAGCTCAGAGCGCATAGAAAATAAAACTAATAGGCTATAAAGAGTGATATGAACATATTTAGAACTTACCGGAATGAAAATGTCAGGAGCATCAACAGATATTTGGAGATGGAAGAGAACTGGATATCAGCTCGTCTCACAGCTGCTATCCAGGCTAGACACCTTCGTTTGGTAACATCAATACACGAGCTGCCTCATGTTGTGCCTCGTGCGATCGAACATTGCAGACGACCACACAGCAAGAACGAACCATGGCTGTTGGTGTGTGCCTGTTGGTGTGTGCCTTCGCTCCCTCTTCACTTGTGCTAGACCCCCAAAATGGCGGATCGGGCCAAAATCCTTTCCAAGCCCACCCTCGTGACATCACGCTCCAAAGCCCTATAACTGTGTCCAGGTGTTAAATTCATCCATGTGATTCAGCAACACTGTAAAATAATATTCATTTCTTCGGTAAGAAGTGTGTGTTTCTAAAAAAAGCTAAACAATTCTCAGTTATCGACTGGGAATGAAGAGATTATAAATATATTCGAGAATGCATATAGAGATGGACCCTATCAAAAAATCATTTACAAATTATATTGTTCACTGATCAATCTACGGGGTCATGATACAAGATATGTTAAAGGAAGATGGGAAACAGAGAGCAATCTATTCTTAACAGGAGAGGAATGGGATGGGATTTGTAGGCAGCAGTGGTCAGTAACAAGCTCCCCCTCGTGGAGGGAATTCAGCTGGAAGAATGTATTTCGTTATTTTATTACCCCAGCCCAAAAATCCAATTATTCTCAGAACACAACATGCTGGAGGCATTGTGGACATGCAACAGCAAATCATTTTCACATTTTTTGGGAAGGTCCCCGTGTGGTTCCATTTTGGAAGGAAATACATAAGGTCATGGAAACAATCTTCCAAAAGAAAATACAATTTCATTTTGCATTATTGTACCTAGGCAACCTAGAGAGTCTTAATCTATGCAAACCGGATAAGTATTTGTTCAGTGTGCTGTCGGTAGCTTGCAAAAAGGCCATAACTCGCCTTTGGATTAAAGAGGATATTCCTACCATAGATGAATGGATTGATGTGATATATAATATTTTTGTTATGGAAAGAATAACTTTTAGGCTAAAGTGCCAGGCGGACTCTTTTGAAGAATATTGGTTGAAATGGTTGAAATATGTACAAAATGGGAGGCCCGATTTTGTATAATGTCATTGTATTTCTTGGTTTGTTTATTCTTGTGTTTTGTTTGGTCTTGTTTTGGTCCGTTTGTCTCTTCTGTTGTTGTTCGGTTTGGTTTTGCTTTCCCCCTCACGGTGATTAAATTGAATTTGTTGTATATGTTGTATAAATAAGAAAACTAATAAAACATAAATTTAAAAAAAAAAGTGTGTGTTTCTGTCGTCATTATTTTACGCGTCGGGAGTGAGAACGGGTTGATTTCACTCACATGTGCTGTACCAGTGTACCTGCACATGTGATGTGACAATAAGTGATTTGATTTGAGAGTTCAAACTCACTGCTGTAATAACTTATAATGATTAATATAATAACTAGAATATTGGTCACATATATTTACACTGACTTTAGTCTCATGAACAACATTAGCTAATTGTTCAGGGCCCTAGAGTGCGACCAATATGGTCTTGTGATAATAACAGAAACAGATGCATCTATGTCATTATCTTTGAGCTTTTAAACTTAGCATAATTATAAAAACATGAGTTTAAAAGGTGTTAAAACTCTGATGCCATCTTGGAATACTGCACTTTGTTCATGTCATTACTCATTACAACATTTCTCTCTTTCTAATCATACATCTAGATGTTATGTCAACACACATTTAATCTACATTATAAGAGTGCCTTTGTGATAAATGTGTCTTTCATTCTTGAATTAACTGGTTAAATATTTAATCTAACTAAACCATACAGATGGAGTCAGAAGACAACAGTCACCTGAAGGGGCTGAAAATTGTAAAGACCCTACAGAACAATCAGTAAATGTGAGTAAATCTGTGATTCTGCCAGTAACACACTGGGTTCAGTTTGGAGGTTGAACTCTCACTCACCAGGATTGACAGCTGTCTGTGCCACAGTTAAACTCATGCAGTGCTAATTTAAAAACTCTCAAATGTTTTGGACAATTTATATTTTTCTATCACAAAAAATACACGTCTTCATTGAAATAAACACACAGAGCAATTAATATATATTTTTAAATATAATTTTTCTTTATTTTAATTAGCAAATTACAAATAAAAAAAACAACCCACCTAACAAGCCCTGCTCAACCCCTCACTTGAATTTTTGATTTTCAGTTTAAGGCAATTAAATTGAATTCAAAAATTCAACCCCAACAATCAAGTGATTCCCTATGAGCAACGGTGGACAGGAAAAACTCCCTTTTAACAGGAAGAAACCTGTGACAGAACCAGGCTCGGTGTGGGGCAGTCTTCTGTCATGACTGGTTGGGAGGTGAGGGCAAAATAAAACTTAACATAAATGAGAGCAGAGTATAGTTATTATGTTATAAGCAGCCAATCAAGGTGGACAGGTAAGCTGCACCGAAGATGGTGCCCGTTATGGCAAGACCTAGACCTAGACCTAGACCTAGACCTAGGTTGCCAAGGGCACTCTGTGGTGCTTTCTCACGCCTCCTTTCACGCCTCTGTTCCTTTCTCAACTCCCATTCAAGGTTGTCCATCCTAGCACTAATCGTTCTATTTTCCTCTATGAGGAACTCTAAACGCTGAGCTATTCTCTCCATTGGCTCACTTTGGAGCTGCTGCAGGGACAAGGTCCAAAACAGCGATACCTGCTCCACGTCACGGGTTCTATTTATGGACTCACCTGGCAACTTTAGTGATGTCACTGCTGATGTTGTCACTGTTGGTGTGACCTCATGACTCATTCATGCTATCTGAATTGTGGTGTAATTATGAGGTCACAGGGGGACGTGAATTTATTCATAAAGTTGATAGAGAGTTTGGGTCATAACTCAAAGACGCAATGATGCAGTCAAATCATTTGGAATTAAATATCTCTGAATCTGGTGTCCTTAGGGACTAGTAAAGCGCTATACAAATACAGGCCATTTACCATCTGTAAATTACAACATTTAGAGGGTTCTGACATCACAGTCATCTTTGTGACATCACATCCAGGCTCTCTGTTGTGATGTCAAATATCAATGCCAGATTCGCTTCTCTGTTGACATCACAACAGAGAGGTCGAGTCTGGCATTGATATTTGACATCACAGCAGAGAGATGAATCTGGCATTGATATTTGACATCACAGCAGAGAGATGAATCTGGCATTGATATTTGACATCACAGCAGAGAGATGAATCTGGTGTCCTTAGGGACTAGTAAAGCGCTATATAAATACAGGCCATTTACCATTTATACTGACCCAGGGTCAGTGTAAAATACAATCCCAGCTGTGTGAACAAAGCCACTGTAAATTTAATCCTGCATGACAAACCTCAGGATGCTGGTTATTATTACTCTTTCCTGCTGGCACACCTGTCACACCTGAGAGTCAGCTAGAAACTTACAGTGACGTGGACATCATGCAAAGACTGCCAGACTCTGTAATACTGCAAATGATCAGTGACTCAGGTTATCACTAAACTTTAAACAGCACCTCTGTGTCTCTGTGTGCTGAACATCTAGGATTGAGTCAGGCTGCATCAGCTGAAGCTGTTATTTGTATATATCAGTATTTTTTATTCAGGTGTGGGGAAAATACTGCAAAGACTGCAGTGAAGCGATGCACCAGATTAATCCCTGGCCAAAGGTATCGTACTTAAATCAGACTACTGATCCAGCCACATCAGCCTTTTGTGAGGTCTGTTTAAAGTTGACTAAAAGTGAACTGCAGGTTCCTGAGAGGTGGACTGTGAGCACAGAAACACATGTTCATACATACAGCTGCAGCAAACTTACATTAATTTTAAATAGATTTGTTACTCTGATGTCTGTCTCTGTGTTAGTCCTCTAACACACTGGTGACCTGTCCAGGTGTGCTCTACCTATGACTACTGGGACAGGCTCTAACCTCTGTAAAAGAAATCGTCTGTTATTCTCATTTAAAGTATTTAAGTGCTTATGCATATGCTTAGTTGTGACACTGTTACTGTTCAGTGAAAGTTTCTAAAACTAGATGAACTTACTTCAGCGTCAGCAGTTTGAGAAAACAACTCCCTTTACAGGTGCTGATAAGGCCAAGGGCACCAAACAGCATAACCATTGATCCGTTAGGTTTCATAGCGAGACACGTGAAGTGTGGTAGGATCAGTCTGTAACTTCCTCCCTCTTCCTTGGAATGCATAAATGAACAGGAGCACCACTTCTGTGGCAGCGCTGACTGTGAACTGTGATGTTTGATGTGTGTTGGCGCAGTAATAAATAGCTTGATCACAGCTCTTTCTGTGTTGCAGACTTTATTTTAAAAATTCCACGACCCCCCCCCCCCCCTCCCACTGTGAACATGAATTGAATATTCAGAAGACATTTGTTTAAATAGTTCTACAAATCTGAGCTGTTGGTGTGTCCTTGGATTGTGTGGTAATAATATTAGAGCCTGCAATCTTTCTTACTGAATCTCTACTATGAGTCATGTTACCTGAGATTAATTCTATGTTTACCTGTCAGCCTGGACGAATGTGCTGTGTGAAGGAAATTAAATTAAATCAGATCTGAACTGCGCACATTTAAGGAGCAAATCAAAGTTGGCATTCAGCGGTGAGTGAGAGGAAGGACGCTAGCATCAACTAGCTAGCCGGTCGTCACGGCAAAGCTACAAGAGCGTCTCTCAGCATGGGCCCGAAAAAAGTTCTGTCAGCCGAGGAAGGAGACGATATTAAGAAGTCGCTGGAGTTTATGACAGAGGAGATTTCTACTGTCAAACTGCAGCAGAAAGCCATCCTGGACCTGGTCGAGGAAGTTAAGGCTCTCCGCATCCAGAACCCCGAGAAGGATCGGCGGCTGGCGTTCCTGGAGAACAGAGTGGCGGATTTGGAGCAGTACACCCGGATGAACGATGTTATCATCACGGGGCTTCGCATCAAACCCCGGTCATACGCCCGGGCGGTCGCCACTGACAATGTAGGAGGGCCAGGAGAGGAAGATGTCAACTCCACGGAGCATCAAGTGGTTACCTTTCTACGGTCCAAAGGTGTGGAAGTGGATTATAACAACATTGAGGCTTGCCACCCTCTACCCCGAAAAAATGACAGTGACAAACCAGCCATCATTGTGAGATTTGCAAACAGAAAACAGAAAACAGCACTGTTAAAACAAGGAAAGAAACTGAAAGGATCCGATGTCTTCATGAACGAACATCTGATAAAAAGAAATGCGGACATTGCCAGGAAAGCACGTTACTTGAAGAAACAGGGAAAAATTCAAAATACATGGACCACCAACTGCAAAGTATTCATTAAACTCAATGGAACACCGGAACAAGCCAAAGTGTTGGTCATCAGAAATATGGAAGAGCTGGACAAATACTGAGGTCAACTTACTCTGGAGGTATGAATACACATGTGACGTGACACACAACACAACACATGGCACAGTCCAAAAGAACTTCATCTGCATCTGGCAACAATATCAACATAACTCATTGGAATTCTCTTTATGATAATCTGGAACTGAGAACATTTCGATACACAGACCATAATGTTCTAGACTTAGAAAAGGATATAGACCCGGAAAATAATTTCTTCTACAACATCAGCTGTAACTGCTGCTACTTCACTGATGAACAGTTTAAGCACACCATCAACACGGAAAATAAATTATCAATAATCCATTTTAATAGCAGAAGTCTGTATGCCAACTTCAACAATATAAAGGAATATCTAAATGAGTTGACAAATCCATTTGGAATTATTGCCATTTCTGAAACATGGATCAATGCGGAGAAAGGAATGGACTTTGGACTGGAGGGATATGAAGTGAATTTTGTAAATAGAAGGAACAAGAGTGGAGGGGGAGTAGCTGTGTATGTGGATAAAAACCTAAACTACAAGGTGGTAGAAAGTATGACAACTGTAATTGATAATTTACTAGAATGTATAACAATTGAAATTTATAAGGAAAAAGAAAAAAATGTAATAATTAGCTGTATATATACACTCAAAAAAATAATTCATTGGATGAACTTAATTTCATCTTGCCACCTATATTCCATCTAAACAAATCATGTTAAATCAATCCATCTTGATTGTGTTGTTTCAACACTAAATATGTTTGTAAGTGTAACATAATTTAAACATTAACATTCAGTTAATTTGATTTTTATTCAGTTAACATGTTTGTACCAAGTTAGTCTAATTAATTTAAATTCATGTTATATTGTTTAAACACTTTGGCACATCAAAAGTCAGTCTTGTTACATGAACTAGTAAAATATTTGTTTGTTACACCAATGTTAATCTTGTTGAATGAACAAATGTAATTTATGTCTGTAGTACTTACACCAATCATGTTTCAGTTAGTGTTTGTATTGCTTATGTAAACATTACTTTTAATTAAATTAATGAAACATACATAAATGATAACTTGCAAAACCATCTTTTATTTTGCTTGAACATTCTTAAAACAGTTGGCAGGATCCCAGTTCAGCCTAGCTTTCTCCCCTTTAACGATCTCATACCAAGACCACAGAACTTCCAGATCAAGACATGCTGACTGAAAGAAAAAATACAATAAAATAACCCTAACCCTAATAATAAAAATGAAATAAGTCTGTTGAATAGTTTGCAGACAAAAAATATTATCCCCAAAGCAACTTTCGTAAAATGTAGTAAAATATGCATTGCAAACAACAATATGAATTTTAACACAATTTACAGCTCAGACACAACATTCAACATTACTATAATATTACAACATTACTATGTTGCTTGCATACCTCCATTTAATAAGGCTGTATCCATTAATAGTGACTTTATGCTATTTAACGTGTGGAGAAAACATTAAATTTTGAGCATAACTGCTCCACTCAAACAATTTGTGAAAACCAGTGTGCATTTGCCTTTGTAACAATTGCCATCTGGCAAAAATCAGTGTTTACACTTCAAGTGTATAAGACTTTAAGTTATGGACAAACAATCTTTGTATAATAGCCACAGAGCAAACCACATAGTTTATATGAACATTTTATAACTTACAATTTTAAACTTTAAAACAGTAAACACATATTTGCATTGCAGAAACCTTGAAAAAAAAAATATCTGGCTTGCATGAGTCCGTTTCAAGCTCATTCACCCCATTAGCTTGTTTTTTAGGAACTGTGCCTTGGATGACAACCTCTGTCCATCCAGCTTCATGATAATCTTTTGCAAGACTTCAAAAGTGCATTTGAGCTCCGGTGGGTAGCTTAGGTTCAGACAGTATATCAGTCCAAATAACAGAACACAAGCAATTGCAATGCTCCTCAAACCAGTGAGAACCTCCACGCCTTCAATCAGGACACCGATGTTCTCTGGGTCATCTCCAGGCTCCGCACCCTCCTGATGTATGACATACACTCCCATCACAGTTTGTTCCATGGCTTCAGTGTTGGCCTCAGTGTTCTGTGACGTAAAATATAATAATACATTTGTTTGAGTCTAGATATGAAAAAAAAAAGGAATTCAGCAATCAGCGTGAATATGCTGATATATTTACTAAATTCTATGTCTCTGGTTTCACACCTCAGAAATTTGACATGAAACAAAACAAGGACCAATTGCAATATCTTTTATTCACACGTGGTGTCACATTTTACCATTTCATATATCGAAATTACCCATAACTCCTGGAGCAAATTACATAACACAGAACAACTTGTGAATGTAACTGACCGTATATTCCTTCACAAGTTTCTCATGGTCTTCATTCAGGTAGACACACAAGGACTTCAGGATGCATGCTCGTCTTGTATGTATTGTGTCATCCTAAGAAAAAAAGGGAATCCACAATGACAATATTTAGCTTTTAGGCAGCAGTTTGAAAAAGGAATACTTAGTTTGGAAGAGTCCAAAAGGCCACATGGTAAATAGACTGGTTCTTATATAGCGTTTTTCTACTCAGAGCACTCAAAGCTGCCTTTATACAACAATTCATTCACCCAATCACTTTTTCTAAACTGTTTAAATGGCCTGTATTTATATAGCGCTTTACTAGTCCCTAAGGACCCAAAAGCGCTTTACATATCCAGTCATCCACCCATTCACACACACATTCACACACTGGTGATGGTAAGCTACATTGTAGCCACAGCCACCCTGGGGCGCACTGACAGAGGTCGAGGCTGTCGAACACTGGCGCCACCGGGTTTAGTGCTTACTGTCTAACATTCATACACATTCACACTCCGATGAATGCATCGGTGAGCAACTTGGGGTTAGTATCTTACCCAAGGATATTTGGCATGCACACTGGAGAAGCTTGGGACCAAACCGCCAAGCTTCTGATTAGTAGCTGACCTGCTCTACCACCTGAGCTACAGCCACCTCGAAACATCTGTCTAAACCAAATCAGATACAAAATGAGGCAACTAAACACTAATGTTTTTTTTGGGTTTTTTTCCCCATTTTGATCAAAATTAACCATACGATTTTATCAATTACTTATTAATATAAGACTGATGCTTATATAATTTGTATAAAATATGAAAACGTCTTAGCACTTTTGCCTACCATATGTATAGATATCTTTGCTCATAAAATTGCCAGATTATGGGCATAAAAAGTTCTTAAGCACAGATCTAACCCACCTTGGAGATGGCCACCATGATGTGTCTCATTTTTCTGCCAGCCACCCCACCTTTGCCTCGAAAGAGCTCCATCATGCGTGGAGTGTACAAGTCTAGCTCATAAAAGAATCTAGATAGCAGCGGTACTGTCGATATGCGCAGGAATTCCTTGTCAATCTGAAAAACATGAACAATGCACTTATAATATGCACCAGAGGAAGGACATACCAGGAATTATTAGCTGTTTTATCACTGTGTTATGTCAATATTAGTGAAGCAAGAAATAACTGGTCAACCATAAACACACTCTAAAAGTTAGACATATAGGACATGCACCTCTTTCTCGGTGAACAGAGCTGGCCATCTGCTTTTAAACTCTGCAATGAAGGGCTGTCCTTGAATAACTTCTTGCCTTCTGTACGAAAAAGTCTTCTGCATTTTCATTGTCACTATATTGTCATTGTTTCTCTTCTGAACCTCTGAAAGCAGTGCAATTCTCTCTTTTTCCAGGCTGTCAGTGGTTTCTCCTTTTGGATACTGCGGACAGTAATTGACTTCTGCTCTTCTAGGCTTTTTCACATTCAATGCTGCCTTACTTTTGTCTTGGGCCTTGTTCTTTAGTGAATTTACCAACACCTCAGCACAGCCCAGGCCTCTCAGTTTGGTGCGGACATTGGCCATTTTATACTTGAGGCTAATTTTCCAACCATAACAGCCATTAAAGGATCCCTGCTCCCTCAGACAAGGATGCTGTTTGACAAGGGCTTCTGCAACTTCATTCAGGTCATTGTCAGTTGGATAGACTTTAAATTTTATTATTTCTTCAGCCAGCCTTTCTAAAAGGTGGGATTTCAGTTTTGGTGAGGGGGTCAAATGAGTTCCACCAGCAATGAACTCAGCATTGGCCTTTTCAAGTTGCAGTTCAGCCTCATAGCTGAAACGAGGGACTGTGAAGACACTTGGCCACACTGACAGTCGTGTAGACGGTGATGAACCTGACGATGAAACGGGCCTTGTATTGTCTGTGTCTGAAGAGCTTGAAAAGGAATGTGTTGGACTTCGCACTGGTTGACATGTCACTCCATCTTCTGTAAAACTTTGCAACTGCACACTATCCAAGTATACAACCTTTAAAGTTGCTTTATCATTAATTTCAGAGATCGCAGTCAGATTTACAAAACCATTTCCGAAATCAGGATCTTGATATTGAAGACGAAAATCCTGTTGCACTCCAAAATTTGTCTTTATTTCCTGACACAATTCCTCAATGGAGTCTGATATCCCAGCTGGTAAAATTAGTTTCCTGGCATCATCTTCTCCGAGAATGATCCTCAGTCTTATGGGCTGGGCCATCATGCTGACCTGGACAAATATCAAATATTTAAAAAATAAATAAAGATGTACTCATTGACTATTGTGCGAGTGTGTGTAACAAATTCTAATGTCAACGATAATTTGATGATGTCACCTTGGCCTCGAGGAATTTTTTTACTGGAGAAGTGAATAGTGCATTTTCCAGATTTGTCTTGCATTCTTCTAATTAATGACAATTCTTGCATAAGATGCTTAAAAGAAATCTATTCTCAATAAATTAAGTAGCAATTGGTCTTCAAAGTATGATGTATTATTTACTGTGCCAGGTGATATAGGGGGAAAATACTTACAAACATCACTCCTGTTTACCCTGCAAGTTAGTGTGTCTCTTCAGAGTAACCAGACGCAGGCCTCCCACTGAATAGGCAGCTAACGGGTAGTCATCGAGTAGTTCCCCATGCTCAATCAGAGACACCTCTCTCGCATGTGACATGTCAAGCTCAAAAGCTCTGAAGTGCTCTCGATACCAAGCAGAGAACTTTTTTGCAAAAAAGTATATTCTGCCATGCAAAATAAAAATCTGCAGAATTTCTGCAAACTCTGGCAAACCAAATATTTGCCCATGAACAACTATCATTCCTGTGCTGTAGTTCATGCCATTGTATGACACGCTTTTTGTAATATGGACATCAGTTTCATCTGGTAATCTTTGCTTTATAGCTACTGCGATATCACTTTTCAGAACATCAATTGGTACTGATGAGCCAACATTTACCATTAAAGGTGTCTTAAGGTCAGAAGAGTGCAAGTCAGAGGCAATCACGAGCTGATGTTTTTTGGCAAGTGTAACAGGTATGTTCTTAAAACAGTTTGTATGGCGAGCAATTTGTTTAAAAAAACTATGTTTCGCCTCAAATCTCATTGTCCATTTGTGGACAAGAGGCCCAAAATGCCGAATCAGAGCAGGGTAGTGCTCCAAATAATGATGTTTAGGGAGAAGACTGTTGTTTGGAAAAAGTTCTTGGTATCTCTGGCGATGTTCACTGATTTTACACTCAAGGTATGAAATCGACTCATCGACTCATCAGGGGCTACAACAAGCTCCACAATGTCCTTCAGATCCAAAACAATATGCCATGCAGGTTCATCCTCTGGAACAAGTGGACCAATAATTAGAGGCAACAAACGAAGCAGAGACCAATTTTCATGTGCATTTCCACCAATATTTTTTTTTAATGAGAAAGTCTGGGGAATTGCATGAGGCCGGTTGGTTTTATCTGCCCATTTATACTCAAAATTTTGGATCAAGTTGTTAAGTTTTTCTAAGGTGAAATACCTTTTAGAGATTAAAAAAGAAAAACAATGCGCAAGCTCCACTGGTATTATGCCCTCTAGCAGATCATGTGCTACATCTGGAGGGTAGCCTGCAGTGACATGAAAATGGCTCAGATTCTTACTCAAAATACAATCTCGCTTAACTCCACAACAAGCACTTGCTGTTTCTTGTGCACGCTTCAAATGGAATTCATGAAGTTCCGGTGTTCTACGCTCAAAATCACCAGCAGTCACTGACTTTATTTCAGATTTTTTAGCTGTACAGAATCTGCATATGTATTCAGCAGAAAAACTTTCCACAAAACCTGCCAGCCCATGGGCTCCTAGGTTGTCAGCTATGACGCAGCTCACAGTTCCTTTAATACACTCGTTCAACTGACTGATGAACACACCATGTTGCTCCAAAGTTACCAGATCTCTCAAAAGTGGATCAAAGACTTTTTCAAACCCAAATGTCCTCAAATCTTCACTCTTGCAAAGGATTGCCAAATAAATGGATGAAAGGGCTGAATGAGAACCAGGTGGTAAATTGCCCAAGACCCAATATACACCACAAAGCTTGTGCTTTTTCCGTGAGGTCCCAAGAGGATTACAAACCTCAAAATCATCAATATAAAGGTTAATAGAAATTCTCAACTTCTCACCATCTAGAAAGCTATTTCTTTTATAATGCTCCCCATCTCGAAAAGATCTGTAAACCCTCTGATCACCATTCAGATTCTCTCTATTTTCTTGAGCTATTTGTTCTTCAATCACTCTATCCAGCAATTTATTGTGACTCAATATTTCCTGAAATAACTGTAATAAAGGGATGTACTGAAATGACTTCCTTTGGTCTATCGATAAAAAATACTCAACAGGCTCTACAACCCTAAAATTTTGTATGTAGTATAGTTTTCTTTTATAAGGAGTGGCAAGAGGGCCACACTTTCCCAATATTTTAGCCACAGGGTTAGAAACACATACAGAATTTGCAAGCTCTTCAATAACAGCCTGACTAATATGGAGGTTATGGCTCTTAAAAATTTCTGTAATTGTACGTTTTGTCAGAGGTACACTAGCTGAACTCAACAGAAAAACTAACTCCTCTAAGAACTCATCTAATCCTTTTGCTGGAACATGAAATATGTGTTCCAATTTCAACAATATTACTGCTAATTTCCGTTCAATTAGTTCGGGCTGATTTTCAACAGCACTATTATCACATTCTGTCACTGACTCACTTTCAAATTCACCATAGGATACATCTTCAGAACAGCTAGCCCTTACGTTATCAGAGGACTCTATCACTTGAACTGGGTCCACACGTGTAACTACACTAGCTTTAAAATCTTTAAGTGTGTGTGGATGATGCTTCCTCTTTTTGTGTGTATAAAATGTATTGTAAATATTTGTCTTGAAAGGGCAACCAAGAAACACACAACTAACTGTCTCGTTACTTCGCAGATGTGTTCCAATATGGACAAAAAAATCTCTCTCAGAGAAGAGGTCACTGCAGTCACATAACTCACATTTAAAAGTTACTGAACTTGAAGCTGTCTGTGTAAACTGAGATGAATGAGCTTTATAGACATGAGTGTTCAGTCCACTCCAAGTCTTAAATGTGCACGGACAATTAACATATATGCACAGATAATGTTGACCTATTCCGTAATGATGATGTAGTTTATAATGTTGAAGTAATTTGTACCTGCTGCTCTCTCTGGTAACACAATGCTTGCACTGCCACATACACGTCACTGATAAAAAATGAAATATGCATTAGAAAACATCAAGGAGATTAAACTTCTGCATCATCCAAAAAAAATAAATAAATAACATAATAATAATAATAATAAGGCAAACATGAACTTACCATGTATTGTTGAGGAGGTGCATAAGAATCTCAGAGCATGGGAATGTGGCTTTATTTTGTGATGTATTTTCTGGGGAGAGAAATTAATTAAAACAAAGTTATTACTCTGACAAATTTGTGTTAATATCTACATACTGTGAAATGTGAAGACTGTTACGGTGCGTACACACTGAACGCGATAGACGCGACCAGAGCTTCAGGTTTATATGTAAAGTCAATGGAGGAGCACGATGAAGCGCGACTGGGGGTCCAGCTAAACTTCGGAAGCAGAGTTGCATTGAGAAAACGCTTTTCTGCCTACTTCACACGACTGACGCCTTTGAAGCGCGAAGTAAAATACGCACTGCAGTTTGTGTGGTGCATTTTGTGCATTCGCGCTTATCACGTCTACCGCTCGAGCTGGTAAAATCTGCGGGACAGCAGCTCCTCAAACTCGGCAAGGGACAGAAGGTGGTACAGCTGAAAGCGGCCGTCATCCAGACGGAGCTTCTGGAGCAAGTGGTGAAACTCACCAAACTGCTCACGCTTGTGGAAGACCTGATGGACCCAGGTACAGTGAGGACGTCCTTTAGGCACTGCTCTGCTCTCCACAGCAAATAGAGAAGGGAGACTCTTTCTTCAAACGCTAGATTGACAGCTGCCATTTTAATAACATACCGTCTGGCACTACTTCCTCCCAGATCTCTTCTTCATACGCGTGAAAATTGCATATAAACCTCGACCAGTTCATGCTGGACGCGCTTCGAGGTGCAAATGTGCACGAGATCAGCTAGGGGCATCTATCGCGTTCGGTGTGAACGCACCGTTAGTCAGCCTTAATGCAGAGCACCAGAGAAACTATAACCCAAACAATTATCCACCTAAATCATTCTGAATTCAAAAACTAAGTGAATATATTACAAAAAAAAAAAAAAATGCACATGCAATTATTGTGACAGATTTTATCTTACTCCTTGTTATTAACTCCCCTAAACGCTGGTTTAGTTTGATTAAACCTTTCATCAATCCAGTTAATGCGGTTGCCCGCGACTAAACTCCACTGACAAAAACAGGAATTTTAGATAGAGCATCATAAAACACTCATAAAATCACCAAAACCATGTCGGTCAGTCTTACCACTACTACCAACAATCACCAACTCCGGTTAAGCAGAAAGTAACCCTTCATTCATGGAGCTATATGCGAAGACGTTACGGCTCTACGCGGCTTTCCCGCTCTTCAAAGTTAGCTAACTCCAGAGAAGAAAAACAGTCCTACCAACACAGATAACCATGAAACACACCTCATTCAAAGTCGACAGAAACAAAAACAAAAAAACGAACTTACCAAAATAACCGCATCAGTTTTTGCTCTGTTGCAACAATTAGCGACTCCGGTTAAGTTTTTAAAAAAACATTAAATTCACCGACTTACATTTGAAAAATGTTTGGGTCTACAACCTCCCTGCTATATATAAATCTCCACACTACACAGGTAAAAAATTTTAACTGATAGTATTTATCTCTCACTCCACTAACCTAAATAAATATATCAAGAAATATTACTTACCTCACTATCAGGTATGCCAAAGAAGTAACTCCACGTGCGCTCGTTAACTTCTCAACGGACCTTTCCGCATCCGGTGGGCGTGGAGCATGCGCAATACATGACGCTATCAGAGCCTTTGGTTTGATGGACCTCATTCTCATTGGATTGCCATGAACGAATTTAACTCATCAAAGTTTTCTTTGATTTATATTCAACAAAAAAGAATGAATCATTTAATGAGCATAAAAATGATTTCTTCATGTGATGTAAACATATTACTACTTTGTTAATCAAACACATGCCCTAGTTGATTTTTTTGAGTGTAGAACACCTGGCTCTAGTATTCAAGTATTTAATGACTTCATAGAGGAAATATTCTCTAAAACAAATCAAAAAGTTATGTTTATCTGTGGTGATTTTAATATTGACCTGTTGAATCCAAAAAAGCATAAAATGACCGACGAATTCCTAAACACTATGTACAGTTTGAGTTTACATCCTAAAATAACCAGGCCTAGCAGAATTACACCACATTGTGCCACCTTACTTGACAATATTTTCACTAACAATATGGAAAACAACATTGTGAGCGGATTATTAATTAATGACATCAGTGATCACCTACCAGTTTTTGCAGTTTATGACACTAATTATAAGAAAAATCAGCATGAAGAACAACTGAGATACAGACGTGTAAGGACGGAAGAAACGATGACTGCATTTAAGAACGATCTATTAAATCAGGACTGGGACAATGTGTACAAAGAAGCTGATATTGATATTGCATATGGCATATTTTTAAGAATATTCATGGAGTTGTACGATAAAAACTGTCCAACAATAAAATACAACAGAAAGCACAAATATTCAGATAGACCATGGCTCACTAAGGGTTTACAAAATGCATGTAAAAAGAAAAATACACTCTATAGGGAATACCTAAAACAAAGAACAAAAGATGCTGAAAATAAATATAAAAAATACAAAAATAAGTTGACCAATATTATACGTGTATGTAGAAAGGAGTATTATAGTAAAATATTGAACAACAATAAACATAATATGAAAGGAATATGGGATGTTTTAAACGGTATCATTAAAAATAATTCTGGACAACAAAGTTATCCACAATACTTTATCGATAATGGCAATATTATGGAAAACACTGCTGATAAGGTCAACAGCTTTAATCATTATTTTGTAAATATTGGACCAAAACTGGCAGAACAAATTCCTGAGTCACTGCCATCAGTAGAATGTAGTGAAAACCTGATTGATAGGAACCCTAACTCAATGTTCCTCACATCAGTGGAGGAAAAAGAAATAATTGACATTGTACACATGTGTAAATATAAAACATCTACTGATTGTAATGATATTGACATGAAAATCGTCAAGAAGGTCATTGAAGGAATTGTAGGACCTCTAACATATATTTGCAACTTATCATTTCAGACGGGAAAAGTGCCAAACAAAATGAAAATAGCTAAAGTTGTGCCGCTGTATAAAACCGGGGATAGACGCCACTTCACAAATTACAGGCCTGTTTCTTTACTACCACAATTCTCCAAAATCCTAGAAAACCTGTTTAATAAACGATTAGACAAATTCTTAGATAAATATAAATTACTCTCTGACAGTCAATATGGATTCAGATCAAAAAGATCAACATCTCTGGCATTAATCGAATCAATTGAGGAGATTACGAATGCTATAGATCAGAAACAGTATGCAGCTAGAGTATTTCTGGATCTCAAGAAAGCATTCGACACAATCAATCATGACATATTAATTAATAAACTGGAACGGTATGGGATTAGGGGGGTTGTACTGCAATGGGTGAAAAATTATTTAAGTGACCGGAAACAATTTGTGAAGCTGGGTGTCCATTCCTCATCACGCTTGGACATTGCTTGTGGTGTTCCACAAGGCTCTGTACTGGGTCCAAAATTATTTATTATTTATATAAATGATATTTGTAAGGCATCTGATATATTAAAATTAGTATTATTTGCAGATGACACAAATATTTTTTGTTCTGGGGGGAATCTAAAGGAGCTGCTGGATACAATTACTTCAGAAATGTGCAAAATTAAAAAATGGTTTAACAGGAACAAACTATCGCTAAATCTAAGTAAAACTAAAATTATCTTATTTGGGAATTCCCTTAGAAATGCACAAGTGCAGATTCATGTAGATGGTGTGGAAATTGAAAGAGTACTTGAACATAAGTTCCTTGGTGTGATTATAGATGATAAATTAAACTGGAAGTCTCATATAAATCATATACATAACAAAATTTCAAGAAGTGTCTCAATCTTGAGTAAAGTAAAACACATTCTGGACCACAAATCACTCCACATTCTCTATTGTTCCCTGATTGCACCGTATTTGAATTACTGTGCAGAGGTTTGGGGCAATACTTACAAATGTTCGCTATCATCAATCTTTATATTACAAAAAAGGGCCATAAGGATAATCCATAAAACTGGTTACAGAGATCATACAAATCCACTATTCTTAAAATCAAAAATTCTAAAATTCACAGATCTGGTTCATTTTCTCACAGCACAAATTATATATAAAGCAATAAATAACCTGCTTCCTGACAATATTCTAAAAATGTTTTCTAAAAGGGAACGGGGATACAATTTGAGGGGGGAATTAAATTTAAAACATCCTCGTATCCGTACAACATTAAAAAGTTTTTGCATCTCTGTGTGTGGAGTGAAGCTGTGGAACAGACTAAGTAAAGATATGAAGCAATGTCCAAGCATGGCGCAGTTTAAAAAGCGGTTTAAGGATATGGTTTTTACAGGGTACAGGGAAAAGGTAGAGATTTGATAGGGTGTTCTTGTCTAATATTTTCATGTGTGTGCGCATGCACGGGTTTGTTGGTATGGGTATATATATGTATGTATGTATATATATATATATATATATATATATATATATATATATATATATATATATATATATAGGTTGTGTAGGTTGTGTATCCTTCAGGTGTTAATGGGGTTATTGAAAATGTGTATATGTGCGCATGTGTGTATATACGTAGGTATGGATAGATAGAAACATATATGTGTATATATAAAAAAAAAAATTACACATAACATATAATGTAATTGCAAGGAGGTATTTCTGTAGTCTATTGATACTAGATAGTGGAAAAGGGGTGGGATTAAATAAGCTTATGCTTCTTCCTGCTCCTTTTTGAACATGGACGTTATTTGGAGTTGTGGTTGCTCGTTTTCCTTTTGTTTGCTTTGTTCATTTGTCTCTTTTAATTCTATTTTTTTTATACTTTTTCAACATGTTCAAAATAAAGATTCAATCAATCAATCAATCAAGGTCTAGCAGGACAAGCACAGAGATGAGTCCACTGTCAGAGGCCATAAGAAGATCATTTGTAACCTTCACTAAAGCTGTTTCTGTGCTGTGATGAGCTCTGAAACCTGACTGAAACTCTTCAGATAAACCATTCCTCTGCAGATGATCTGTTAGCTGTTTGACAACTACTCTTTCAAGGATTTTTGATATGAAAGGAAGGTTGGAGATTGGCCTATAATTAGCTAAGACTGCTGGGTCTAGAGATGCTTTTTGAGTAAAGGTTTAACTACAGCCAGCTTGAAGGCCTGTGGTACATAGCCGATCATTAGAGATAGGTTGATCATATTTAACATCGAAGAATTAATTAATGGCAGGACTTCTTTGAGCAGTTTTGTAGGAATGGGGTCTAAAAGACACGTTGAAGGTTTGGAGGAAGTAATTATTGAAGTTAACTCAGAAAGATCAATTGGAGAAAAAGAGTCTAACTTAACATCAATGGTACTAAGAGTAGCTGTAGATAATATTACATCTGTGGGATGATTACTGGTAATTTTTTCTCTAATGATAAAAATTTTATTTGTGAAGAAGTTCATGAAGTCATTACTAGTTAACGTTAAAGGGATTGTTGGCTCACAAGAGCTCTGACTTTTTGTCAGCCTGGCTACAGTGCTGAAGAGAAACCTGGGGTTGTTCTTATTTTCTTCAATCAGTGATGAATAGTAAGATGTTCTGGCTTTGTGGAGGGCTTTCTTATAAAGCAGCAAACTATTTCTCCAGGCTAAATGATGATCCTCTAAATTTGTGACACGCCATTTCCTCTCCAGATTACGAGTCATCTGCTTTAGGCTACGTGTTTGAGAATTATACCACGGAGTCAAATACTTCTGATTAGAGACCTTAGTTTTCACAGGAGCTACAGTATCCAGAGTCGTATGTAGTGAGGAGGTGAAATTATTAACAAGATAATCGACCTCTGTTGGGGTAGCGTTCAGATAGCTGCTCTGCTCTGTGTTGGTACAGAGCATTGAAGATGATAACAGTGGGTGGATTATATTCTTAATCTTAGTTACAGCACTTTCAGAAAGACATCTACTTTGATAAAGTCTACTCTCCACCGCTGTGTAATCAATTATTGTAAATGTAAATGTTATCAGGAAATGATCAGACAGGAGAGGGTTTTCAGGAAACACTGTTAAATGTTCAGTTTCTATGCCATATGTTAAAACAAGATCTAGAGTGTGATTAAAGTGGTGGGTGGGTTCTTTTACATTTTGAGAGAAGCCAATTGAGTCTAATAACAGACTAAATGCCATGTTGAGGCTGTCATTTTTAGCATCTACATGGATGTTAAAATCACCCACAATAATTATTTTATCTGAGCTCAGAACTAAATTAGATATAAAGTCTGAGAAATCAGACAGAAACTCTGTGTAAGGTCCAGGTGGACGATAGATGATAACAAGTAAGACTGGTTTCTGAGTTTCACAGCTGGGGTGGACGAGGCTAAGCATCAGGCTTTCAAATGAATTAAAAGTCTGTCTTGGTCTTTCATTAATTAATAGGCTGGTGTGAAAAATTGCTGCCACACCGCCCCCTCGGCCTGTGCTTCGAGATTTCTGGTAGTTAGAATGACTCGGGGGTGTTGATTCATTTAAACTAACATAATCATCCTGCTGCAACCAGGTTTCTGTAAGGCAGAGTAAATCAATTTGTTGATCAATTATTAAGTCATGTACTAACAGAGACTTGGAGGAGAGAGACCTAATATTTAATAATCCACATTTCACTGTTTTACTCTTTGGTTCAGATGTGGATACTGTATTGTTCTTTCTTTGTAATTGTTTATGTTTAAGTCGTTTGTTGCTGGTTTTTAGTTTGTTTTTTGTCTGTTTGGGAGCTGACACAGTCTCTATGGAGATGGGTTTTTGGGGGGGTAGCAGGAGGAGAGAAGCTGCAGAGAGGCGTGTAAGACTGCAACTCTGCTTCCTGGTCCCAACTCTGGATAGTCATATTTTGGGGGGTTTAATAAATTTGTCCATATTTCTAGAAATGAGAGCTGCTCCATCCAAAGTGGGATGGATGCCGTCTCTCCTAACAAGACCAGGTTTCCTCCAGAAGGTTTGCCAATTATCTATGAAGCCCACATCGTTTCTGGGACACCACTCAGACAGCCAGCAATTTAAGGAGAACATGCGGCTAAACATGTCACTCCTGGTCTGATTGGGGAGGGGACCAGAGAAAACTACAGAGTCCGACATTGTTTTAGCAAAGTTGCACACCGATTCAATATTGATTTTAGTGACCTCCGATTGGCGTAACCGGGTGTCATTACTGCCGACGTGAATTATGATTTTACTGAATTTACGTTTACCCTTAGCCAGCAGTTTTAAATTTCCTTCAATGTCGCCTGCTCTGGCCCCTGGAAGACAATTGACTATGGTTGCCGGTGTCTCTAGCTTCACATGTCTGAGAACAGAATCACCAATTACCAGAGTTTGACCCCCGGCGGGTGTGTCACCGAGTGGGGAAAAACGGTTAGACACATGAACGGGTTGGTGGTGTACCTGGGGCTTCTGTTTAGGACTATGCTTCCTCCTCACCGTCACCCAGCCGCCCTCTTTCCCCAGCTGCTTTGGGTCTGCCGGGGAACAGCTAGCGGGGCCTATGCTATCTTCGGCTGCACCAGCTACAGGGGCCTGGCTAGCTACAAATCAAATCAAATCAAATCAAATCAGATCACATGTGCAGGCACACTGGCACAGCACATGCGAGTGAAATTCTTGTGTGCGAGCCCCACAAGCAACAGAGATATGCAAAACACAACAACACAAACGAGCAAAATACAAGAATGGCTAATCTGAAACTAATAAATATATGTACAATATATAATAGTGTATGCATTCCTGGATGTGTATACTAAATATTATCCTACGTGTGTGTGTGTGTGTGTGTGTGTGTGTATACACATTTTTACAAATTAAATAGTAAAAAATAAAAAAATAAAAAAATAAAATAAAATATAAATAAAATAAAATATATAAAAATATACAGAGTTGAATATGTGCAAAACAAGTGGCATTTATATACAGTGTGGAGTGCATAGTGTTGAAGTTCCAGTAGTGAAGCTGAGGTGTCTATGACGTGTTCAGCAGTCTGATGGCCTGGTGGAAGAAGCTGTCTCTCAGTCTGCTGGTACGGGACCGGATGCTGCAGAACCTCCTTCCTGATGGAAGCAGTCTGAACAGTTTATGGCTGGGGTGACTGGAGTCCTTGATGATCCTCCCCGCTTTCCTCAGGCACCGCTTCCTGTAGATGTCTTGGAGGGAGGGAAGCTCACCTCCAATTATCCGTTCAGAGCACCGCACTACTCGCTGGAGAGCTTTGCGGTTGTAGGCGGTGCTGTTGCCATACCAGGTGGTGATGCATCCAGTGAGGATGCTCTCAATGGCACAGTGATAGAAGGTCCTGAGGATGCGGGGGCTCATGCCGAATCTTTTCAGTCTCCTGAGAAAGAAGAGGCGCTGCTGCGCCTTCTTCACTGTTTTGTTTATGTGTACTGACCACGTGAGATCCTCAGCCAGATGTACACCAAGGAAACGGAAGCTGCTCACTCTCTCCACAGCAGCGCCGTTGATGGTGATGGGGGTGTGTACTTCTCTGCACCTCCGGAAGTCCACTATCAACTCCTTTGTCTTTGCGACGTTGAGGGTGAGATGGTTGTCTTGACACCAGTGGGTCAGGGCGCTGACCTCCTCCCTGTAAGCCGTCTCATCACCGTTGGTGATAAGACCCACCACTGTAGTGTCGTCCGCAAACTTCACAATGATGTTGGAGTTGTTAGTGGCCGTGCAGTCGTAGGTGTAGAGTGAGTACAGGAGAGGGCTCAGTACACACCCCTGTGGAGCACCAGTGTTCAGTGTGATGGGGGATGAGGTGATGCTGCCCAGTCTGACCACTTGGCGTCTGTCAGACAGGAAGCTAAGGATCCAGCTGCAGAGGGAGCTGCTCAGTCCTAGATCCTGCAGTTTCCTGTCCAGCTTCGAGGGAACGATGGTATTGAATGCTGAGCTGTAATCTACAAACAGCATTCTCACATACGTGTCTCTCTTCTCCAGGTGTGACAGGGCAGTGTGTAGTGTCAGGGCTATGGCATCATCAGTGGACCTCTTGTGGCGGTATGCGAACTGTAGAGGGTCCAGTGAGTCGGGTAGTGCAGAGCGGATGAAGTCCCTGACCAGCTTCTCGAAGCATTTGCTCACGATGGGGGTCATGGCTACAGGTCGCCAGTCGTTCAATGAGGAGATGGTGGAGGATTTGGGTACAGGGACGATGGTGGCCATTTTGAAGCAGGCTGGGACTACAGACAGAGAGAGGGAAAGGTTGAAGATGTGCGTGAACACTCCAGCCAGCTGAGCCGCGCATGACTTGAGGACGCGGCCGGGAATCCCGTCCGGACCAGTAGCTTTGCGCGCGTTCACCTTCCTGAAGCACCTCCGCACATCCTCCTCAGACACAGTGTGCGCACTGACGTCATCCGCGGTGCGCACACTGTCCGGTCTCATGGTGTTCGCTGTGTCGAATCTAGCGTAGAATACGTTTAGATCCTCACACAGAGAGGCCGCGGTCTGCGGTGTGCTGGTTTTCCCTCTAAAGTCTGCGATCGTTTTTAGTCCCTGCCACATACTCCGAGGGTTGTCAAACTGTTGCTCCACCCTGTCCCTGTACTCACGTTTGGCTGCTTTGATCGTCTTCCGGAGTTGGTAAGGTGCGTGTTTGTAGTCCGATGTGTTCGCGGAGGCAAAGGCGGTGCTCCGTGCCGCCAGTGCCGCACGAACATCTCCGTTAATCCAGGGTTTTTGATTTGGGAAGGATTTGACTGTTCTGGATGGGACGACATCTTCCATGCATTTCCTGATAAATCCACAGACTGAGTCTGTGTATTCATCAATGTCTTTAGCGGCCACGTTAAACACTTCCCAGTCCGCGTGATCAAAACAGTCCCGCAGCGCAGACTCCGATTGGTCCGTCCAACAGTGCACCGCCCTCCGGGTTGGAGCTTCCTGTTTCAGCTTCTGCCTGTAGGCGGGCAGGAGCAGGATGGAGCAGTGATCCGATTGGCCGAATGGGGCGCGGGGGAGGGCTTTGTACGCATCCCGGAAGGAGGTGTAACAGTGGTCGAGAAGCCGGTCTCCACGTGTGTTAAAAAGAATGTGTTGATGGAGTTTTGGTGAGACTTTCTTCAGGTTTCCCTTATTAAAGTCTCCGGCTGTGATAAACGCTGCCTCTGGGTGTGCGGTTTCCTCGCTGCTGATCGCGCTGTACAGTTCCCTGAGTGCTCGGTCAGTGTCGGCTTGTGGGGGAATGTAAACAGCCGTAATAATCACTGCTGTAAATTCCCTCGGTAGCCAGAATGGCCGGCACTTAATCATCAGGTACTCCAGGTCCGGTGAGCAGAAGGATTTGACCGGGTGCACGTTCGCATAATCACACCAGCTGTTGTTGATCATGAAACATACACCACCGCCTCTGCTTTTCCCAGTAAGATCCTGTGACCTGTCCGCGCGGTGCACAGAGAACCCCGGTAGTTGTATTGCGGAGTCCGGTACTTTGTCCGATAGCCAGGTTTCTGTGAGGCAGATCACGCAGCAGTCCCGCATCTCTCGCTGGAATGAGATCCGTGCCCGAAGCTCGCACAGCTTGTTCTCCAGAGACTGCACATTAGCCAGTAATAAACTGGGTAACGGTGGTCTGTAAGTGCGCCGTCTCAGTCGAACCAGAACGCCAGATCTTCTCCCTCTGCGTCGGCGTTTGCGGCCTCCAGGGACAGAGAACAAAGGCGTCTCAGGTGAGATGAATGGGGGGTCTGCAAATGGAGCGTCCGTGTTGCAAAACTTGAACTCCGGAAAGTTATAAGAAAGACCGTCTTTTATGTCCAGTAAGGTTTGTCGGTCGTACACAAGGAGACAAGTGCTGCTCGTGAAAAAATAAAGGAAAAGTAAAATTAAACACAGAAGAAAGCCGTTGCTTGGAGGAGCTCGCGACGAGGCTGCCATACTCGGCGCCATCTTGGGTCATGTCAGGTGAATGAAGGGTGCGAAGCCGAGTCTCCAATTCAGTAATCCTGGCCTCCAGAGCTGCAAATATGCTACATTTGTTACAGATATCATTACTGCTAAAGGAGGCCGAGGAGTAACTAAACATCTGACACAATGAGCAAGAAAGTGCAGGAGGGACAGGTGAAGTAGCCATGGTGCTAACGAGTCGGCTACGAGCTAAGCTAAGCTAGCGAAACAGTACAGAGACAGTGAGTGAATACTTTGGCTATAAATTAGGTAGTGAGTACACAGAAAGTGTGCTTCGGATGAAGCACGTGAAAATTATACTATGAAAGAAGAATATATTTAAAAGTTGTTAATTAAATTGCTAAGCAAATAAGCTACTCAGAAACACCACTGTGTTTGAGCAGGAACAGGAAGTGATACTCTACCGCAGAGCGAGCGAACACCAAGTGACAGCGCCACCAAGAGTGCGCTGTCACTTGGTGTACACAATGTATTTTACAGCGCTTGAGGCCGAAATTCTGATGGCAGTATAGGGCTTTGGAGCGTGATGTCACGGGGGTGGGCGATAACATGCAAATTTTGCGGGACAAAAGTAACACAGCCTCAGCTGCAAAAGAAAGGGAGCATGCATGGCAAAACATAGCCAACAGAGTCAATGCGTGAGTGTTAATTTAAACACTGATCTAGGGATTTCCACCCATTTAACACGTTATTTTATTATATTATATTTTATTTCATTTTTTATTTCATACATTCTATTTTGTGATGTGATGTGAGCGCAGGTGCAACCCAACAGGCCCCAAACGTTCCTGGCAGCAAGTAAAAATGAAATATAAAAATATAGTCCAAACAGGTAAGGTGTAATTGCCATAGTGCTTGGTCTGTTTGTCCCATGTAAATCAATTGCAGTTAGAGGCTACATTAATTTCCCCTCTGTAAGCACTTATTGAAATTATCTGAGCACATTACAAGTACACATTTGCTTACTCTGTATGCTCAAATGTGACCCGTTATAGCCAACAGAAAAAAAAGCGGAGGCCTGAAAAACAGGTGGGGGTCCTCCTCCACCACCACTCACAGAGGCTGAGCAGTTGGCTTCCACATTTGTGATAATGTTGGCAGCATCACATATGATCTTCACAGTGCAGAGAACACAAATTAGCATCCATTACTATAATGAAATAATCTGTTAGTTTGAAATGCTACAGGGAACTATGTACCTGTACATTAATGCTGTGGAAAGACTTCCTGTTCACATAGTCTCCTTCATTTACTGAAGGAGCAATGATTGGAATGTGAGTGCCATCTATACAGCCAATCACGCCTGGGAACCGTGGGAATAAATGTAAAATTTAAGTAGTAGTTCAAATATCACCTCATCATGAATTGAGTTTTGTTCATCCTGATACCTGCAATTTTGTGGAATCCCTCTTTGATAAATCTTGTGGGTCTATGACCGGGGAACACCACAAACGAGTACAGGAGACGTTTCAGTGCAACTGTAACATTCCTGACTGCCCGACAGAAGGTAGCCTTGGAAACGTGCTCAGCGTCACCAATATTATACAGAAAGCTCCCGTTTGCAAAAAACCGAAGTGCAATACAAATAATATGTACAGAACTGAGAGGATGTCCGCGATGTGTCACATGAGCAATATTAGGCCTGAGGATGTTATTCAAATAACTTATAGATTGTGCTGAAAAATGGTAACGTTCACACAGGAAATCATCAGGAAATGATAAAATGTCCAAACGCGCTCTAATCACTCTCTCCCGGCGGAGAGCTCTGCGGAGAATTTGGGCTTCAACATCTACTGGCTCTTCAAGGAAGGAGCACGCCATGTCTGACACTTCCTACAGTCAGGTTTCCGACAAAGAGGCGGAGAAAGTTAGGGTTAGTTGAAGTAAACCTGCTAGGGGGCAGGTTAGCTTCACGGAGTGTGTCGTCATAGTAACTCACTCAGGATTAATCTAAACTCGCTTTGTGAAACCGAAAACCCAGAGTTTTCGTTAACTCAGGGTATACTTACTCAGAGTTTGCACTAAACCGGCTTCCTGAAATAGGGCCCTGGGGCCCGTTCTTCGTACCTCGCTAAGTAAGTTAGCCGGATTTGATTGTTGACGATTTCGCGTGATCTTGGATCGTTCGGTTCCCCGAAGCTCATCCGGAACTTGCTGTCATAGCAACAGAGCCGTAAGCGTAAACCTGCTCGGGAGCAGGTTTACTTTATGTAAACAGGATTAGATCGCGGCCACTCAGGTATGTCCGCTTCATTTATACGAAAGCAACAGCGATATTTTACCACTGTTTCACCATAAATAAATAACATCAATGTAACTAAAGATAATGCAGCACTTGATCCTTTTATTGATGTCACACAGATACATACAGGTCATTTCCTAAAAAAGGGAAATGTACTATTAACATTCTATTACATGTATGTGATTATTACAGATGTAATTCATATCTCAGAGTAGTAATTGCAAATTACTTCGTGTAATCAAGATGAGAGACCACGGCTATAAAAGCGAAGGTGGATTTGGGAAGTCTGTCGCAGCCATGTCCTGTCCGTATACGCGAGCCACCCATTGCGGAAGGTGCAAGATTGATAAGGAGAGTCCTCAGAATTCAGCGTATATTGCGGGACAGACAGGATCCGTTAGCTCAGCGCAACAGTGTGCTCATTGAGAGATATCGATTTTCCCGTGAGGGTATTATTCACTTAACCAACTTGTTGACGAGGGGGTGCAGGACCACCACCTGTCTTTTATTGCTCTGCCCTTTTCTTGGTTGCTGTTATAAACAAACAAACAAACAGATTATTTCAGGGTCTCTTTCCAAGAGACGAAAAGCAATATAAGTGATAAATATTACCATTCTGTAGAATGTTCTTATATTTCACTTTTACTTGTTCCCATGTTCTAGTGGGTCCTGTTGTGGCTCTAATGTGAAAGGGGATATAATATAACATATTATAATATAATGTAATATAATATTGGATAATATAGTGTGATATGATAAATCTACCCTACCACCTACTGGTGTTGGCCAGAGGGGCCGATGGCGCAATATGGCAGCCTCGCTTCTGTCAGTCTGCCCCAGGGCAGCTGTGGCTACAACCGTAGCTGCCTCCACCAGTGTATGAATGTGAGAGTGACTGAATAGTGGCATTGTAAAGCGCTTTGGGTGCCTTGAAAAGCGCTATATAAATCCAATCCATTATTATTATTATTATTAAATTACTTACGAGTTTAATTTGTCAGCAACTTTCTGCCAGCCCTCTCTCCTTGCTTTTGCAGCCTTTGCAGTGTTCCCTTGCGTTTTAATTAAACTCTGAAACTCCTGAAATCCCTCACTCAATAGTTCTTGCTCTGCTGCCGAAAAATACCGAGCGCTCTCCTTCAACATTTTCGCCGACCAATCAAAGGGTTGCCGATCAATGTTTCGATGCGTAGCCCCTGTTGGGCCATCCAGTGATCTCACATTACTTCATCCAGCTATACTAATCGTCAACAACAGGTGTGTTCGGGGAACCGGAATAGCGAGCTCAGAGTTAGCGCGATGCTTTGATCTTGGATGTGTCATTTGATCTTGGATGTAGTAAGCGACGTACGAAGAACGGGCCCCTGGACGTGAAAGTAAACTTTGAGCAGGAAGGAAACACCCAGAGAGACGTTTGAGGACAATCAGGAGCATTGGAACACTGTGCTGCGTTCAGGTGCACCTCGGAAACTCCAAACCTCTGGAAGGCTGTGATTTATTTCTGCTGGTTTTCTTGTTTGAAGCACAAATATCTGTCATCACTTTGTTGTTCTTCTTCCTGCAGCGTTTAAATATTTCAGCACTGAACTGATGTTTCTTCAAAGCTCATTTCAACCTATGAATGAAAGTGCAGACTGAGAGTGCATCACATGATGTCTAAGGTGTGTCATATGACATGTTCAGTATTGTCACACATGTCTAGATTGTCCCTGATATCATAACTGCTCAAACACTGATGATTATATTTGAAGAATTATTCCTGATGGCAGCAAAGTTTGAATGGAGCTCTCTGTCTATGCTGATTTGTCGCCCTCTGGAGGTCAAAGACTAATCAACGCTGCCCAAAGGACAATCGGCTGCCCTCTCCTCAAACTGAAAGACCTACACAGTTCCCGCTGCCTCAAAAGAGCCCATAACATCATAAAGGACACCTCACACCCTGGACACTCCATGTTCGAACTGCTGCCTTCAGGTAAACGGTATAGAACAACATACACAAGGACTAACAGACTCAAACACAGTTTCTACCCAATTGCAATATCATGTCTCAATGCTACTAAAAGTAGATGACTTTCATTGCCCCTGTTGTCATTTGTGCCCTTGATGTTGGAATGCTTTCAGACATGTTTTGTTGGATGCGCTAACAAATTGACTGAGTGATTGATTGTTTGAGTGATATATCAACTAGGTCGTATGTTGAGTGTCTGTATGGGGCCTTAGGCCTGGATTGCTTGGGTGTATTTACTGTATGAGAATACTGTATTTTATATGTATTTCTATATTTTATATCATATCTATTATAGTTTTTAAGTATTTATCTTTCGTGATGTTGCACTGACCGGAGACATCTTTCAATTTCATTGTACTTGTGACAATGACAATAAAGAATATTCATTCATTCAAACTGCATGATGTCACTGTAACCAACAACAACAACAACAATCTTTATTTATAGAGCACATTTAAAAACCAACGGCATGCCAAAGTGCTTAACATAAAACAAATTAACACAAGTATAGTCAAAGTCATGAAAACAAAAAAATAAAAGTGTAAAATTATGTTCACAGGAAAAAGCCACCAATAAAAAAAAGTATAACTATAGCACATAACTATTGCACAATATAACTATGCCATCAAAACACAATGGCGATATGACATGCACAGCGCAAATAAAAGCATGATAGGAAAATTAATAGAATAAATCACTGCAAACAAGGCGAGCATTTCACCGGTAGAAAAAGCAAGTTCAAACAGATATGTTTTAAGCCGTGATTTAAAAGATTGAATAGAGTCAGACGCCCGGATGCCAATCGGAAGGTTGTTCCACAACTCTGGTGCAGCCAGGGCAAACTCTCGATCACCTCTAGACTTCAGCCGAGATCTAGGCTGCACCAACAGTAACTGTGAGGATGATCTTAAAGCGCTAGCAGGAACATATGAGCTTAGGAGTTCCTTAAGATAGCTCGGTGCTATGTTGTTAGTGATTTTAAAAGTAAACAGCAGAATTTTAAATTGGATACGGTATTTCACAGGCAACCAATGCAAATCAGCTAGGACGGGAGTAATGTGGGCAAACTTCCTAGTTTTGGTTAGAATGCGTGCAGCAGCATTTTGGACTGTCTGTAATCTGTGAAGGAGGGCAGAGTGGAGACCAAAATAGAGTGAATTGCAGTAATCCAGTCTCGAAGTTACAAAGGCATGGATGAGCTTTTCCAGGTCTTTATGCGGGATATACTGCCTGGCCTTAGAAATAAGGCGGAGTTGGTAAAAACTGGATCTAACAACAGCAGACACTTGTTTATCAAGTTTAAAAGAGCTGTCAAGTAACACGCCCAGATTCCTAACAGTGTCGGAAAAGGAACTAGTGAGAAAACCAAAAGCATCACAAAGTTTGGCACGGAGAACGTTACTACCAAAGACCACAATTTCAGTTTTCTTATCATTGAGGATAAGAGTATTTGCCAGGAGCCATTGCTTGACCTCACACATGCACTCTCGAAAACAATTCAAGGACAAAGCTAGGTCATCATTTAACTCAAAGTAGATCTGAATGTCATCGGCATAATAATGAAAAGCGATGTGATATTTCTCAAAGATAGCGCTTAAAGGAAGCATGTACAATGAGAACAGAGTAGGGCCTAACACAGATCCCTGAGGGACACCACAGCAGACAGGTACAGCGGAGGAAGAGGAAGTGGCCAAGTGAACCGAGGAGAGCCGATTGGAGAGGTATGATTGATGCCTTGATCAATCATCAAGGCATCAATGAGCATCAATGCCTACAGTGAGCTCAAGTCTCGCCAATAGGATGTTATGATCAACCATATCGAATGCCGACGACCACCACAGTGACAGGAAGTGTTTTTATGACTGAAACACTGAAATGATGCTAACGGCTGTCGTTAAGCTCACTGACAGCAGTGCTGATGTGTTCATGTCAAACACTGGCTCAGGTCAGACTCCTTCATCCTTCTCCAGCGTGAGGCTGCCCTCAGACCCACAGGAGCACTGACCTTTGACCTCCTGACCCTAACCATTTTTTCTTGTTGCATCTTTAAATGCAAATCCATCCAAACTGTAGCCGAGCAAAAGAAGCTGGAAGTTGTTCTATGAATGCTGTTGTCGAAGGAGCTTGCAAAGAAAAGCGTCTGGACTTCTTTAAGTTGCTTGAAGACGTTTCACCTTCATCCGAGAAGCTTTTTCAGTTCGAAGGTCATATGGTGGAGAGTCCCAGATTTTAAGCCCTATGGGAGTGTCACCAAAGAGGGACATGGACACCTTAACGCCCACTCACATCCTGGGCCATTTGATCACAGGAAATCACATGATAGGGTGGGGCTAGATCTCACAATGGGTTCACCCAAAACCTTGGCTGATTGTGACCCACACCCGTTTTCACACCGTGGCTCGTGTGATTAGGTAGAGGATGTTGGATTATAATATTATTTTATGCCATGTTAGACCCCTAATTAAAGATTGTGAATTATTATGTAGTTTTAGTTTGCATTATTCTCCTGAATTAGAGGGGAGAACGTCACCTTGAACTCCTCCAGAAAATCGTCGTAATCGCAACCACGAATGGGGTGAGAGGTTAAATAAGCCTCAGCCCATGCTAAAGCTCGTCCCCGTAACAATAGAATAGAATAGAATAGAATAGAATAGCCTTTATTGTCATTGTACAGAGTACAACGAAATTGGAGTGCCACTCCCTTGGTGCAAGTTTCAATAATAAATATAAATGTAAAATATAAAAAGTACAAAAAAAACAATCGTAAGTAAAATGGCCTGGTAAATGGCCTGTATTTATATAGCGCTTTACTAGTCCCTAAGGACCCCAAAGCGCTTTACATATCCAGTCATCCACCCATTCACGCACACATTCACACACGCGCCACCGGGCCCTCTGACCACCACCAGTAGGCAACAGGTGAAGTGTCTTGCCCAAGGACACAACGACCGAGACTGTCCAAGCCGGGGCTCGAACCGGCAACCTTCCGATTACAAGGCGAACTCCCAACTCTTGAGCCACGATCTCCCAATACTCAAACAATAGTATGTACAATATATACAGGATAGCAGCATTAATATAATGACAGTGACGGTATGGAATAGGTTCAATTGTTTTTGTGCTTATTTACTACGGTGATAGCTCTGGGAAAGAAGCTATCCCTGAATCTGTTTGTCCTGGTTTTATGTGACCTGTACCGTCAGCCTGACGGTAATAGTTCAAACAGTTGGTTGCTGGGGTGAGAGTGGTCCTTGATGATATTGCCAGCTCTGCTGAGGTACTGAGAGTTTGCAGTGACCTCCAGGCTGGGCAGAGAGCAGCCAGTGATCTTCTGGGCTGTGTTGATGACCCTCTGCAGTACTTTCCTGTCCGCAGCTGAGCACCCTGCATACCATGTTGTTATGCCGTACGTTAGGATGCTCTCTATGGTGGCTCTGTAAAATGTCACCAGCAGCCTCTCCTCCAGGTTGTTCCTCCTGAGCACTCTCAGAAAGTGGAGACGCTGCTGGGCCTTTTTAACCACCGCCGTGGTATTTGCAGTCCAGGAGAGGTCATCAGAGATCTGCATGCCCAGAAACCTCATGGAGCGTACCCTCTCCACACAGTTCCCGTGAATGTAAAGTGGGGCCGGGTCTGCTCTGCCCTTCCTGAAGTCCAAGATAAGTTCTTTAGTTTTCGTGGTGTTCAGCTGGAGGTTGTTAACTGAACACCACTCAGTCAGTCTGTTGACCTCATCTCTATAGTCCGACTCATCCCCCCTTGAGATGAGTCCAACCACTGTGGTGTCATCCGCGAACTTTATGATGGTGTTTGAGAGATGGGTAGGGGAGCAGTCGGATGTGTAGAGCGTAAACAGGAGGGGACTCAAAACACATCCGTGTGGAGACCCGGTGCTGAGTGTGATGGTGCTGGACCGGTGGGGGCCGAGTCTGACAGACTGTGGTCTATTTGTCAGGAAGTCCTTGATCCAGAGGCAGATGGGGGTGGAGAGTCCCAGGTGAGACAGTTTCTGGACCAGGATCTCCGGGATGATATGATTGAATGCTGAGCTGAAGTCCAGAAAGAGCATTCTCACATAGCTTCCTCGGTGCTCCAGGTGACTCAGCGCAGTGTGGAGCGCTATGGTGATAGCGTCCTCGGTGGATCGATTTGTCCTGTAGGCAAATTGGTGGGGGTCCAGAGTGGGAGGCAGACCGGCCCTGATGTGCTGACAGACCAGTCTCTCAAGCACTTCATCACTACAGGCGTAAGTGCAATAGGCCTGTAGTCATTTGGGCTGGCCACAGCTGTCTTCTTGGCGATGGGGATGATGGTGGAGGTTTTGAGGCAGGGCGGGACGGTGTTTGATGACAAGGAAAGGTTGAAGATTTTAGTGAAGACTCCGGTCAGTTCGTCAGCACATGCTCTGATAACCTTTCCATGTATTCCATCAGGACATGCTGCCTTCCTGGGATTCACTGACCTTAGAACACGCCTCACTTGATGCTCCCTGAGTGTTAGTGTGCCAGTGCTGGGGGCGGGTGGAAGTGGTGTGGCAGCTGAGGGCCTGGTCGTCTCAAAGTGGGCGAAGAAACAGTTTAGATCCTCAGCCAGTCAGGCATCAGTCCTAGATGTTGCCTGGTTATTGCTTCTGTAGTTGGTAATGTGATTGATCCCCTGCCACATTTTTCTGGGGTCGTTGTCAGCAAAGTGATCTTCAATCCTCCTCCTATAGGCAGCCTTAGCTTTCCTGATGCCTCTACTCAGGTCTGCCCTGGCCGCCCTATACGCAGCCCTGTCCCCTGACTTGAAGGCAGTGTTGCGGCTTTTTAGGAGGGATTGCACTTCGCTATTCATCCAGGGTTTTTGATTTGGAAACACCCTGACCCTTTTGTTGACGGTGACATTGTCAACACAGTTCCTGATGTACGAGAGTACAGTGTCCGTGTACTCCTGGAGGTTGTGGCTGGAGAATAAATCCCATACAGTTGTTGAGAAGCAGTCCTGCAGTTGAGAAAGGGCTCCTTTAGGCCAGGTTTTTATTGTCTTTGTCTGGGGCTTTGTTTTTCTCAGCAGGGGGGTGTAGGTGGGGGTGAGGGACATGCAGAGGTGGTCAGATCCAGCCAGGTGGGGGAGGGGACAAACCCAACCCCACAAAGTGGGAAATTTTAGCAGCATCCGTGGGGAAGGCGTGCGGCGTGCGGCTGAAGAATAAGGAGCATTGGAAAAGGAACCCCCAACACAGGTCTAACTCCCCGTGGAAGGGCTCCAGCGGCGGAGGTGAAACGCTGCGGTGCACAGGGTCGGGCTGCTTGGCTTGCAGCTGATCCTGAGTGTCACTAAGCTCCTGGTAACGGTCTTGGAGTGATTGGAGCTGCTGATCGTGGCGACCGAGAATAGCGCCCTGTTTGTTAATGACGGAGCGGAGTGGATCTGCTGGGTCCATACTGGCCAGTCCATACTGTCATGAACCGAAGTTCAGCGCACAAGCTGGACCCAGAAGCAGAGCCAACACACACAGGAGTACGAGAAAATAAACTTTATTTTAACTGAAGGTGTCCCGGGAGGGTAGAAGGAAAACACGCGTGAAACTAGAGAAACCAAGGGACCGGGAGATGAGTCGCGCAGGAACGCCGAAAACGGGACTGTGGGAGGCTGCAACAGAAAAAGGAAAAGAATTATTGGGGCGCGGGGAAATAGCAGCATACGTGGGGGAAGAGTATGAGTCTTACGATGACAGCGGGGCCGTGGGAGCCGGAGGGAGGGGTGAGGGTCCGCGGGGGAGCTCCAGGAAAGTCGAGGTGGCGAGTACTGAAGGCGATCCAAATTCCAGACGGGCAGGTGGACAGGCAGGTGGCTCAAAAAACACGCCGAGTTGTTATCTGAGTGCACAGGACAGAATTAGCGCTAGTTCAGACAGATGAGTTTTCACAATCGCTTTCCTGCAGGTGTACGTTACCGCTGTGAGACGACTACGGACTGGCGTGGAGCAGCAGGCTGGGCTGGATCAAATAGTCCACCTGATGATCGCCTGGGATGGGGTGCAGGTGTGGAGTTAACAGCCACGCCCGTGGGCGTGGGCATCCCATCAGCACCTCGGACGCCGGGCCGCGGACCATGACACTGGGTCACCGACCCAGGAACCCTGACAACTTTTTATCCATGTCTCTGTTATAATTAATACATTTTTGTTTTTCTTTAACAAGTTCATCAATTTTTCTTTTTTATTATTAATTGACTAAAAATTAATCAACACCCAGCTTCCGTTATCCCCTGCATCGCATTCACTATCATCACCACTATTATCATCACGCGTGTCAGTGCTATTAGGTGTTGAGGGCTCATAGTCTTTATCTCTCTCTGCACTCTAAAAAGTGTATTTCAGCAGTAGTTGAAGTTATGTAAAGTTCAGAGTCAGTTTCATTAAGATTTCTGCTTTAGTGGAGCCAGTCTAAATTTGTGGAGTATATCAACTTGTTATTACGTGTTGTTCCCTCAGTACACATGTAACCTGCTATTCTCATTAGAGTCAACCTGCATCAATTAGGTTTCTCCTGACGCAGTGCATCTGATGTCATGACGTCTCCGCCTTCTCCAGAATTTTCTACTTGCGGTTGAGAACAACAATTTGAGAGGCACTTGGCTGCAGGCAGGACCTCGTGAACAATTTGGTCAATAAGGTAACGAAGATATTACTTTTTCCATAGTCCTTGAAGGTAAGTCAAATGTAGAACACATATTTTAATATATTAGATATAAAAATATTCCAACTGTATTGTTAAGTTTGTTAAGCGTTTAGTAAACTGACCTGACCAAACCGCTATCATTCAGCCCTGCTAACATTAGCGAAATGTCAGACCTGTTGGTAGTTTGTGCTTGGACATGTAGGTTAAGTTAGTAGTTTTCCGGCGGTACTCTCTTGTTTTAATATCGTAACGCTAGCTTAAAGTTGTGTATTCATGCAGTGTGTCGGTGTTGGCTTACTGTTAGTTATTCATTAGCATTAGCACATTATAGCGGCAAGCTGGGCCGCGGTTCTCTTCAGACTACGTTACTTCGGGCGCGTGCATTTATACACGAGTGGTTGTTCGCAGTATGCCTGTCGGCGCGAATAGTTCACGCGGTCACGGCCACGGGTGATGTAGGAGGTAAAGTTTAGCTGTGGTGGCTCCAGGAAGCATGCATTTACTGCCGCTTGCATTGCTTTCAATGTACATAACGTTAAGAAGGCGAGGAGAAAGGGTGCGTGCAGCGCTCGTACACGCACGGATCAGAGCAGAGTGAAGCTGACCCCCCACCCACTTGAAACGTAAAGGCAAATAGGCGGAGCGGTTAGTGCTACGTTTGTGCTGATTTGTGCAGGTAAAATTAGCGTTTGTGCTGCTACGGTTTCCGAGATATTAAACTTTATTTTATAGGTCATTCAAAGGTCACCATCCCCCCAGACTGCTCCAAAACAAACCAAAATGGTCTACTTTTTTAGTGCTACGTTTGTGCTGGTTTGTGCAGGTAAAATTAGCGTTTGTGCTGCTACAGTATCTGAGATATTAAAAGTTATATTTTTTGCTGATGACATCACCATCCCCCCAGACTGCTCCAAAACAAACCAAAATGGTCTACTTTTTTAGTGCTACGTTTGTGCAGATTTGTGCAGGTAAAATTAGTGTTTGTGCTGCTACGGTTTCCGAGATATTAAACTTTATTTTATAGGTCATTCAAAGGTTACCATCCCCCCAGACTGCTCCAAAACGGGCCAAAATGGTCTACTTTTTTAGTGCTACGTTTGTGCAGGTAAAATTAGCGTTTGTGCTGCTACGGTTTCCGAGATATTAAACTTTATTTTATAGGTCATTCAAAGGTCACCATCCCCCCAGACTGCTCCAAAACGGGCCAAAATTAGGGGTGGGTTTTTATAATCGATTCATCGATTAAAACCGATTCTGGCTTGGATAACGTAAAATCGATTCATTAAAATCCTGAATCGATTTTTTTAATATAAATTTATTTTGTCCGAAATGCCAGAATCTCTGGTGACATCTCACAAAATTTCAAGAACCACCAAACAGTAAATGAGAGCAGGTACAGGGATTCTGCACATAGACTTAAACACACAGCGCGACCCGCGGATCAGAATCAGTTAGATGTCGCCTTTCTCACAGTCGGGGCTGAAAGCCGACAGCTCGCTGATCCGGGTCCGCGCTTTGTGTTCACGCCCTTTATGCGCTGATTCTAAAGCTGTTAGTTTGATCTCTCTCCAAACAATATTGACCGAATCAGCAGCAAAAGAAGATCCAAACGCTTCACATAAACATCGTCATGAATTCACTCTTTTACTGTTTTGCTTCCGTTGCGATGCGCAGCTCTCTCTCTCTCTCTCCCTCTCTCCCTCCCCCTCTCTCCCTCCCACCCTCTCTCTCTCGAACAGTTTCGCTTTCTTCATTATTCGCTTGCTTGTTATGCACAAGTCTACTGTTGTTTACAGCGCTGTCGGCCGCTGTTTTTTTCCCTTTTACATTCTTCCGAAAAGAAAACCTCATTTCTGCTGTTCAATACTGAACAAATTTAAACTTTTTAATATTATTCAAAATGCAAAATGCTTAGCCGTGTGTCTAATAAAACCGCTGTAACGTCAGAGGTAATGTTCATTAATTAATGGTTTTCTTTCGTTTTTGATGTACTGCAGAATATTTTTATAAAATCCCAGGCCAGGAAAATCACCTTCATGTTTTTCTGTGTTTTATCTTCAGCTACTTTGACACAAAGGCATCTGCTGTGATGCTCACACCTTGGATAAAGTCTTGCGAGTGTCAGCTTCCTTTTTATAGATACAAAAATATGTAAATGTTCTGATCTGAATTATACTTCTGACTGTCAAAATTTCCCAGATTTAAATCGAATCTAATCGAATTAAATCGAATCGTGGATCGAATCGACTTGGGACCTTGTGAATCGGAATTGAATCGATTCTAGAAATCAGTGACGATACCCAGCCCTAGCCAAAATGGTCTACTTTTTTAGTGCTACGTTTGTGCTGGTTTGTGCAGGTAAAATTAGCGTTTCTGCTGCTTCTGTTTTAAAGATATTAATGAAAATGTAAAGGTCAACCAGCCCCCCCACATTACCCAAATCCAACAAAAGTGGTATCAAACGTTTGTGCTACGTTTGTGCTGGTTTGTGCTGCAAAGATTTTCGTTTGTGCTGCTATCATTTTAAAGATATTAATAACAATTTCTAGAGGTCATCAGAGGTCAACCAGCCCCCCCCCCCACATTAATTAAATCAAACAAAATGGGTGTCAATCAACTGTGCTACGTTTGTGCTGGTTTGTGCTGCTAAAATTTTCGTTTGTGCTCCTTCTGTTTTAAAGATATTAATGAAAATGTAAAGGTCAAAAGGTCAACCAGCCCCCCCACATTACCCAAATCCAACAAAAGTGGTATCAAACGTTTGTGCTACGTTTGTGCTGGTTTGTGCTGCAGAAATTTTTGTTTGTGCCATTATTATTTTAAAGATATTAACAAAAATTTCTAGAGGTCAACCAGCCCCCCCATATTAATGGAATCAAACAAAATGGATGTCAAACGTTTGTGCTGGTTTGTGCTGCAAAAATGTTTGTTTGTGCTGCTAACATTTTAAAATGTTTAATAAAATAACGTCTTGATGGGTGCTTAATCATCCAGGTAAGTAAATCCCAAAAGGTTGATTCTGTTCATCTGGACATTTTCAGTTGGAGAAACGTTTCGTCACTCATCCAAGTGACTTCTTCAGTCTCAGCTGACTGCAGGTTTCCCCAGCCTTATAAACACCCGTGAGTGAAGTTGCCCCCCCTACCTTCTTCAAATCGAACAAAATTGATGTCAAACATTTGTCCTGCAAATTATTTTGTTTGTGCAGGTTATGTTTCCCTAATTTTATAAACAGTACATGTACAGTGAGAGAGAGATGTTACATCTGTCTTCACTTGCATCCCAGTCATAGAAGCGTTGGAGGTCGTTCATAAGAGATTACAGGATCATCCCAACCTCAGCAACAGGACCACTCTCAGCACTGATCAGTTGTGTTTGCTTTTGGAACTGTGTCTTAATTCCACCTATTTTGCATAAGGGTCAGTACAGGCAGAAACCTAGGTGTGCCATGGGTTCTCACAGGCCCCTGGTCAAAGTCACCAAACCAGTTCGTAAGCAGGTACAGGTGTGGCCAGAAGGGTCCTCAGAGGCACTGCTTTTCCACCACAGGCCGCCACACACGACAACACCACAGACTTTCAGGAATATACAGAAACTGTCACTGCCTACATCCCAAAATGCATCGATGATGTCACAGAGACCAGGACTATTACTGTCTGGGCCAATCAGAAACCATGGCTCACAGGTCAGGTTTAAATGCTCCTAAAGTTGAAAAATGCAAGCCTTCAGAGCCGGGAATTAGGTGAGTCTAAGAACAGCAAGGGCAAACCTGTCACGTGGCATCAGCTACAGCAAAGCTTCAGCGACAGCAGAGATACTTGGAGGCAGTGGCAAGGAATACAAACCATCACAGACTACAAGCCCACTCTACAGACCGTGGTGACACAATCCCCAGACAGTGTGTGGAGATCCCTCCACCATCATTACTGAACCCAAGAAGTCATCTATCTCCTGCTTTAAGGACTACCGTCCTGTCAAACTCACCTCCATCATTATTAAGTTAAGTGCTTTGAACGGTTAGTCATGCATCAAATCAAATTATTGCTTTCCCCCAACCTGGATCCATTTCAGTTTGCATACCGGTCAAAACGCTCAACCGATGATGGAATTTCAACTGCCCCTCACTCAGCCCTCACACATCTGAACACTAGAGACTCATATGTCAGAGTGCTGTTCATAGACTTCAGTTCAGCATTCAACACCATCATTCCCCAGCAACTCATTCACAAACTGGATCTGCTGGGGATCAGCACCTTGCTGTATAACGGGCTGCTAGATTTCTTGACAGGAAGACAGCAGATAGTACGGGTCAACAGCAACACCTCCAGCCCAAGAACACGGAATACGGGGGCTACCCAAGGATGTGTGTTGAGCTCCCTTCTCTTCACTCTGCTGACCCACGACGAGATCTACTACAGGGGTGAAGTTAACCATCTGCCAGAGTGGTACAGCAACAACAACCTGTCCCTGAATGTGGAGAAGACCAACAGTGACTCTACTTCCTCTGCAAACTGAGAAGCACAAGAGATTCAACCCCCATTATGAGCACCTTTTACAGAGGCTCAGTTGAGAGTATCCTCACCAGCTGCATCACTGTGTGGTATGACTCCTGCATTGGGTTCTGCAGGAAAAAATGACAACGGGTAGTGAGAGCAGCCGAGAGCATTGTGGGGACCTCTCTTGCCTCCCTCCCCAGGAGATCTACTGCACCTGCCTCATCTGGAAGGTCGTCTCCATTACAGGTGACTCCACTCATCCCTTCAACAGCGTCTTCAGTTTGCTGCCATCAGGAAGGATACTGAAGAGCCTCCGGGGCAGAACCAGCAGACTGAGAGACAGCTTCGTCCATCGGGCTGTCAGGATGCTGACCATCTCTGGATCGAGAAGGGGGGCCCAAGGGTACATCTTTCGCCATCCTACAATGCTGTGATTGTAGCCATTCCCCACTTTCTGTGAATGGTACTCATGGCCATTGATCAATAGGCTTTGATTAGTTGTCATTGATCAATGGTCATAAGAATTTGCATACTAACAATCATGGAATTAACCCCCCGGCACATTGTTCATTCAGTGGCGCTAGTTTCCTTCACTATGCAAATGTACTGTTTATATGGTTGGGGAAACCTGCAGTCAGCTGAGACTGAAGAAGTCACTTGGATGAGTGACGAAACGTTTCTCCAACTGAAAATGTCCAGATGAACAGAATCAACCTTTTGGGATTTACTTACCTGGATGATTAAGCACGCATCAAGACGTTATTTTATTAAACATTTTAAAATGTTAGCAGCACAAACAAACATTTTTGCAGCACAAACCAGCACAAACGTTTGACATCCATTTTGTTTGATTCCATTAATATGGGGGGGCTGGTTGACCTCTAGAAATTTTTGTTAATATCTTTAAAATAATAACGGCACAAACAAAAATTTCTGCAGCACAAACCAGCACAAACGTAGCACAAACGTTTGATACCACTTTTGTTGGATTTGGGTAATGTGGGGGGGCTGGTTGACCTTTTGACCTTTACATTTTCATTAATATCTTTAAAACAGAAGCAGCACAAACGAAAATTTTAGCAGCACAAACCAGCACAAACGTAGCACAGTTGATTGACACCCATTTTGTTTGATTTAATTAATGTGGGGGGGCTGGTTGACCTCTGATGACCTCTAGAAATTGTTATTAATATCTTTAAAATGATAGCAGCACAAACGAAAATCTTTGCAGCACAAACCAGCACAAACGTAGCACAAACGTTTGATACCACTTTTGTTGGATTTGGGTAATGTGGGGGGGCTGGTTGACCTTTACATTTTCATTAATATCTTTAAAACAGAAGCAGCAGAAACGCTAATTTTACCTGCACAAACCAGCACAAACGTAGCACTAAAAAAGTAGACCATTTTGGTTTGTTTTGGAGCAGTCTGGGGGGATGGTGACCTTTGAATGACCTATAAAATAAAGTTTAATATCTCGGAAACCATAGCAGCACAAACGCTAATTTTACCTGCACAAATCAGCACAAACGTAGCACTAACCGCTCCGCCTATTTGCCTTTACGTTTCAAGTGGGTGGGGGGTCAGCTTCACTCTGCTACGGATCAGCCGTGTGAGAGGGAGATGGTGTGCGGCAGAAAATCAAAATTAGAAATCATAGAAGAAAGTATTACGCTATTGAACACAAAAAATACAGCCATCAGATTTCTTGTAGACCTAGCACACTTCTGGTCTGTGTCTGAATACATATATAAGTACATAGATGCAGATGAACACTGTAAACATGATGAAAGATCGACAGACTAACTCGAACATATCTTTAATCTTTAGGACTTTGGGTAGCGCTTCCTTTCCTTCCTGTCAACCTCTCCAGAGGGGTGTCTGCTGATGGCAGAAAGATTACATCACCTCTGGTTGGAACCCTGGACAGTGCCACAACCTTTGGCTTGGTGTCCAATGTGATGCCCCATCGCCACCTTCTGACCTAACTTCTTCTCAGCTCTGTGACTACTTCAAGAGGGGCATTCCTGTGTGGAGGCGTGCCAGGCAGCTCGTTTTACCTGTGAACTTGCGTACTTTCAGTTTATCAACAACAAAGGTATGCAAGTTCAAAATAGTAATGTCTCATTTAAACTTAATTCAGTTTTACACTGAACAGGAATCGGCTTTATATATAAACCAATTGCAAAAAAAAAAAAATGTACCTATGGGCATTTGGGTTTTGTTTTTAAACTTTTGTTTTGAACTTATCCCTTTAAAATCTAATTAGAGAGGGCTGGCTACATTTGATGAATACATTTTGTGTTTAAATGATTCGCTTTGTGTTGGGCAATGTGGCAAAAAGCTGAGATGAGATCTAGTCTCATATCACCATATTGATATATTGTAATATTGCCCAACTCTCCCTCTGTGTTTTCTCAAATTATTTATATACACCCAGTAAAGCGTGTCTCTTTGTTCCTCCAGTGCTATGCTTCATGTGGAGATGCAAGGACTGTGGGACAACATTAACAAAAAGATCTGAATTGCTCAAACACTACAAACTGATTCATAGGCATTACGGACGAGGCCACTCATATCCATGCACTTATTTAAATTGTGCATGTAGGTTCAAGACTTGGAACGCCCTACTGAGCCATCTATCAAGAAATCACCCTGCCCAACAAGCAGTCTCCAAAGCTGCGTCCACATTCACTTGCCATATTTGTGGCCATAATCAACTCTCCACAGAAAGAGAATATTTTCAACATATCTATCAGCATCTTAAAAATAAGGAGACTGTAACATGTGTGTTCCAAAACTGTGAATATAAAACCAATGTCTATGAGAACTTCAAAAGTCATAAATACAGAAAACACTCTGGTACAGTGAACACATTTAAGCCTGGAATAAGTTCTGTTGATGAATCTTTTGCCAGTGTTGCCAGTGATATTTCAGATGTGGAAATTATAGAGAGTGATGTAAATTTAAATTCTGCTTTTGACAATGGGTATTCTGAAAACTTAGAGAAGGATATTGAGCTTAAAATTGCTTCAGTGCTCCTTAAGTTGGAACACATCTTTCTTGTGTCTAATGCAGCTGTAGATGAGCTTTTGCAGGAGTTAAACTATTTGATTGGTTCTGTTTCTGTGGCGATTACCCAAAAGACTATTAGCCAAGTATTACAAGACAACGGATGCCAATTTGACCAGTCAGTTGTTGAAAAGCTAGCCAGTGTACTCTGTGAGACAAACCCTGTAAAAAAAGCAATTGGAGATAAAGGTCCACTTTCCAGTCCTTGGAGACGAAAAGCATACTATAAGAGCCACTTTAAAGTAGTGGAACCAGTGGAATATATACTTGACCGAAAAAATAACAAGTCATTCCAATATATTTCAATTTTAAAGTCTTTGCAGCATATTCTTGACTGCCAGACAATCTTGGATCAGGCTGTTAATTTGAATACTGTAGATAATCAGCCTCAAAAAACTTATGTGCACTACAAAACTATCTTCGATGGTGACTTCTTCCATGAAAATGGACTGTTGTCCAAGCAGGAAAGCATTTCATTGATATTATACATTGATGAATTCGAAATATGTAATCCCCTTGGTACATCACGGAGGAAGCATAAAATTTGTGGATTGTACTGGGTTTTGGGTAATTTGCCACCAGGCTGTAATTCTGCTTTAACCTCAATCTATTTGGCTGCTTTAATCAAAAGTAATGATCTGAAGTGCTATGGGTATGAGAAAGTGTTAAAACCTGTAATTAATGATCTTGTAATTTTGGAACAGAGTGGGATATTTCTGTCAAAGTTGGGCAGAACAGTAAAAGGCACTGTTCAGTGTGTTGTTGCCGACAACCTTGGTGCACACAGTATTGCTGGATTCTTTGAAAATTTCTCAGGGACATACGTATGTAGATTTTGCACTGCAGAAACATCAGAGTTCCAGACTATTGAAGTCAGAAGTGAAGTCTTTACTTTAAGAACAAAAGACATTCATGCAGATCATTTACGAATTATCGAGGAAAACAAATGGCCCAGTTATTATGGTGTGAAATCAAAGTGTATTTTGTCAAAGCACCTCTCACATTTTGATGTTACCACTGGGTTTCCACCTGATGTTGTACATGATCTTTTTGAGGGAATTGTTCCTTTTGAACTTGCGCTTTGCCTCAATTTGTTAATCAAAAAAAAGTATTTCACATTATGTACATTGAATGAAGCAATATCATCTTTCAACTTTAAGTGGGCTGACAAAACAAATCGACCTCATCCTGTGGCTCTCAGTTTTGCATCCAAAAAAAGTGTAGGAGGGAATGCACACGAGAACTGGAGTCTTATCAGATTTTTGCCTTTGTTCGTTGGGCAGAGTGTACCCTGTGAGGAGCCTGCTTGGCACATCTTAACAGACTTGAAGGACATTGTTGATCTTGTTGTCAGTCCTGTTCATACTGAGGACTCCATTGCATATCTTGGTTTTAAGATCTCCGAGCACAGAATCAAGTTTCAAGAGGTTTTCCCAGATGTTAATCTTAAACCAAAGCACCACTACTTGGAACATTATCCATACTTGATCCGTAAGTTTGGGCCACTGGTTGCACTATGGACTATGCGATTCGAAGCAAAGCATAGTTTTTTTAAAAGAGTTGCAAGGAACATCAGATGCTTCAAAAATGTACTTCTTTCCCTTTCACAGAGACATCAGTATCAGATTGCATATCATTTGCATGCAATTAGCTTTGCCAAACCCCCACTGGAAGTAACAGATGTTTCCACTGTTCACATTGATGTTCTTAACAAGGACATCTCAAATGCACTGAGACAGAAGTCTCCAGATATGGACAATGTGTGCTTGGCTAAAAGTGTAGCATATAATGGAATAATCTACAAGTGTGGGATGATCTTGATCCACGGCTCACTGGGAGGACTGCCAGAGTTTGGTGAAATCATCCAAATGGTGATACTGCAGGACAAACTAATCTTCATTCTGAAAAAGCTTAGCGGATGGTATATGGAACACTACAGAGCTTATGATCTCAAAACATCACCAAGCAAAGAAGTGGAACTTGTTGAGCCACAAGAACTGCATGATACCTACCCACTGGCAGACTACAATATTAGAGGGATGCGTCTTGTCACCTTGAAAAGATATGTCCATGTTTAAATGGTGAGGCCTCAAAATATGATAAAGTATTTTCTTAAGTGGGAAAACAAAACCCAGACCCATACAATACTAATGTGTTCTCAGAACATATTTATTTTATACTGCAAGCCAAAGTGGTGTGATGATGTCATTGGCAATTCATCAGTTATGTCATTTTTTTTAATGCAGGTCGCTGGATTCCAGTCAGTGAATGCTAATCCTATGCTCTCCCCCCTTCTGCTTCTCTTCTCTTTTTCTTCTTTCCTCTCCTTATTGTCTCCTATATTCTCCTCACCTCCTCTCCTTCTCTCTTCTCTTCAATGTCTCCCATATTCTCGCCATCTCTCTTCTCCTCCCTTCTCCTCTTCGGTTTGCCTTCTCTCCTCGCTGCCTCAGCTGATCTCCACCTCTCCTCTTCATTTTCTCCTCCCCTTTCCTCCTCTCTTTGCCTTCTCTCTTTTCCTCTAGTTTGACATTAAATTCTCCTAATTGGAAATGTCAGTGGTTTACATGTTGATCCTCACTAACTGTGCTTGTGCTTTGTTCTCAGACCACCATGGCTGGTTCAACACCTGCAAGACTGAAGGTGATTTTAGGAGAGAACAACATTGAAAAGCTGACTCTTCCAAATGGCATCCCAGAGTCACTTGAAGACCTTCTCAGCACGATAAAGACTACCTTTGGGTTAAAAGGTAACTTCAGACTGCAATACATGGACCAAGACTTTGGCAACGACTTCTTTAATCTGAATTCTACCACCGAACTTCGGAATTTGGGGACAATCAAACCTTTGATCAGTGCCGATCAGTCCACTTCATCTCTGTCTCTTTCATTTGAGTCTGATGACGGTATTTCGGTGGCATCAAATGACACAATTATCCTCTCATCCCCTGAATCTATGTCATCTCGAACACAACAGTGGCCAGAAGACTTTGCAATTCCCCAATTTTCATATGACACAGAGCTACAGCTAGAGAGGGGGAATACTGAGTACCGTGTGAGCCAAAAAATGTTGACTTTAAGCGCCCGAATGCTGTCTGATATCCTGAAAAGAGTTGCAGAAGAAATTTACCGTTACAAGGCCTATCCAGAGGATGCACATTTCTGCGCAGCTGCAGAGGCCCTTATCAAAAAGCACCCATGTTTGAAAGAACCTGGATCATTCAATGGCTGCTACGGTTAGAAACAACGACTGAAGTACAAAATGGCAAACTACAGGACCCAGCTCAAATTACAGGGGTGTCCAGAGCTGTGTGTAAACTCACTGAAATCTAAAGCTACTACAGATGCTTTCCCTGCTAAAAAAGTGAAGAAGCCAAAACGTTCTGAAGCTAACTTTTATCCATCCTTTCCTACTGGTGAGACTCTGGACAGCATGGAAAAAGTGAGACTAGAACTTCTGACAGAGATCGGGATAAGGGACAATGAAAGGGTCATCGCAGACAAAATGGCTAACACGTTTGCCTACAGACGACATGAGGTGGTAAACCAAGAACCAAGCATTCAGGAACTGAAGGACAGATGGCCTGCACTCTTCACACAGAAAGAGGTAAGAATGGAACTGAAGTGATCGAAGTCTGTATGCTTCGGGATTTATTGCAGTTAACTTTCATGAATCGGTCATAACTTGATTTGGTTGAGATTTTATAACACTGAACTTAATGAAAGAATTTACATTTTGAATTCCCATATATGTTATACTTTTTGGGATATAGACATTTTGGCATACAATCAGTTTCAGCATTTTGTTCCATAATACAATATCTACTGTCATTTGTGTTTTGTTTTTAGATAAATACAGAGTTCCAGAGGCTCATGGCTGTTCCTCTTGAGTGGAAGTTCATGGCCCAGTTAGACATGCACTCAAGTCAGCTGATCAAAGTCATACGTGCCAAAGGAGGAGCAACACGCCAAAAGATTGCGAACATCTTGGACACATTGGACCAGGTAAATCTGTACCATCAAACAAGATGCTTCGTAACTAAGAGGGCTGTCAAAATATATCTGAATCCAAAAAAATATATATATATTTAACTGAATCTTTCATAAAGACAATATGGGCAGGCCAATGCTAATCATGGCTTTCATATGCATGAATGTTTTTAGCGACTCCACTGAACTCATCCCCTTTTCTTTCTGTAATGAATCTCTGGGCTTGTGAATTACTGTTTTTAAATAAAGTACATGTAAGTTAAGCAATAAGAGTAAGGATGTCTGTCTTATGAAATTTAGAGTTTAAAATTACTCAACATTTGTTGTTCTAGACTGTGGACATTAATCATCGGAGGGAATGTGTGCTGAAAGCCCTCACCATCTTCCTGGGAGAAGATGCAGATGGCCTGATCAAGGAATACCTTGTAAGTTTCAACAGTTTGTCAGCACATCTTGTCAAAGGGACACAAAAAAGTTAACTGTTAGAACAAACATAACACGTGAACCCTAGTTGGATTGCTGACATGTATTTATTATCATGACCATATTGGACATTATGTAATTCCCAGCAACAACACATTACATATCGGATTGACTTTGTTTTAAGTAAGACGGGCTTACTTGATTATTTAAGTTCAAAGGAATAGTTTGACATGTTGGGAAATCTTATCTTTCTTGCTTACAATTTGATTAGAGTCAGATTGATACACCTCTCTCTGCTGTTTCTGGTGTGTGATGACACCCAGCCAAGAAATAGCCCAGCACATAACACATATTGGTACATCACCCAAACACTTAATCACAGTAAGAAGTGAGGCTAATGATGATTTGTGTTTGTGTCTTGTACCCCTCTGTAGGACTGTGGAGCAGATGATGTTCAAAGGGACCTGGAGGAGGTCACCATGGCAGTGTATGTGATTCGGAAGGAGGGGGAGGGACTGCAGGAGCCACCTGAAGACATTGGCATTGTCATTGAGGGTGTGGAAGTGTTGCATGAACTAACTTCAGTTGCCTCAGCTTGTGCCCTGCTTCTAGGTTTGATCTATGCACTCAACCTAGCTTATCCAAAACCCTTTCGCTTCACTTTTGAAGTGCTCCAAAAAATCTTCATGCAGCTTGATCAGCACAAGATGTCCCCCAAAGTCCAAAATCTGTATATCAAACTTCAAAGCTCCCAGTAATGGCACAGAACAATGACCAACAAATGGCCCTGTGCCATAATGCGAAGGAACAACTGTGTTTGGACATATAGCATGTAAAATATGTAGTCTCTTTTGGATGTTGGGCCTTTTTTATGCTCCAAGAGACCTCAAACCCCAATTTAATGTGCTTTTATGGTATTTTTATTTATTTTTTAATTTTTTTTCAGACATATTTGCCTTCGTTTCAAGGGAAAGGTTGCATTTCAGGTTTGATGTGCTCAGTTATACAACAAACTGTTGTGACATTCTAAAACTCTAGAGGAGTGTTTATATTTTTTCATCCCCATTGGTCAGCTACACTGTTCAGATATTTATTCATTGGCTATAGCTGAAGAGAAGTTTCTGTATACTCTTGGGGCACTTTTTCATAGTTGACACTGTATGTGTTAAGATTGATATTTGTGTAATACTGTGTTGCACTTTACACTTTGTTGACAACTTTGTGGTCCTACTAAGCATTACTTGCATTTTGTGCATATGTGTTTCAAAAAGGACAAATGTGTAATGTATTTGACCAAAAGCTGTGTTGGTTGCCATAAAGGTAATACTTTATTACATTTATACAATAAAGCATTTAAAAAAAAAAAAAACATTGGATTTTGAATTTTTGAAAAATATTTTCAGGCAACTTAAAATTTTGATTTAAGCTTTATTATACAAACTAAAATTTCATTTTAGAGTCACTACAAAAAGTAATTTACACTAAACCACATTATTAGGTTAGCAAAGAGCAATATTTTACTTTTGGGTTATGCAAATTATTGGGTTGGAAAAACTGAAAACTTTAAGTTGAAATGTCTTAATTTTAAGTTGGATTAATGCAAAATGTTTATTTGACAGCAATTAATTTATTAAGTACATGTAACTTAAATCAGTTGTGTTAATTTAATGTATTAACTTAATTTCAAAGAACTTAATTAAATTTGGTGTTACCAATTGAAATAATTCAATTAAGTTGGTTCAACTATTTTCTTTTTTCAGTGTGTGTCATCAACACCACTCTCCTCATTTCCTTGATTACTTTCTTCCTCGTTGCCACCACCACTCCTTGTTTCAGGAGCAGGCTGTTCTTCACGTGCTTGTGGAGCTAGCTTGTTCACCTTGTATCTGTAAATAAAACCAGTGAAGGTCAGGTCAGTGTGATTTCAGCTGTAAGTGGTCACCAACAACAACAAACAACAAACAGGATTTACACTCATGCCAGATTTACCTAAAACATCTGGAATGCAATAAATTTACTAATGAAATCCTGCCCGACTGTGACATGATGTTATTTATAGTTTCCTTGGTGATCATTTATGGAGGACTTAGTAATTCAGAAGATGTTGATATAAGTTATTGCTCCAACTTGGTAGATTTGGTGTGATCATACCAAATTCTTTAAAGGATATGACTTTAATTCAGGCATTGTTAAGTTGTTCTACTGGTGTCCATTTGAGCAACTGGAGGCTTTAACTCTTGGTTAGTGAGCTTCAGGGTTTTAAACTGTGTCATATGTTGTCATATAACTCACTACAAACACAATTCAAAGGCAGTGACAGCAGTGAGCCAGGTGTGATTTGTAAACATAAGAAACATGGAATGGATCCCTGCCACATGTGTGTGCTGGAGTTTCACCTGTGACATAGACAAGCTTGTTTTCTTGGAGCCTGCTGAAAGGAGGCATACTGGATATTCTAAATTAATCTGTTTGCTAAGTTACATGTATTTTCACATTAAATTCTGCGGATGAGACACATTCTCCGTGTGTTTCAGTGTGTGAGATACGAACATGGTGACAGTGATGGTTGAGGTGTGAATTAGAGGGCACTAGAGCGAAGACACATTTTAAGATACTCAGGTTGATGTCTAGTGGGCCTTGTGGATTTTGTTCCTGGAGTGGTTTACCCACCTGTAGTTCGGACACGGCCCGGAAGTAACTAGGATAGCAACCTTGGGTGTGGAACCCCAAAAAAGCTTGTTCATGCTTGCGTCCCCCTGCTTGTGGATGCACAGGCAGGCCCAGCGGTTTCTGGTTAGCCAAGGTTGGCGACTTGAGAACTTAGGACTCGAATTAGCCTCAGTATAAACAAAGAGACTGCTGTGTAATCACGGGTTGATGTTTATTCCAGCGTAGAACAAGATACATATTATTAAAAAATCACAGGTTGAGTTCTACATTGGGTAAAAAGGTTGAATCACTTGCTTCAACGGTAAAAATTGTTGATTGTTGTGTGCCTGTCCCCTGACGAATGTGTTTAAAACAAAATAAGAGAAAAGAAGAGACACAGAAAAGAGGGTAATTCGGAGCCACATAGAGACAGACTTAATTGGGTGAAATTCTCAGTTGTGTAAAAACAAAAGTGAAAGGTGAGTAGTGATGTGAAATATGTTGGGTTTTAAATCTGACGAGGAGAAAGGAGAAATAAAGGGAGAGTGGAGAACTATTGAGAAGCAGAGAGAGGAATGTTTTGTGAGACTGGTGTGCAGTTTGTGCTGTAAAGGTGGGCATGTTGCCTACTTGTCTATGAAGCAGTGATGAAAATGATATTAAATAAGTGTCTCAGTGTGTTAATACAGGCTATGGACCTGGATCAACCGTCCACCACGAGCACAGTGGCAAGAGCAAAATGATAGATTAACATAATGGGAACCACACCCAGCAAGAATCAGCAGCTGTGAAACGGACAGCAGCGAGGAGAGAATTAGAGGAAAAATTAAGGTTTTAAGAGCACACAGCTAGCAGAAAGCTAAGGCAGAGAGAAGCTTTGCTGGATCTGCAGCTCCACTGAACCCACATAAAATTAACCCGCCTACTAATGCACACACATGCAATGAAAATCAGCTTACACTCATGAACACGTGAAGATTTTTCAGCAATATTAAAGCAGGGAAAATTAACATATACTTGTTGTTAAATTCTAAGTTCATGCACTACTAACAAATGACATCTATGGGTTGCAGGACAACAGCTTAACTTTAAAAAAAAGAAAATAAAGAGACTGGTATGTAAACATGTACCTGTTGTCCTGGCAACTTGGTGGGCTATGAGTTGATTATGTTATTAAAAAATAAAAAGTGGGGCGAGAAGGCTGTCACAGGGCCCGGCCCAGCCTTTCTCCCCTATCCTTGTAACACAGCAAACACAACATCATTTTCCTGTTTGTACACTCCTGTCTGTTTTTTGTTTTGTTTTTTCTCTTTATGCTTGATTACAGACTGCTTTGCCGGCCCTGGAAGCCAAGGCTGACCTGGACTCCAGCGCTCCTCTCTACCATCTTTGATGTGACCCTAACCAAACGCTGCAGCAGCTGGACCCAAAACAACAACCTGAAAATGTCAACGGTGCTGCAGGAAAGGGATCTCATGCAGAGACGGAGGACGCTAAACCCAAGGCCTGTTTCATTACATGAGGGAAATTCCCAGACAGCTTCAGCTGACAGAGCAGACGCCCATTAAGCCCGGATAAAAAGTGAGGCTGAGCAACATAATGCTGACCTTGATAACTCTGCACTAACACTGTGCAGGGCAGTGATGGACCAACACGGATGATCGGGCAGCAAAGAAAAGGGCGTGACAGAGACAGAAGGAGCAACTGAGGTCAAAAGCCACCTCAGAATGGACAAAACACTGGGACGTGGCGTCTTTGGTACAGGGACGAGGCATGATGTCTTCCACATCACCGGGACCCTCTGCAGACTCAGACTCAGCATAAACAGTTTATGAAAGACTCCACACAGCTGGGGGGCACAGGCCTTGAGGATGAGGGGACTCACTCCGTCTGGTCCAGCAGACTTGCCTGAGTGAAGTCTCCTCATTTGCATCTCAACCTGGTATTGAGTGAAGGTGATGGGTGGGGGAGGGGTGTCAGGAATCTCACAGGAGGCAACATGTGAAGAGAGAGGCTGGCACAGTGGTGTGGCTCTGGATTCCAGGCTGACTGCAGGTGAGGTTGTGGGGGTGGGAGCAGACACTGTGGTGTCGAATCTATTGAAAAACAGATTCAACTCGTTGGCTCTATTCTCACCTCCCTCAGCTCCCCTGCTGTTGGTTGGCCTGAATCCAGTGATGGTCTTCATGCCCCTCCACACCTCTCTCATGCTGTTCTGCTGGAGTTTCCACTCCAGCTTCCTCCTGTAATTGTCCTTAGCCTCTCTGATCTTGTCCTTTAGTAACACCTGGATCTTCCTCACCTCCTCTTTGTTGCCCCCTCTGAAAGCCCTCTTCTTGTTGTTGAGGAGGGCTTTGATGTCCTTAGTCACCCACGGCTTGTTATTTGGGTAACAATGAACAGTCTGAGCTGGAACAATGGAGTCGGTGCAGAAAGTTATGTAGTCTGTGATACACTCAGTAAGCCCATTGATGTCCTCGGCGTGAGGCTCACAGAGTGTTTCCCAGTCGGTCACCTCGAAACAGCCCTGTAGTTCTGCTAAGGCCTCCTCTGACCACCTCCTGACAGTCCTGGTGGTCACAGGTTCCCTCCTCACAATTGGCACATAGCGGGGGGTGAGGTGAATCAGGTTATGATCTGACCTACCAAGTGGGGGGAGGGAGGAGGAGCTGTATGCATCCTTGACATTAGCATACAGTAAGTCTAAAGTTTTCTCTCCCCTGGTGGGACAGTCCACATATTGTTTGAATGTTGGTAGTGTATTGTCCAGTGATACATGGTTGAAGTCACCCGAGATCACAATACAGGCACTCGGGTGCTGAGTCTGTACCTGGCAGAGTGGATAGTGTCACATGCAGCTGTGGGGTTAGCAGAGGGAGGAACATAAACAGCCACCAAGATGACATGAGAGAATTCCCTGGGTAAATAATACGGCCTGAGTCCAACAGCACACAGTTCAGTGTCCGGGCAACAAATCCTTTCTTTGATTGTTATGTTGGCAGGGTTACACCACCGGTTGTTAACTAAAACAGCAAGCCCACCTCCTTTCCGCTTACCGCTAGCGATGCTGTCCCTGTCCGCCCGAACAGTGTGGAAGCCTTCCACGGAAGCATTCTCATCGGGAATGTCCTGGTGCAGCCATGATTCGGTGAAACACATCAGGCTACACTCTCGGTATTCCCTCTGACTCCGTACCAGTGCTGAGAGCTCGTCGATTTTATTCGATAACGATCGCACATTTCCCATCACGATAGACGGCAGACACGGTTTAAACCTCCTCCTTGCTTCGAGCCTCCGCTGTCTCACCGTCACCTTTTTTCTTCTCTTCTGTCCTTGACCTCTGCATCCCCAATGTGTTTTCCTCCAAATTTCAGCTGGTATTTCTGCGGGCCTGGCCAGCGAGCCGGCCGGCATCAGGGCGATCAGCTGATCTCTGGAGTAAACAGTCCGTGAGTGTAGGAGATGTGCCGCGGTCCCATTCCTTGATAAAAGTAACAGTTCCACGGCCACCAGAAGAACAAAAACTCTCTCAATCCACATGATTGAGTAAGAGATAGAAAACGGAGGAAAATACAAGTCAGAAAAAAAAAGAATACATAAGAAAACAGAGCTAAACTAAGAGAAAAAGCAGGAGCGACTGTAACAGGCTGCACGCTGGTTGGCGCATGCGCATTACACACACATTGAGATTTAATTTATGCAGGAACAAAAAGTGCTAGGGTACCAGAGGTTCTAATTTCCACACAATGTTGTTCCATGAGGAAGCATAAACGTCCTGTGAATTTTCTTTTGGTTGACTTGTGGGTTTTGGCTTAGAGGTAGGTTGATTTTATCAGTGAGGTTTGGGTTGTTTTCTTTCTCTAAGAGAGAGAGAGACAGTTTTATGCTTCTACATGTCTGGAACTGGCCCTAGTATTTGTTATGGTTATTATTATTTTATTGGTTACCTTTGTTTTTGCTTTTGTTACAGTGCATTGAGATAAGGAAATCTGAGAGGTGTGATCCACCGATGGTGATATTTTGTGAGTTCATGATTTAACAATCAGCTCTTTAAACCAGGCCTGAAAGATTTAAATTTATAAAATATTCTTACTTGAAAAAGTCGCAAAGTGTGCTTCTCCATGATTATAATGGGCTTGGGAGAAAATTCACTTATATGGGACATTGATCACATGAGATGGTAAGTCCTGAGTCTAAAAGGATTGCAGCGAGTCAATCCAGTCCAAAATCATAAAGAAGTGTCTTCTCATTGACATGACATAATATTGCTGTGAGTGAACACTCACAGCACACACGTGCGCGTGAGACTACATTATCAGCAATACCTGGTATGGATTGGTGTGAATGAATGCATGTGACTGGACTGTGATAGACTGACGAACGATGTGGACTAAAAGTTTTAACTGACTTGATACTGAGACAAAGACTGCACCAACTTTAGGATTAGTAAATGTTGAGCAACAATTCACCCAGCCAGTAAGAAAAGGGTGGATGCTTTGATTTGTTTTTTTGCAGGAGCAGGAGGATAAGAGAGACTGGAAGGGGAGGCTGTAAAAGGTCGTTCCTCAAATGTCCTGTTTATAAGGTTGGGGAAACCTGCAGTCAGCTGAGACTGAAGAAGTCGCTTAAATCAGTGATGAGGTGTTTCTCCCACTGAAAACGTTACGTCCAGATGAACAGAATTAACTTTTTGGGATTTACTTACCTGGATGATTGAGCACGCATCAGGACGTCGACAGTGCTAGATTTGTGAATCTGTGAAGATTGTGGCATCAACCTCTACTACTCTGCATACTTACATGGTTCCACGGTCTTTGCCTCGCCTTGCCAATAAGTGGAGTTTCCATGCATGACCCTCAGGTGGTACTGAGCTCCTGGTTGGAGGCCCGTCAGCATATAGAAACCCTGCGTAGTGTTGACCTGTTCTGACTTCTCCCACCCACCGCCTCCTGCAGCCACACGGCAGAGAAGAATGAAACATATGAAGAACATAGTAGGAATCAATCCTAAAGCTGTTCCTCCTCTCATTTAATGAACTGTCTCTGATTCTTCTGCTCTTTCTAATAATTCTGCTGTGATGTTGATCCAGAGACGCTGCAGAAGCAAAACAGTGTGAAAATTCATATTCAAATCACTGGATACGCATGAAACATCAGAGAGTCGTGACAGTTTAATCTACTTGTTATCATCATAACAAGTTGGGAGCTGTTTACTTGTTCTTGGTTCACTGCAGGTTCTTCAGGCTCGTCTCACTTTGGATTGAACCATTAGTCAGGCTGTCATGTTCTCAGACCAAAGTATAACTTCCAGGTCCAGGTTGTCCAGCGTGATGTGCTTTACTGTGGGATCATTGACTTTCAGTATCTCCACAGGACTGTCTTTGCTTTCCACCTCTACAGATGAAACACAAACCAGGCAGAAAAACATGACTAAGAACGCTTGGTGGCCAAACGCTGTTCCCAGAAAGTGAAATAAATAAAACTTAAACAGGGACAAAGAAAAACATTGAAATCTGAAGGAAACACCAGAAAGTAAAGTTACAACAGAATTCAAGGATGAACACAAAAAGAAAAGTCACAATCGTTAAACTTCATCTTATTTTCATGACGCAGCCAGGATCAGACCTTACCCCGTTGGTACTGCACTATGTATCCCAGCAGAATGCCGTTGGTCTCAGCTGGAGGGCTCCAGGAGAGAATCAGGGATTTTTCTGTCGGGCTTTCAAACTCCAGAGTTGCAGGAGGACCAGGAACTGCACACACAGAACAGTTCCAGGTGAGGTTTGTGTAACTTGAGAACTGATCCTGAACTCTTAGACACGAGGGAAGAAAGTTCGGTTGACTTTATTCTGTCTGAATGTCAAAGTCCGCTCGGATATGAATGTCGTGTCGTAAGCTTTTGGGTCAGGTGCAGAGGTTGCAATGGGCTGGAACAAGAGCAGCATTCTGATACCTTAAAATAATTGGTAATTAAAGCAGACAGCTAACTTACTACACAATGCTGCTCAGATCAGCTGACCTTTGACTTGTGGAACCTGTCAAATTGCACTTCGATCCATGGTCACATGACCCTCAAACAGCAGTGTTTGGTTGAAACTCACCTCCCTCCGGCGTGTGGAAGTGGTGCGGCGGGGAGCGAGGACTCTCCCCTTTGCTGTTAAACGCAGTGACCGTCAGCTCATACTCAGAAAACAGTCGCAGTCCCGTCACCTCCGCTGAGGTCTTGCTATGGTCAACCTCCTCCACCTGCCAGCTGTGCTCGTCTGTCTCACTCAATTGTTTAGATCTTTCTCCTCTGTCCTCCTCATGTTGGGATTGTCTGAGAGACCTCCAGCTCCGTTCGGCCTTGGGAGCCAGCCTCTTATAGTAGATCTGAAACAAGCATAGAGAAACATGAACACACTTTATGTGCTTTGATAAAGTTACAGCTGAAAATGAAATTAAAAAATTCAGAACACGATAAAAACTTTTATCAGCCTGTGTTTTCATCCATTATTCTACTAATCAAAGATGCCACTCGGGACTATTTTCTGGGGTTTGATTGACAGAAAGATTATAAAGTTTCTCAGTATTAAAGATGGGCAGAGGCTCAAAGCCAAAGTCCAATTAAATTTTTGAAACATCGCACCAAGTAATAACCTTACATGAACAGAGGATTTAAATGTTAAGAGCATTTCTGTGATGTGAGTCAGGTAATTAAACTCAATGAGAAGTGCTACCCTGTATCCCAGCAGCCAACCTCGGACCCTCTGGGCTTTGTTCCAGCTCACTCTGATGGTGCTGTTCATCACGGTGGTTGAAACTCCAGTCGGCGCTTCCTCTGGCTCTGAGAGAAGCAGCAAGGCATGAACATAAGAAATCAGCACAGCAGCGATGTTATTTGCACAAACTCGCAGTTTATGACTGTGTGTGTGAATGTGTATTGATATCTTTGTGGGGACAAAAGTTGGACTTTTACTATAGTTGTGGGGACCAACAGCCTTCATGGGGACCAGAATTCTGGTCCTCACAAGTCTGAAGGCATTTTTAAAACTAAAAAAGGTGGTTCTAGTGTCAGGGTTACAACTGGGTTATGGTTAGGTTTAGGGTAAGGGGCTAGGGAAAGCATTATGTCAGTTACACACAAGATATGAATACGCAACATGTGTATGTGTGTGTGCACGGTTTTCTGTCAGAGACAAACTTCTGAATTTCTGCTGAATTCATTACACTAGTAAATACCCATTGCTGCAGTAATGACTTGTCTGTGATTGTCAGGATATTTCTAAGCAATACGGTGATGTCATAATATAAGCACGTGAACCTGAAATGATGAATAGTTTAACAGCATGTGTCTGTGAAGGTCCTCATTGATCCAGGTCATCGTAGTCTAAGGAGCTTGGAAAGAAAAGCGTCTGGACTTCTTTAAGTTGCTTGAAGACGTTTCACCTCTCATTCGAGAAGCTTCTTCAGTTTTAGGGTCAAATGGTGGAGAGTCCCAGATTTAAGCTCTTTGGGAGTAACCCACCGAGAGGGACAATGGACCCACTATTGACCCTCTACCTAATCACACGAAACAAGAGAAGACAGATGTGTGAAGGAGTGACCTTTGACCTTTAGATGCCGATGGACAGCTGAGTCTTGTCCTGTGGAGGTGGCTCTTCTGTGTTGTGCCATGCGCTTGTGAAGTGGCTGTTTGGTCTCTCCAATGTAGAGGTCTGGGCATTCCTCGCTGCACTGTACAGCATACACCACATTGTTAAGTTTGTGTTTAGGAGTTTTGTCTTTGGGATGAACCAGTTTCTGTCTGAGCGTGTTGCTGGGTCTGAAGTAAACTGGGATGTTGTGCTTGGAGAAAACTCCTAAAGAATGGCAAACAGTTATCCTTTGTGTCAAACTAGGGAAGACACAAAGGATAACTGTTTGTCATTCCTGAACTGTGCTGTGCGCATTGAGAAGAAACCTCAACATCGAAGTTTACCGGAAGCCCACGCACACGGACCAGTACCTCCTCTTTGACTCCCATCACCCTCTGGAACACAGACTTGGAGTAATTAGGACCCTACACCACCGGGCAGAACATGTTCCCTCTAAGCCTGAAGGAAAAAAGAAGCAACACACACATGCAAAGGAAACACTTAAAACATTGTCATCCCCTCTGTAGCCGGTGTATCAGAGAAACTCAGGAGAGTTTTCTCCAAGCACAACATCCTAGTTTACTTCAGACCCAGCAGCACACTTGGACACAAACTGGTTCACCCGAACGACAAAACTCCAAAACACAAACTTAACAATGTGGTGTATGCTGTACAGTGCAGCGAGGAATGCTCAGACCTCTACATTGGAGAGACCAAACAGCCACTTCACAAGCGCATGGCACAACACAGAAGAGCCACCTCCACAGGACAAGACTCAGCAGTCCATCTGCATCTTAAGGATAAAGGTCACTCTTTCGAGGATGCCAATGTTCACATTTTGGACAGAGAGGACAGATGGTTTGAAAGAGGAGTGAAAGAAGCATCTATGTCCACTGTGAGCGACCATCTTTGAACAGAGGGCGGAGCTTGTGACACCAATTGTCTGCAATCTATAATCCAGTTTTGAGATCCTTCCCAGATGCCTTAACGCCCACTCACACCCTGGGCCATCTGACCTCAGGAAATGACATAATAAGGTGGGGTCAGGTTTCACAATGAGCTCACCTGAAACTCTGGCTGATTGTGACCCACACCCAGTTTCACACCTCGGCTCATGTGATTAGAGGATCATCAGGGGGCCCTTTTGTCCCTCTGTGGGGGGGACACTCCCATATGGCCTAAATCTGGGACTCTCCACCATTTGACCCTAGAACTGAAGAAGCTTAGCCCGTTGGTAAGAACCTTTGGACGGTGTCATGTCACGCGTTGCTGCTGCTGCTGCTGCTGCTGCTGATAAAACACTGAGCTTTCCAAAGACCAGTGAAGACCTCAGAGCTCGAGGTAACTGAAGGAAACCGTGATGACTGCTGTGAGGAATGACCTTGGCAGTCATCACCTTTTTACCTCCTAACTACCCTCTAACTGAACAGTTCTCTAAGCCTGTGAAAGAACGCATGTGCAACCTCCTAAACAGAAATAAGTCAGTTCGAGCTGAAACTCGTATTTCTCATCAAAATGACAACATTACAAAAGAGGCAATTATTGATTCACATGCCGAACATTCAGCGTGAGACATTAAACCCTCAGCTGCATCATTCCCATCATCCACTCATTGAGATTCTTGACTTTTGACCTAAAGACATTTTCCCAGCAGGATCTAAGCACTGACAGGAAACTTCACTATATGCTCTGAGTGATTAACAGCCTGCACAGCAGCAAAGCATTCATGTGTACAGCTGCCGGGCACTCCAACAAGAGATGTTAGATTTGACATTTTGACAGAAAGAGCTGTGATGTGATGCTTCATGAAGCTGTTGCAGTGAGATTATTTATGACTGATGGCATTCATAAGCTGTATGGATAAACATGGTTAACTCAGATTGTTTTAAGTTGATATTTTCAGAACTGGCTCACTGTCATCAGTATTACTGACTTGTAGATATCATGTACTGTCTCTATATGTGTATGTATGAGCTTTAGTTCCAGTCCTCTCAGTGGGTGCACACAGGCTTTAGCCCTGTAATGGTTCCCAGTTACACACAATAACAGGCCCTCCCATTACAGCACTCGGCCACAGGGATGAAGCTCTGGGATGACGTACTGTCCTCTCCGGAGTGCCCGCTCTCCGACTTTGGTTCCGGTCCTCCTCCGAGAGCGTTGACAGATCGGACTTTGATCTCAAACGGTGTGTACGTTCCTGTGTTGTTCACTATGAACGGTGGAGACCTCACACGGCCGAAGTTCCAGTTTACATTTGACCCATCGGCCTCCCTCCACAGCACCTCGTACTGGAAGTTCTGGCCGTTATGGAAACGCTTGTCTATCTCCTGCAACAGAAAGTAAGAATATGAAGTGCCCGTGGACTGTGCTTTTCATGAAACATATCAGAGGATGTTTACTCGAGCCCACTGCATACACGCTGACGTACTCACATCCCACGTGATGATCAGTGTCCCTGGTTCTGAGGAGTTACTGCGCACTCCTGTAGGGTTGATGGAGGGAACTAAAAGGGTGAAGGAAAATATCTCAGTTTAATAAACACACTTCAGTCATCCTGTATTGATCTTCTTTATTGATCTCCATGACCATTGATCAACCATGTTTTATATTTCTTTGTGAAACTTTCAGACTGATAATGTAATTAATGGTAAATACATTTTCCGTCCCTCTAATGTCAGCCTGAGGCTCAGCTGTGAGTCAGACTCCATGGTAAAACTTCACAGCAGAAACAAACTTCCTGCAGAAGAACAACACGGTGATGACCATAAACTGCTGTTCCAAAAACCGGTGGGTAATGCCACGCCTCATATTGAGCTCCTGGACACAGTCTATAAAAATCACTGCTAGTAGCAGTTGTAACTCTAAAGCTCATCACATCTGCTGCTAGCTTATATTGTTGTTTCATTCACTGAAGTCTTTTCCAGCCTCTGACACATGGATCCTATCACTTAAGGCTAGAGGTGGGCGGATCGATACCAATGCTGGTACTGGTATCGGATCGATACTATCATGATAGGATCGATTTTTATTTCTATCTTTTAGTTGCAGCATGTAGCCCAGTGAATTGTGTTAAATAAAGTGTATACCTCTGAAGAGTGTGTTTTGTTGTGTCAACTAATTATTGTGGAAATTAAAAATCACAGTTGAAATCAGAATCTCATAAATCATGCTGCTCTTCCCTACATAAGCTGCCTTTAAGCTTTGGTATCAGTACTGGTATTGGCAGTACTGGCCCTGTATTTATTTGATATTGGATCTATACCAACATTTGCACAGCACAAGTTGAGGTATTGTTCTTTACCAGCAGGTGGCGTGCTGTGGTGGTCTGAGGAGTTGCTGTGTCTGCTCCTGCCAACCTCATTGATGGCGATGACCCGGAATCGGTAGGTGGAGAATGGATGGAGGGTCAGCTCCACGTGGTTGAAGTCGCCTGGCACTTTCTTCATTTCCTCCCATGTCCACTTCCTCTCCTCCGTGTGGTACTCCTCCCGAGCCTGTATGATGAACTCTGGAAGGAGTCAGACATGATCCGGTTCATCAGCTGTTTTTCAGCTGTAGGTCGGTTTTTCAGTTCAGTTCAGTTCTTTTTTATTTCAAACATATACATTCACCAACGTTTCATAAAATCATTCCATACAGTTGTTTGAAAAGGAGTAGGCAGAAGTATATACTTATTTAGCCCTACCCCCTCAGGTTTACATCCTCATCATCTAAATTTGAACAACAAAAACGTATACAACGCCTTCAACTTAGAACATAACATCTCAAAAAGTATTTTCACATGTTCAACTAAAACTATATTTAGATTTGCTAATTTGCAGAAGAAAATAAACATGAGTTTGACTGCTGTCTTGGGTTAATTGCATTTTCTTCATTCTTATACTTATTTAAAATTTATTGTTTGAGTTTTATTTTAAACTGGTTTATATCACTACTGACCTTTATTACTTCTTTTAACTCATTCCAGAATTTAACTCCCACTATTGAAATAGACATTCTTTTCAATGTTGTTCTTACTCTTTGTAATTTTCAAATAAATACGTTTTAAATAAAGTTGAATGAGCAACATGGTTTGTTTCAGGAATGCCTAAGGTGTTCATCCATCCATCCATCTTCTTCTGCTTTATCCGAGGCTGGGTCGCGGGGGCAGCAGCCTAAGCAGAGAAGCCCAGACCTCCCTTTCCCCAGCCACCTCCTTCAGCTTATCCGGGGGAACACCAAGGAGTTCCCAGGCCAGCCGAGAGATATAATCTCTCCAGCGTGTCCTGGGTCTGCCCTGGGGCCTCCTCCCGGTAGGACATGCCCGGAACACCTCACCCAGGAGGCGCCCAGGAGGCATCCTTGTCAGATGCCCAAACCACTTCAGCTGGCTCCTTTCGATGTGGAGGAGCTCTACTCTGAGCCCCTCCCGGATGGCTGAACTTCTCACCGTATCTCTAAGGGAGAGGCCAGCCACCCGTTATGGGAAGCTTATTTCCGCTGCTTGTATCCGCAATCTCGTTCTTTCGGTCACTACCCACAGCTCGTGGCCATAAGTGAAGGTAGGGGCATAGATCGACCAGTAAATTGAGAGCTTCGCTTTTACACTCAGCTCCCTCTTCATCACGACGGACCGGTTCCAGTGCGAGCTGGAGGCCCTCACCCAATGAAGCCAACAGAACCACATCATCTGCGAAAAGCAGAGATGAGATTCTGAGGCCACCGAAGTGAAAGCCCTCCGCCACTTGGCTGTGCCTAGAAATCCTGTCCATAAAAATTATGAACAGAATTGGTGACAAAGGGCAGCCCTGGTGGAGCCCATCACCCACCAGGAACGAGTCCAACTTATTGCTGGCAATGCGAACCAAGCTCTTGCAACAGTTGTTGCAGGTTTGAATGGCCCGTAGCAATGGGCCAGACACCCCCATACTCCTGCAGCAGCTCCCACAGGACACCCCGAGGGACATGGTCGAATGCCTTCTCCAAGCCCACAAAACACATGTAGACTGGTTGGGCAAACTCCCATGCACCCTCAAGTATCCTGGAGAGGATAAAGAGCTGGTCCAGTGTTCCGCGACCAGGACAAAAACCGCATTGTTCCTCCTGCATCCGAGGTTCGACTAGTGGACGAACTCCCCTCTCCAGCACCCTGGCATAGACTTTCCCAGGGAGGCTGAGGAGTGTGATTTCCCTGTAGTTGAAACACACCCTCCGGTCCCCCTTCTTAAAGATGGGGACCACCACCCCGGTCTGCCAGTCCACAGGTACTGCCCCTGATCTCCATGCAACATTGTAGAGGCGTGTCAACCGGGACAGCCCTACAACGTCCAGAGCCTTCAGGAACTCGGGGCAGACCTCATCCACACCAGGGGCTCAGCCACCAAGGAGTTGTTTAACTGCCTCAGTCACCTCACCCCTGGAAATTGGCGGGTCATTCCCCTCATTCCCAGACTCTGCTTCCTACTCGGAAGACGTGTCAGTGGGATTAAGGAGGTCCAGGAAGTATTCCTTCCACCGTCTGACAATTTTCTCAGTCAAAGTCAGCAGCGCTCCATGACAGGCACCAACCACCTTGCGGCCGCAGCTCAATGCAGCAGCTTCGGCAATGGAGATGCTGAACATGGTGCATTCGGACTCAATGTCCCCAGTCTCCCTTGGAATGCTGTTGAAGCTCTGCCGGAGGTGTGCGTTGAAGATCTCACGGACTGGGGCCTCTGCTAGGTGTTCCCAGCACACCCTCACTACGCATTTAGGTGCACCGAGTCTATCCAACGTCCTCCCCCGCCACCTGATCGATCTCACCACCAGGTGGTGGTCAGTTGACAGCGCAGACCCTTTCTTTACCTGAGTGTCCAGAACATATGGTCGCAGGTCTGGTGATACGATTACAAAACCGATTGTCCTGGTGCCACGTGCACTTATGGACACTCTTATGTTCGAACGAGGTGTTCGTTATGGCCAAACTGTGATTTGCACAGAAGTCCAATAACAAAACACCGCTCGGGTTCAGATCGGGGAGGCCTTTCCTCCCAATCATGCCCATCCAGGTCTCGCTGTCGTTACCCATGTTTTTCATAACTGATGAAGATGGAGTGTGATTGGTGGAGGTTGGTGGCCTGCTGTACTCCTTTTTCAGTCATCTCAGAAAAATCCAGAACATTTCATAAGGTTTAAGAGTCTCAGCAGGAAATGAAAATGTCCTCTTCAGCTGCTTCCACTATCAGCACATGACAACAGATACCAAAATTCGCATGTTTTGTTTGTGTGCGTGTGTGGTACCTGTGATGGGGCTGTTGTGGGAGAGTCCTGGGCTCCAGCTGAGAGTCACACTGACCCCCTCAGCATTAGACAGAGTCAGACCACTGGGAGGGTCCAGTTTTGCTGAGAGTACAACAGAAAACAATTAGAGCCACAGTCCAGACACACACACACACACACACACACACACACACACACACACACACACACACACCTATGACAGTGATGGAGCCCTGTGCAATCACGTTGTCCACTTTAGTGATGACTTCACAGGAATACTCCGTGCTGTCATTTAATTGGACGTCTGTCACTTTCAGCGTGTTGTTCTTGAAGAAGGTGTACCTGCACACACACACGAGCACACGTGTAATTCTGTGTAACAACAACAGTACAAGTCATTTATTTCTGCACCCTGACAGAGACATGCAGACCTCCAGTTCAGAGCTGAGGAACTCAGATGTTTCTTGGATGGTGACACCTGAGAGCTGCTGTAATGTTCTCTCTCTGTGTTGAGAGTCATGAACGTTTATCGACGATGCTGCATTTCAAAGTATGCACTTTTACTACATTTTGGTTGTTTTTCATTCACAGACATAAACTTTTGTGGTATTAATAGCTGTACAAGTATGTTTGGCAACTCATTTCAGGGTCCAGCATCCATCATGCAGTCCATTCAGGTGCTTCCCATAAA
>NC_140634.1:380000-387500 GCF_057382275.1 Copadichromis virginalis
TCAAGAAGAAGGTTTGATACAGAAATGTGGACTCTTTCTTTGTCTCATTTCCATCGTCCATTCTTTCTGCCCCGGTCTTTTGATTCAGTCATTTCTCCCTCTTCTTTGTTCTGATGATTTGTTTCCTTACTCTCTGTTTATTTTTCTATCTTCTCACTTCTCTCTCTCTCTTTTGGTGAGTCCATCTAATTCACGTTAAGCTTAAGAGGCTCTCTGTCCACAGAAAGTCGACAGCCTGGAGCCAGGAAATGCTCGCTCTGCCCTGCCTTCAAATCTATGTCTGTGGCCATCAAGCTTTAATAGAATCAACATCGAGTTACCCGAAGGAACGGTTCACTCTGCAAAGTGCTGATCATCAGAGTAATACAAGTCTGTTTGCCCCAGCTGTTTAAAGGTAGTTTATCATGTGCACTATATAAGAAATCGATAACTCCTGAGTATCAATCACACACATCAGGTGCTACAGTTTCTCCCCAAAGAATCACAAACAGGTCCGTCAGAATCTTGCTGTACCTGTTAACAGCTGACTGTTGATCCTCCAGGTGATGCTGGGCCTCGGGATGCCGTCCGCCTGACAGTCCAGTCGGACTGTTTCCCCGGGAGTGTACATCAGGTTCTGAGGCTCCTTCATCCAGTAAGGAGCCGCTGGAAAACGAAGAAAAGCAGCATTTAAACCCTAAAATATAAATCTCAGAGTCAGAACTTGTCTGTTGAACATTTGGCTGTAACTCTGAACAGGCTTCAGGACCTGTTGATGTTAATTAGTGAAGTGCTCATTTGAAGTTGTGAACATGTACACATGTTCTTCAGTAAAGACTCACAATCATCTCAGACAGAGGAGCACAAACACGTTAGAGTTCAAACTAACACAGAGATCACGTCCTCACGGTCAGCAGAGCACCGTGATCGTCTGTGCGCTCGGCTCAGCGGCCTACCTTCCACAGTGACCGTGAAGGAGCGCGTGATGGAGCCGTGGGTGTTGGAGGCTTTGCATTCGTACTCGCCGTCGTCATCCAGGGTGATGTTGTCGAAGTGGAGCCAGCGGTCAAAGTTAATAACTTGGCCGGTTGTGTCTGCCAGGACACCATCCTTTTTCTTCCATTCCACCTGAGGTGTGGGTCTGCAGAGACGGACATGGAAGAACAGAAGGATGTGACTGTGAGAGAGAACCGATCATGGAAGTGAGGTAGGCGACGAACAGAAGATCGATCACAGGAGGAAATTAGAGCTGAGTGCATGCAGATGATCTTGGTAATGATGTAACATCCTTTTTCATCATTAACTCAAAATTATAGTGAGAGTCCATTTGTTGCCATAGACAGGAAGCAGGATCATTAGAATGAAACTGAACAGATCAAATGATTTCATATGAAGAAAAAGGAGCAAGGCTGCATGAGGTCAGCAGGCCAATTTCTTACGAGCAGAGAAAATATGAAACAGTAACTGGGTCCTGAGTGTGGTTGTTATTGTTGTTGTTGTTGTGTGTGGCTGTAGCAGAAAAGCCACAGCTGAGTGTTGTGAGAGCAGCAACTGGGAATAAAGTGCGTTGAAAGAGCGAACCAGGTGGGTCAGTCATTCTTATGCCACAAGGATCATAAACATGACATGAGTTTCACGTGTAAACAAACTGAAGGTGGAAGTACACACACACACACACACACACACACACACACACACACACACACACACACACACTGAGATGCTTACAGGCCTCTGGGTAAACATTCCAGGGTGACGCTGTTCCCCTTGAGGGCTGATATTTGGGAGTGGTTCCTGTGGTGGAAGAACTCGGGTTTTCCTCCATGAGCCACGCTGTTACCTGGACGATGTGAAGACAGAAATCAGGACACGGAAACTGTGAAGCTCGATCATCACGGTCATGCTGATTATTGCAACAATAAATGATGAAATGAAGACAAATAGCCTACAGGGCAGGGCTGATTAGTCGACTGTGATCTAGTTACTGAGCATATACGCGTCATCATAGTGGAACAAACACTGGTGTCTCAGTTGTGTTACAGTGTAGTCTGCATGACATAATTAACTGTTCTGGCTGATGTTACCTCACACAGAGAGCGTGATCACGGTCCGCACACACACAGGACAGCGTGATGCTCTGACTCACTTTTCTGATTTTTCTTATCTCTATATTTAACACTTTGTGTGCATTGTGCGTTGTGTGTGCGCTCACTCTGCTTGACAGAGAGGGAGACAGCAGTGGCAGGTAGAATAGTCCTGGCCTCTCTGTACTGGGCGTGGCAGATGTAGTCCTCTTTGCTGTCACTCTTCACGAGGTTCGCGAAGTACAGCTTCCCGTCCAGGCCGATCGTCACTCTCTCACTCCGAGTAATGTGCATCAAATCTGAGCCGGGACGGGGACAGTTTAATGTAGGTGGGAAATAAAGCATGGAAACTGCAGTGGAAGGTGAAAATGTTTTTCACGTCAGTGTAAAATGAAATTGGTTAGTTTGCTCTTCAAATGCACAATAAGCACCTCGCTTTATTGCACCGCAGCCTCAATAAGCTGATAACTGAAAAGGCAGAGAAGGTCAGTCATAGAAAAATGGAGGAGAGTGGACATAAAGAGTCTGTGTGTCACAGAGGCAGGCAGCTGATGAACGGGACAGGAAACAGATCGGCACACTCACTTATGTTCATCCAGTGGATGCTGGGAGGAGGCGAGCTTTTTGGAGGGTTGCAGGACAGGACCATACTCTGTCCCACGAGTCCTCGCTCACGCTCCACTTGTTGTTTCATGAGAATTGGCTGAGCTGAAACACAAAGCAGCAGAATACAAGTTAATACTTGTGCAGGTAACAATGAAGAAACAATGAAAATAGTGACGCAAAATAAAACAATACAAAGAAGGAAGAAGATAATTGTAAAGATACACTCCACAGCTGTTGTAACACAGTGGACTGGAGGAAATCTCCAGGATAATAGACTTTAAATGCCTAAATTATATAAAAACAATGCCAGGGTTCATTTGTAATTAAGAGGAGCTGAAACAATAGCTGCATATTTACAATCATGTGGACACAGAGTGACATCATCTGTCTTTTTGGGTCACATGATTAACTTGAATCTCATATTTCCTGCACAGCTTCTCAGGTTTCACCAGCCAGTTATTTATTTTGCTCTGAAACATTGTTTAAAAGTTTTATTTGCTAAAAGCAGCTTTCTGATGGTGCTTTGGGTAAATCAAGATACCTCGACCACATGCTGCCTGTTGAAACTGACATTTAGTCATCAAAACCTTTACAAACGCTGGCTGAGCTGATTGTAAACATTGAAGTTTCCCAAATTAATTGAGAACAATGGTTCTCTGGAAGTCACAGAGCAATATTCAATCACAGAAAAAAAAAACTGTGAGGAAGAAAAACAACAAATTATGGAAGTAATTTGCAGAGGAAATAAATAAATAAAATCTGAAAGAACTGAACTGCAATCAAAACCACGGCAGAGGTGAGATCCGGGGCAGCAAGAGCCCGTACAGTATAATATTTCATCTGGAGAGATTTTAGTGAGTCTGTGTGCACGCTGACCGCAGCCATCGGCTTCATCCTCCACACCCACGGTACATCCTCCCTACTGAGTGACGTCACAGTGCTGTCTCCGGGAAATGGTTGCCGTGGCAACTTGAGATGAGCGAGCAGAACAGGTGGCCCCGATCAACCTCACTGACTCACTGATGTGTGTGTGTGATTTTATATGATCGTGTGACATCTGTGCCTTTGTGTGACTCACGCTCTACGTTGACTTTGACGGTTTGTGTCATGGCGGTGCCCAGACTGTTGGAGGCGTAGCAGCGGTATTCACCCTCTAACATATCCAGGGAAGAATTGTCGCCTCTCAGCGTTCCGGATCCTTCGGTCTCAGATCCGAACAACTCGCCATCTTTCAGCCAACGGAATCTATGAGCACAGAGGGGAGAACGGCTGTCAGCACATCAGCAGTTTACAAAGTCACAGAAACAAACCTTAAATCACACAATGAAGAAAACAGCTTCTATTTATTTGTGAGCTATTTTGAAGGATCTACATTTTCATTATAAAGCAGCGAGTCTTTATCTTTGGATCAAAGCCGGAAACAGGTTCATGTAAAATTTTCAGCCTTTTGATTGACGGCCTGAAATACAGAAATACATAAATATGAGGAAGTGTAACATTTACAGCTGTTATTATTACTTTTAACAGTCTGTCTCCCCGAGAGAAGCAGGGAGTGGAGAGAGGGACGAGCTCGGGGAGGGAAACAGCTGAGAGACAATTTTGTTCTTGTTTTATTATGAGGACATTTATTGCCATGTCAGCACACACACACACACACACACACACACACACACACACACACACACACACACACACACACACACACAGGTGTACGTACGTGGGTGCTGGGTTCCCGGTGGCCTCACAGGCCAGATTGAAGTCTTCTAGAGAAAACACTGTGTGTGATTTTGGCATCTCTGTCAGCACTGGAGGCTGAAATACTGAACACACACACACACACACACACACACACACACACACACACACACACACACACACACACACACACACACACACACACACACACACACACACACACAGTAATGAAATTGGCAGAGTACAGGCAGGTAAAGTAGGGCGTACAGATCGAGACACATCTAGAGGGATTGACTGAAGCTCATTCATCATTCTTAGTTCTGGCAGGTCCTCTAAAACCATCGTGGTTAACAGGAGCCACTGTTTCAAAAATAAAAAAAGATAAACATCCTATAATAACAGCAAAAATTAAAAACTACAGTTTTTAATGGAATACTCTGATATTTTGTGACATTGTATATTTAAATAAAATATTTTGTAGATAAATGAGTCTCAGGTCAGCTGATAAGTAGCTTCTGATCGTCCCTAGAAGCAGGCTACAACACAGAGGAGACCTTTGTGATATTGCTGCTTCAAATTAGGATCCCTCCAACACTCAACATCTTCAAACCCGTCTGAAAACACACTGTTACTCACCAGCTTTAAGTTATGACTGAGTTTTTGTTTTGTTCTTTGTGTGTGTTTGCTCTGCTTTTTTTTTTTTTTTACCATGTACAACACTTTGGTCGACCTGTGCTGTTTTCAAATGTGTGGAGAGCTGTTCCTGAACATACTGAAAGGACAGAGTTCAGTTTGTGCTGAAAAATAAAGCTGCGCATGACAAACATTTACTCAGGTTCGTTGGAGCTGTACAAACTCTGTCATGTTCATTTCTATGTATGTTTGCACATTTCATTAAATTGCTGCACCGAATCCAAGAAATACAGAGAAATGAAAAGTGGTCCAAGACTTTTGCACAAGAACTATACAGAAATACAATGAAATGACTAATGTGGCAGTTTCAGCCCTCCAAATATCCGTACATCTGTTTCAGAAAAATACTCAAAATAACATTAAATCAGTTTTAAATGAGCTAATATACATGATCTCTTCCTTAGTGTCTGTGTGGAGTGATGCAGGGGAGAGATGTTCTGCTTTGACAAATCTAACAGGAAAAGTGCAGGTGAGCAGGTGCGAGACACAGTCAGCAGACGTCCGGAGCAGGTTTCTACCAATGAAGCACCGCTCACGTCAGAGCTGCAGACACGACACACATTTCTTAATTACAGCAACAAAGAAAATCACTTACTGTTGTCTTTTGTATCTGTGTCCACGGGAAGCAGTGAAAGGAGAGCAGAAAGGAAAGGTTTACAGACTGAACAAACACATGCTGGCACATTCTTCATGCTGTTCCCCGAGCGGGACAAGATCTGCTCATTAACAGGATTTTTATTAACAGTGACAACATCTCAGGGATTTTATCTTCCTTCTTGGTTTTCTGACTCAGACACACTGGCGTCTCAGGTCACTTTACATCCATCTCCTTATTTTTTCTTCCCCGTGTCTCCTTTTCCTTCCCCTCCCTCCCCTCTCTCCACCTCCCCCATCGTTCTCCTCCTCCTCCTCCTCCTATCCTTCTCTTCTTCCTCTCCTGCCACACCCAGAAAGAAGGTCGTTTACCGAAGGTCAGACTGAACCTGATTCCTCCTCTGACTCCCGCTTCCCCTCCTCTCCTCTAGGAGTGTGATAAGCCTGCTGACCTTTGACCTTTATCTCCAGGACCAGAGGTTATTCTAACCTGATTGTTTGGATTTATATTTGTGCTTAGATGTGTTCGAAAGTTCCATATCTGACAGGAATAAACACAGCACCAGAGCTTTACTGAACTTTACTGTGCAGGAACCAAAGGATCCACCTTTAAATGGCCCCCTATCAGCACACGTCACGTTTCTGGTCAGTTCCATCAAAGGTTTTTCCTCAGATGCCTGAAAGGCGAACAGCTTTTTGTTGGAGTCTGAGGTCTGTGGTGACGTCGCAGTGGTCAGAGTGAGCTTTGGTCCAGAGGTGCTCGAGGAGACAACCCTGAAGGAGAGTTTGTGGCTACTGCAGAGCTCTATGATCTCACAGACGATGTCTCCCGGTGCTTTCTTTTTCTCTCTTCTTCTGTCACCCCTCACTCCACAACTGATGGTTCTACAGGAAGTTTTTTCCTGTTAAAAAGGAGTTTTTCCTTCCCACTGTCACAATGTGCTGATCGTATGGGGAGGGGTTGATTTTCACAGCATACTGTGGGGTCTTTGGAGTCTAAAGTGTCTTGAAGTAACTGTTCTTGTGAGTTGGAGCAACATAAATAACCTGAACTGACCTGACGTCTCTGCGAACATTTCAACCAAACGCATCAAATGTTGAACGTTACGTCTTGACAAAGGCTAAAGAAAAAAGAAATCCATAGTTCTGGTTCTTCTCCACAGCGCTGCATCAGAGGCTCGTGGGTAGTTTAGACTCCTCCCCTGATGCCTATGAAATAATTCAAGTTGGTGGCTACAGCAGAAATCTACTGACCTGATACTTAATTTCAAAGAGTAATGATATGATTAGAGAAGCCAAATGTGGAAATTCTCCCTCATACTTCCCAGCCCTGTTAATTCTGAGGAAATGGTTTGGAAATATTTACTGGAAATGAAAAAACAAACACTTTCCAGTGTTTCCAGTGTTTCCAGTGTGTGATGTGTGCAGTGGAGGAGGGAGTACTCACAGCTTTCGGGGATGTGGATGGCTCCCTGAGCAAACGGAGGCGTGGAGGAGAGGAAGGACAGAGGGAGCAGGAGGAGGAGGAGCAGCGGGAGGGCGGGGGAGCACATCCCCCTACAGCCCATCCACCGACTCTGTGACACACACATCTTTCAATGTCCCATCAAAAGTGATGCAAGACACCCACACACTCATCAACACATAAAGAAACACACACACACACCCACGCACACCAAGGCAGACACACACTCCAGGGACCGCCCGGAGCTGAGGGAGAGCTGAGAGGAGTAAACAGCAGTAAGTTGGTGGGTGTGTCTGTTTCCTTTACAGCCCAACTGTGAGTGAGGCTCGCTCCTCGCTCCGTCAGCTCCACAAACGCTTCTTCAGGAGCTGGCTGTGGGGGGAG
>NC_140634.1:990000-1207500 GCF_057382275.1 Copadichromis virginalis
AGGGCAGCCCTGGCGGAGCCCATCACCCACCGGGAACAAATCCCGACTTATTGCAGGCTATGCAAACCAAGCTCTTGCAACAGTTGTATAGGGATTGAATAGCCCGTAACAATGGGCCAGACACCCCATACTCCCACAGGACACCTGAGGGACACGGTCGAATGCCTTCTCCAAGTCAGCAAAACACATGTAGACTGGTTGGGCAAACTCCCATGCGCCCTCAAATATCCTTGAGAGGATAACGAGCTGGTCCAGTGTTCCTTTTAGTTTTATTCAACTTTAATGATAATTTGTTTTATCAAGCTAGAGTTTTACTTTGCTTATTTCATTACTCATTTTATCCAATAAATGCTGCAGATCATGACCAGAGCAGGAAATATTCGTATAACAAGCAAAGAGTGCAAATTTTAATACTTTAAAAATGTCATTGATGCATTAGTTAAAGAATTTGGGGCCCAAAACTGACCCATTGGGGTACACCACAGGCATACATCAAAAATCTAAATTTATTTCTATAGCTCATATTAAAACAACGGAGTTGACCAAAGTGCTTTACGGTCAGACAGACCAATAGCATAAGACAATTAGAGCAAAACAGTGAACAAGGAACATGGCAAGAAACAATATAGGTGACAACACAGCAAGCCAGATAAAAATGAAAAAAAAAATAGAGGGAAGAATATTGTGTGGAGAATCGGAGATTTTAAGATGATCAATTGTATCCTTTAAAGCATAATAAGACACTGGCTTGAACTGTTGAAAGACAGTCAAGCATTCAGAAACTGTAACAAGGTCGGAAAGTAACGATGAATGAGATGAATGAGAAGTCCTTAGAGCTGAGATTTTTTCAGTGAAATAATTTAAGAAATTATCACAAAGTGCAGGGGAGGCATCCCTATAAGCGATAGTGCAAGGGTTTGTCACAGAGTTGAAGATATTAAAAAGGGCTCGGGGGTTATGGCTATTAGTCATAATAATGCTAGACAAAAAGGCAGATTTAGCAGCTTTGACAGACTTTTGATACTAAGATAAAAAAAAAAAAGATATCCAGAGAGACATGAAGTTTATCTTTTCCATTTTCTCTCAGCACGACAACATTCACGCATGAGGGCACGGGTAATATCATTTAGCCAGGGTTGGCTTGAGAATTTGACACATTTAGTCCTCAGAGGTGCCACAGAATGAAGAATATCAGCAGATATAGAATTAAAATGGTTGGCAAGCTCATCCGCTGATAAATTCACATTACAGTTAGCATCAGAGAGGGGAGAATCAAAGAAAGCAGCAGTGAAGTGAACAATTGACTTGGAGTTAATCGTGCGCATCTGCCACAAAAAACCATCACTGTTCAATTCCACATTGCTCACCACTGTATTAAACAAAACTGGGAAGTGATCTGAAATCCCAGAGTCCCTAATGTCCATGACGCAAATGTCCAGCCCATAAGACAATACCAAGTCAAGTATATGACCTTTTGTCTGAGTTGGTTCACTGAGTGAGATTAAAAGTATTAATAATGGCAAGGAAATCCTTACTGAGTGAACTGTCATCATAGCAAAAATGAATATTAAAATCACAAACAATTAGGATACGGTCATAACGTAAGACAAGACTCCCCAGTAGATCAGTAAATTCAGGAATACAATTCAGTTTCAATAACTGCACCTCAAAACTGGGGTAAAGAACAGGAGGCAGCTGCCAACATTGAAATTTGTTTTTAAAAACTGAAGCTAGCCCTCTACCTCTGTTAGTGGTCCAGGGTGAGCTAATAAAACTGCAGTCAGGTGGAAGCAGTTCCGAGAAGGAAAAAAGCTCACTGGGGCGCAGCCAAGTTTCCATCAAGAATAAGAAATCCAGCCACTATGATAGAATAAAATCGTTTAAAATGAAAGTCTTATTAGCCAGTGACCTTGTGTTTAACAAGGTAATTTGGAGTCACAGTGCTGTTTGTTGGAGAACACCGGAGCAGGCGAATGTTGGCGTGATTCACACCTCCTCTAGAGGACCACACCCAGCAGGTGGAAGATCAGCTGGGTGTGGTCCAGGTAAGCATGAAGTCCAACAGGGCAAATCCAGCGATGACAGAACAGTCTGAAGTTAGTGTGGTCGCGGAGAGCAGAGAGAGATAATAGGACGTCAATAGATAAGCGATGATTTATCACAACATGTGAGTTTAAATAGGCCTTCATGTGAATGCGGATACCGGGGCATTTACCCTGTCTTCGTGAATGTTTCTTTTGTGGGAGAGTAGATGGTAAATGGCGTAGATAATCAGGAAAGTCCATCGGGAGCGGAGGAGGATTCTCAGATTTCCATTTCAAATCTAGCGTCTGGTGATCCAAAGGCCGGAGATTCAAAAGAGTTTGACAATCATAGGCAAGTAACATGAAGACATCAGGGCAGCACAGAGAGAGAAGGACAGCAAACGGCAAACAAAAGCGAAAGAGACGGCTTGCCGTGCACACTAGCGCCATCTTGGATGTGGCGATGATTCTCAGTTCATGACTGCAGTAACTGCTGTTTCATAAAAAGAAACAACCATTCAATTTCACAAACTGCTTCCTATCACTGAAATAACTCAGAATCCAAATTAAAATGTCTTCAGATCCTAACTTACTCTCCACTCTAGTGGTTAAGAATACTGTATTACACACCCTTTTATTTGTTATTGTTTTTTTAAGTTTCAAAATCCATACGTGAAAGCTACCTGCATAGACTGATGATTGTGTAAAGTCAACTTAATGTTTTATTCTTGAGTTTGGTATTTTTGTTTTTGTTAGGATTTCTTCTTTTTCTCTTCTTTTCTGTATTGCTGTATTATACAATGGCTTACAAAGGTGGTGTAAAAATAAACTTATATTATATACTATACAATTTAACAATATTGTAACAATTTGATTTACTGAGGCCTTAGCAGATAATTCACTGTAAATTTGTAAGTAATAAACTTTGTTTGTCTTCTCTTATTGGTGCTATTTTTAGTGAATTTATAAAACAAGTTCAAGTTAATAAAATTCAATATAATTATTATGAAATTTGACTTACTCCAGGTTTGGGAGCCAATTTATTTAAACCTTTCCCATTTTAAAACATATAAAAACATGTGCTATTTGGATGTGATGTAGCTGAAGCTGCTGCATCTGCAGGAGAGTTGATGTGATCAGAACTGCTCAGGTTGACTGCTCGAAGCTGTTAGCACTATCTCAAAATCTGGCTGTTTAATGTAGCTCTGCACTGAGTCCTTCTACACACAACAAGAAGCAGTTAAATCAGCTCTCAAAGAGTTCATGTTACTAACAGCTCACCTCTCTACAGCAGACGCTTGCTGGTGTTCAAAAGTAATGGGGCCTTCTATAGACTGATCACTTTTGAAGAACACACATATGGACTCAGGTCCAGGTCCGGGTTTGGGTTCAGGTCCAGGTTCCGCAGGTCTCCCATAGATCCTATTAAATAAAAATAAAATAAAAATCATTTGCAGCCACAGAGCTTACTAATGAAGACTTAGAATAGCTTCATCATCCCAAAGAGAAACTATTTTGCAAGTAGAGCATGAGCAGAAGGAAACTCCAAGACCTAATCCTCGGCCAAAGTTTAGGTTTGCAGGAGCAGTTTCTGACTGGAAGTTCCAAAATAACAAACCACAAACTAGGGTAGGTTTGAACTGCTGGCTGGTTTATGGGAAACAGAAAAAATATAAATGCCTCCAGTGATTAATTTATGCATCACAATCACAGCATAGACAAAAAACAGAAAGAAAGAAATCTCTCTCCCTGTCCAGTTCAGGTTTGGATTTAATCCTGATCTGTGTCAGCTACAAGATAGACTTAAAGGAACTAATCCAGGCAAAGATAGAACTGTGGATAAAGAAATGTAAGTTTGATCAGTACGAGTTCACTAAGTTCTAATATCTCATTGTAATTAACCCAATTCTTGTGAATCCATTTTATTATTGATTATTATCATTTTTATTATTATTGACTATTATTTTGTTCTGTCAATAATAATTTTAAAAAAAACTAACTAATTAATCCCACAATTTTCTGTAATTAATCGCGATTAATCGCAATTACTTAATCAATAGCCTGGTTGCAATTACATTTTTTCAATTTTATATTTAAGCTTGTGACTGATATTTATGCAATATAATGAAGTAAATGCAGAATAAACACAAAGGATGTATGCTTAAATTCAAAGAGAATTTGAATAGTTTGTCAATCTTTTTAAAACAGGTTCTCTCCTGTGAAATACAACTTTTGAAAAAAACTATATACTAATAGGTAAGTATACACTAATATATAATATATATTAGTGCTGTCAAACAATTAAAATGTTTAATCAGATTCATCACAGGGTAACTGGATTAATTTTGATTAATTACAATTAAATATCATTCATTTTCTATATTAATCACATTTCATTTTGCATGCGCAAACAGACTTAAGAAACGTACGTTTATCATCTTCCATATTGAGTTGATTGGTTCAGCTGCCGCTCACTACCAGCTCAACTGCCCATTGGCGCATGTGCGAAGGTACCTCTACTTGGACAAACTGCCCAAAATGTGTTGACAGAAACATTTCAGGGATTTTGAGTCATTCTGCACTCAAGATGCGTTAATTGCATTAAAAATTTTAATCACGTCGACGGATTAATTTGCGTTAACGCGTTAATTTTGACATCACTATTATTATTAATGATGACGATGATTATTATTATTTTTTTTTTTTTTATTATTATTATTATTATTATTATAATTGATTCATTTTTCTAAACAGGGACAGAACCAATCAGAAGTTAGGAATTAATTACAGACAGAATGTGCAGATTCACAAACATCCTGTACAAATCTAACAGCAGGATCTCCAAGTTGAAGGAAGAGGGCTTCATTGAGAAAAATCCCCTCTGTGAGGTCTTTGTTGTTACTCTCTTAAAGGAGTCCAAATGACAGTGGTTCTGGAGACATGCTGTTAGGGTGTGTGGGATTGGATATAGCCTTATACTGCTTAGCATTATACTTTTAAGCAGGCCCCTGTGTAACTCCAGGAGCAAAAATAGTTATCATAAAGCAGCATTACAGGAAGAGGTGCAGAGACAGTGTTCTAAATGGTAAATGGTAAATGGCCTGTATTTATATAGCGCTTTCTTTCTAAGGAAAGAATGCAGAAGTAGCATTAGAAGAGAAGGGTGCAAAAGGGCAGCATTAATAATAGTCTAACATAGATGGCAAGTATAGACCAAAAAGCAGAACTAGGTAGAGAACGTAGCACACGTAGACACCCCACCGGCAACACACACACAGCAGATAGGGACATATACCACCCACCCACACCCACACACACGAATAGAAGGAGAGATGAATTGTTGAGCAAGACCACTTTAATAAAGAAGTTGTTGAAGGGAAGAAGTCTATCTTGAGTCGTTTGTTTGTTTTTGTTTTTTTTTTTTATCAGGTCAGAAACAAAGGATCGGGAGCGGCAGCTGTACGCCGACAGGTGTTAGAGTTGTTTAGAAAAGAGAGGAATGATTTCACAAACAGATTAAAGTGTCAGTAAAACCTGTGTTAGAAGCTCTGTATTCTGCAGCCAGGTGCTGAAGCTAAGCAGTCTGCTAAAACACCACGTGTTGCAGTTCAGAAAAAGCTCGGAGTCGCTCTTGTGACTGGGGACTAACACTTCAGCCCAGGACCACTGACATGTAGGTGAGGAGCAGGGGGAGGGTGAGGACAGGTGGAAGGAACCCACACAGCTGTGTTCTGGAGGGCTGCGCTGAGCAAGCCAATGTTTCAGACTGTATTTTCGTCACGTCTATGAAGCTTTCATCTTCCACTGATCAGAGTGATGTCCTCTTTAAGGTCTGCAAACCTTTGGTTTGCTTTCTAGAGCAGCATATCAGCTGAGCAGATGTACCAAGTGTACCAGCTGTGCTCCTCACAGAGCGCAGCTGGTACACTTGTTTCTGTTAGCTTAGCCACTAGGCTAAAGTCAAACTACCCACTGCTAGCAGTTTTTTCTATGATAGTTTAGGATCCAGATGTCTGATGTCTAAATTTCCACGTGGTTAAAATAGTTAAAACAGACAATTTTGTCAAAATGTGGCTAAAAAGAAAATAAAAATGAAAGTTACGCCTTAGCCTGTTTTTCCTTTGAGACACTGCTCTCCTACAGATACAGGGAGTGCAGAATTATTAGGCAAATGAGTATTTTGTCCACATCATCCTCTTCATGCATGTTGTCTTACTCCAAGCTGTATAGGCTCAAAAGCCTACTACCAATTAAGCATATTAGGTGATGTGCATCTCTGTAATGAGAAGGGGTGTGGTCTAATGACATCAACACCCTATATCAGGTGTGCATAATTATTAGGCAACTTCCTTTCCTTTGGCAAAATGGGTCAAAAGAAGGACTTGACAGGCTCAGAAAAGTCAAAAATAGTGAGATATCTTGCAGAGGGATGCAGCAGTCTCAAAATTGCAAAGCTTCTGAAGCGTGATCATCGAACAATCAAGCGTTTCATTCAAAATAGTCAACAGGGTCGCAAGAAGCGTGTGGAAAAACCAAGGCGCAAAATAACTGCCCATGAACTGAGAAAAGTCAAGCGTGCAGCTGCCAAGATGCCACTTGCCACCAGTTTGGCCATATTTCAGAGCTGCAACATCACTGGAGTGCCCAAAAGCACAAGGTGTGCAAAACTCAGAGACATGGCCAAGGTAAGAAAGGCTGAAAGACGACCACCACTGAACAAGACACACAAGCTGAAACGTCAAGACTGGGCCAAGAAATATCTCAAGACTGGTTTTTCTAAGGTTTTATGGACTGATGAAATGAGAGTGAGTCTTGATGGGCCAGATGGATGGGCCCGTGGCTGGATTGGTAAAGGGCAGAGAGCTCCAGTCCCACTCAGACGCCAGCAAGGTGGAGGTGGAGTACTGGTTTGGGCTGGTATCATCAAAGATGAGCTTGTGGGGCCTTTTCGGGTTGAGGATGGAGTCAAGCTCAACTCCCAGTCCTACTGCCAGTTTCTGGAAGACACCTTCTTCAAGCAGTGGTACAGGAAGAAGTCTGCATCCTTCAAGAAAAACATGATTTTCATGCAGGACAATGCTCCATCACACGCGTCCAAGTACTCCACAGCGTGGCTGCAAGAAAGGGTATAAAAGAAGAAAAACTAATGACATGGCCTCCTTGTTCACCTGATCTGAACCCCATTGAGAACCTGTGGTCCATCATCAAATGTGAGATTTACAAGGAGGGAAAACAGTACACCTCTCTGAACAGTGTCTGGGAGGCTGTGGTTGCTGCTGCACGCAATGTTGATGGTGAACAGATCAAAACACTGACAGAATCCATGGATGGCAGGCTTTTGAGTGTCCTTGCAAAGAAAGGTGGCTATATTGGTCGCTGATTTGTTTTTGTTTTGTTTTTGAATGTCAGAAATGTATATTTGTGAATGTGGAGATGTTATATTGGTTTCACTGGTAACAATAAATAATTGAAATGGGTATATATTTGTTTTTGTTAAGTTGCCTAATAATTATGCACAGTAATAGTCACCTGCACACACAGATATCCCCCTAAAATAGCTCAAACTAAAAACAAACTAAAAACTACTTCCACAAACATTCAGCTTTGATATTAATGAGTTTTTTGGGTTCATTGAGAACATGGTTGTTGTTCAATAATAACATTATTCCTCAAAAATACAACTTGCCTAATAATTCTGCACTCCCTGTATGCATTTTAGAAAACAGGAAACATCAAAATCATTTAAATCAGACACCAAACTGATATCAAATAGTTCATGTTACTAACAGCTTACCTCTCTGCAGGAGAAGCCTGCTGGACGTTAAAATCAATGAGGCAACCTTTAGGGGTATCACTCCTTAAGGTGGGTTGAAGTCCAGGCTTGACTCTCTGATGGATCCTAAATAAAAAGCTCAACTCCTCAATAAAAGCTTCATGACATATAAACTCCTACAATTTTAGATGATCTAATATAAACATAAACTTACTTGTTCTCAAATGACTTTTTCCCTGAGGAAATACTGAAGAAATTCTTCAACCGTTTACTCCTAGAGGACAAAGAGCCGGGTGCGGGTGCAGGTGGGTCCCTGTGAATAATGATGGAGCAGTGATGTGAGTGCTGAGCTGTGACATGGAGAAGAGTCATGGACAGTTAGAGATGGTCATCTCACCTCTGAGCTTTGGTCTGGCTCTCATGTTCCCCACACAGAGTGGTTTTAGAGAGAGAGACTGCCTGCTCTCTTCTACAACACTGACCCATGCTGCTGAATTCACATCAGCTCACATACACAGTTTCTACCTTCACCTGCAGAGGAAACACAAATCATTCATGTGCACATCAACTGAGAGCTGCAGAGTTCATGTGGGATGTGTTGGACTAACATGCACTCCATCTGAGACACAGCTTTCATCAGTTCACTACAAAAAGTGTCACAGAGAGCCGAAATGCCTCCATTACTGTAGTCATAGAAAGCAGCAGGTAAAACATGGCTGTAGAAATGACAGAGAGCAGCTTTATTTCACCAACAATGCTCAGGACCAAGCTGACTGCTTACAGAGTGTTCATACTCTAACTGCTAGCTACGTCCAGATGAACAAAATCAACCTTTTGGGAACCAACATAAGCATAAGACCTTCTATGACTCTGTGGTGGCCTCAGCCATCTTTTACGGTGTGGTCTACTGGGGCGGCAACATCTCTGCCGGGGACAGGAAGAGACTGAACAGGCTGATCCGAAGGGCCAGCTCTGTTCTAGGACGCCCTCTGGACCCAGTGGAGGTGGTGAGTGACAGGAGAATGGTAGCTAAGCTGTCATCCCTGATGGACAACATCTCCCACCCCATGCAGCAGACTGTGACAGCACTGAGCAGCTCCTTCAGTGGGAGACTGCGGCACCCACGGTGTGGGACGGAGAGATTTCACAGGTCTTTCCTCCCCACTGCTGTCAGACTCCACAACAAAGACTTTAACTGATCAAACACATCCACACATGTGCAATAAGACTAAGTGCAATACTCTTTTCTGACAAAGTTGTATTTTTGCTCAGTTGTATATAGAATTTGTATTCTATTTTTATCCTATTGTATATTTTATTCTATTGTATATAGTATTTTATTCTATTCTATTCTGTACAGTTGTGTACAGCATTTTATTCTCATTGTATTCTAATTTTTGCTATATAACTTTTGCACTGTCCACTTCTTGCTGTGAGAAAACAAATTTCCCACATGTGGGACTAGAAAAGGTTATCTTATCTTATAAGCAACAGTAAATAATCAATAATGAATGTTGCTGAGCAGCACACAGGACTAACAACACACATTTTAGAGGCAGCAGCCTACCAAGGCAGTGTGTATGTGTGAGTACCTCTTTGTACATCTGTGTAAACACATCATGTCTCCTAACTAGAAAAGAGCTCAGGAGGGCCCCAAATGGGGTTCACCCAGCAGCCAAGGCGCAGAAGCGACGAGCCCGCAGTCTCCACCAGCAGCCGGCTACCCCAGAGCAGACCAAGCTCTGGACCCAGAGACCCAAGATCGGAGGGCCTTCCACACCCGGAAGGGGCCCAACAGAGCCGGGGGGGCCAGGCCCCGCCAAACAGCCACTACAAGTGAGCTAGTACACATCAGCAGCATTACCTAACCGGACATTATAAGAGAAACCTATAAGTCCAACAACTATTCTTTGGTCAGGGTCACATGTTCTGGGAGAGTAACACAGAAAGAAGTGACTGACTTAACTCCATCAGTACAGACTATGAGACCAAACTGTTTCTACATTGGATGCACCAGCAGAAAGCTGACAGACCAGACAGACATCATAATACCATCAGAATTATTAGTCTAGACTTTACTGATGCAACAATGAGCAGACATCAAAGTTATTCATGATCCAGAATAAAGGGAATCCAGAGGTACCGAAATTAAGAAGTACATAAGAAACTTCTAAGGTGGCGGCCAACTGTCCAACTCCAGTCCTCGTCGACCAATGTCCTGAAACTTTAACTATCTCCCTGCTGCAACACAGCCTAATAAACATTAAGCTGTGTTGTAATTGCCAGTCATTAACAAGACTGGCAATTAAGCCATTTGATTCATATTACAGCAGCTTATAAGTGAATGAACATGGTGCAATACATGTACTTACATTTGCTTAAATTTACTTGAGTAGGGTTAGGGGTTGCCACCTCAGCATGTAGCCAAGTTCTATAGTCTTGCTAATGACCTACTAATTTTATTCAGCTGTGTTGCAGCAGTGACACATTTAAAAGTTTCAGGACACCAGCCCTAAAGGAGTGGAGTTTGACACCACTGCTCTGAGGTATAAAATCTTATAGAGATCCCTAAAAAAAAAAAAAAAAAAGTCGGGTCACAAGAGGTAGGTCCTGAACTGTTCACTACTGTCATCATTAGCATGATGCTCTGTCTTACATCATATTCAATCGGAACAAGGGTATTTTTATGATGTTAGGTGTTTTCAGTCAAGGAAACATTCTTTCTTGGAAGTTTCCATGACCAAACTAGAAAAACTAGTAACTGTATGCAATGTAGTTTCAGCACAGCTGATCTTTGATCAACAGGAACAACATTTTATTTAACATAGTTGTAAAAGGAATAACACACATCGGGAGTTTGATTTACACCCCAATTCAGATTATATGTCCAATTTATTTATTTATTTTTATGTAAATGAAAGAAAAGAAAAGTCTCACTTTCTTCTATCAGCTTCATCAGTATTTGTGTTGCCTCAATCATCAGCTGTCAGCAGAGGAATGTTTAACTGAACACTTCCTCATGTCTGAGTGTGTCACACTGTGTTCTACTCTGTACTTCTGATTTTAAATCCATTCTTTGATTTTTCATGAATAAATCGGAGTCCTTAAAGCATAGGTGTCAAACTCTGGCCCGTGGGCCAAATTTGGCCCGCAGCCTAATTACATTTGGCCCGCAAAGCCATACCAAATTATTGTTAGAGCTGGCCTACTGGTATTATACAGCTAATATATATATTGTTTAGTATTAAGCTTTGCTTGTTCTATATTCAGTTTTTCAGCAAAACTTGTTTGAGTCCATAAGAAGAGATTCATTCTTAAATCTGGAGGAAGATTTTTTTTTTCAATAAATATTAAAGTTAGCCCGTGACCTTGTTCCAGTTTTGAATTTTGGCCCACTGTGTATTTGAGTTTGACACCCCTGCCTTAAAGGAAAGGATGGGCAGTCTGCCCACATTGCTTCCTGCTCTGTAGGTCACAGCTCCACTGACCAGGAGACAATGAGGACTTACACAGACTGAGACCTGATCTTCTGACACAACTATCTGATCCTTGTTAAAATGGTTAAGATCTTCACACCTGAACATTTCCAACACTAAAAACAGATCGAGTTCACTGACTGTCTAATATATAAGGACAGATATGCGGGTAACAGATAATCTCTACTAACTAATGGTCATTTGTAATTATTTGTGGTTCTTTTTGTATCTGATGTGGTGATGGAACGTAACATGGATAGATTTTAACCTTTATACATGCCCTAAATCGACAGTATTTTGACAGAATAATGAACTGGCTATTGAAATAGTAGTAAATAAGAAAAAATGAAAATTGATTAAACAGAGGTGTCAGGGTTAGGTTCTGCACTTTATAACTTACATTCTTTCCTTATGGAAGGAGAGGCATAAATTTGTTTTTGGCTGTGAGACCTCTCTTTGACATAAAAGTCATGATTCACTAATTTTACTTGATTACAACTAACATAATTTTAATATGTTGCAGTTCTAATATATAACTCATCCAAATGTATCATTAAGGCACTAATGAATTTAACAAAAAGGTTATTGGCATTAGCTGGGAGAGGTTTGTAGCCAAATTTATTGCAACAAACTCAAATAACTAAGCGAGGCTTCAGTCAGACTGAAAACAGTTTTAAAAGAACCATGTTCAAAGTGGGTGTTTTTTAGCGATTATAGAGGGAAACACAAAGAAGAAAAATCTAACCAACTACTGATGATTAAAAGCTTGAAAGAGTAAAAGAAGAAAAATCAAATCCTCTGATTAAGAACACAAAAGTACAAAATGAACATGACAGTGACACAACATGAAAAAGCTGAAATAATTCAACAATGTTTCTGCACTTTATGCTTGACATAAGTCACAGCCTCCATATGCAGATATTATTAGCAGGTACAGACTTTATACATGTTTGATTACAGACAATGTATAATCATGTGGATTTGTCCTGAATTAAGAGCTGAAGATCTGGTCCTAACATTACAGAGCAGAAACCTACAGTAAAACTGTTAAAGGAGGAAACAAAGCAAACTTACAGTTTCTTCACACAGACACACCAACAACAAGCTCCCATCCACACCTGGACACTAAACACGACACACAGGTGAGCTCCTTTCTGGAAGGAGGCGGGATTCCACCTGCAGTAACAGTTAGATTTTCACAATAAGAGCACTTCCTTTTCTAACTAATGTCACACTGAAGATTTGACTCGTCCCAGCTCATTGGTGCCATTTCAAGGTGCTAACACTCATTTCATGTGGAAGAGTGCCCCTTAATCACTTCAAAATTTACACATCACAGCTCTTTAATACATAGGCTGAACTCAGTTAAACAGCTCTTTGAGGGATTGACCATCTTGATGCTTAAAAAGTTAAACTGTTGCTACAGCAGTACTTGACATTTCACATTTACATTTTACATTCATTTTTTGACAGTCTCCACTGCCTCTGTTGCAGGTAGGCAAGTGAAGAGAGAGACTACATCAAAGGACACTATGGTTTCATCTGGGTCAAGTGTAAGTTTCTGGACTTTGTTGGTGAAGTCAGTATAGAATCCCATTGGTATAGACCACAGGTGTTGAACTCCAGGCTTCAAGGGCCGGTGTCCTGCAGGTTTTAGATGTGTCCTTGATCCAACACAGCTGATTCAAATGGCTAAATTAGCTCCTCAACGTGTCTTGAAGTTCTCCAGAGGCCTGGTAATGAACTAATCATGTGATTCAGGTATGTCGATCCAGGGTGAGATCTAAAACTTGCAGGACACCGGCCCTCGAGGCCTGGAGTTCGACACCCCTGGTATAGACGATGATGTGCAGGGCGGTCAATAATTTTCTCCTTTTCAAGTTCTTGAAGGCAACCGATTACTTTCTTTTTGTACCTGCTTGTGGGATCTTGTTTTAAGGCTTTTTAAGGTATTGTTGTCACAGAATTTTTGTGTGATAATCCATTGTTTTTTAGAACAACAGTGCACCCCCCCCCCCCCCCCCCCCCTTTCAGCTGGTAATATGGTGATGTTGTGGGTTCACTCAGGGAAGTGACTGACTTATTTTCTTGTATAGTGAGGGTAGACAGAGGGACTTTAGCACTGGAGAAGGTGGCTGAAACCTTCATCTTGATTTACCCTGCTTTTGTATGTGGTAATTTATTAATCCCTCTGATTAATCCCAGTTTCTGTGGCTGTGATGTGGTCCACTATGGGCAACTGTTGAGGAGAAATGGTGAAATTGAGTCTTGTCTTCAAGAACTTGAAAAGGACAAAATCATCAACCACCCTACATATCATCGAGGGGGTTACCCAGGGGATGCTATACCCTGTATTTACAGACACTGAACTGAGTCTGTTCTCAGTGTGTTGGAAATGTTAAAGTGTAAAGATCTGAACTACTTTAATAATGACTCAGTTGCTTGTTACCAGAAGATCAGTCAGTCTGTCTGAGACCTCATGATGCTTCTGGTCATCAGAGGTGAGAATCTAAAGAGAAGGAAGCAATTTGAGCCAGACTATTTTTACTTTCTTTTTACAAAGAGTGAGACTTATTGATAAAACACTGAAGAATAGATTTAAAAACAGAAGCACTGCAATCAATTTTTAATAACCTGGGTAATATTTCCACACTAGGGATGGGTACCGGTATCCGGTGCCATTGTGGCACCGCTTCTGACATAAACGGTAGTAACCAGACCGAAAAGCAGCGCACATTTCGGTGCTTTATTTCGGTGCTTTTTTTTTCCTGAGCTGTGATACACTTCTAGCCAATCATTTTACGTTTCCGAGGATAGTAGGCGGGTCCAGGTACGTACGTTCTTTTAGAGCAGAGCTACAGATTAAAAATGCCCAAGGCGAAGCGGTCAAAAGTCTGGCTGTACTTCACAGCAAAAGATGCAAACTCAGCAGCCTGCAACAAGTGCTTTAAGCTGATACTGTGATACTGTCAAAGGAGGTAACACCTCAAATCCGATGAAACACCTGGCGACGCATAGCGTTTTTTTTTTGTTTTTTTTAAAAGCCGAGAAATGTGCCGTATTTGATAGCTTGCTACGAGACCTCACACCGAGCACATCTACTGCGGGTGTGGTGCCTGTTATCGGACCCGGATTTAGCAACATCCCCCAAAAACCCCGAAGAATAGCGTCCTGGCCCCTAGCCCTGCCAGTGTAGCAGAAATGATGAGGATGATGATGCAGTAGCAGCCGTTCTTCTCTGCGTGAGTAGCTTAATGTTGTTCGTGTGTAATTTAGATTGAGTAGGCTAACCACGTTATTACATTAATGCATGTAAGGTGAACTAGCAAACACCATCATAGCTACATGCGGCTGTCTTCTTATTTGATGGCAGATACTCCCTTCACCCTGGCCAAAAAGGCTAAAATTACCAAAGAAAAAGTGGAAAACAGTTAAACATGAGAGGTTTTTGGACAAAGTTTGTGTTTATTCCATTGTTTAAGCACTGCTTCCAGCCAAGAGTGATACCATATATGCCCCATAGCTGCAGAAAAGGTTAACATTGCTATCTTTTTACAAAAAAAAAACCAAAAAACAAACAAACAGCTGAACATGAGAGGTTTTTGGACCAATTTTGTGTTCTCCATTCTTTAAGCACTGTTTTGAGCACCGGCACCGTTTCAAAAGTACCGATTTGGATAAAACCTAAACGATACCCATCGCTATTCCACACTCATCAAAGAAACAGATGAAATTGAAAGAGCAGAACAGAAAGTGAAACATTTTGATTTACTTTACATGAAGTAAATTTAAGGTATGATCTGGATTAAAGTGTTGTCGTGGCCTTTTACGTTCCAAACACCAAAAAAGTCCAAGAAAAGGCTGTGGGTGGCAACGGGAGGTTTGTTTTAGAACGCACTTCTGACTCCATTGTTTAAAAATCATATGCCGTTTATTTCGTGGAAAATTATAAACAGAAATCAGCCAAATAACTTCTTAAAACTTAAAATTAAACGAAAGTTAACTTAATTTGCTTTAACAACTTCAAAAGTGGTCAAAAAAAAAATCATTTTCTAACCCTCCCGTCTTCCCATCTGACATTTGGCAAACAAAAAACCTCTTTACCACACCCATCCAGGGTGCTCTTAATCTCTTGATTAATGGGAGGGTCCATAAGCTAATAAACCAATCACTTTCCAAAAGCTTCTCCAATAATATTAATTACAAATTTACATAACAAAACCAGGTCAGTATATTCTTACACCTTTAAAGAAAAAACAAAAATGAATACAAATTGCATTTTATAAACATTCAACAAAAATGGCCACAACATTCCGGCCCCTAATTCCTGTGTAACATGAATTATATCTGTCTAAGTGGCCATCACAAAATGCAATACCAATAATTTTCTTCAGTAGTCCGTAGAAGTCTTCTTAAAAACCAAACAAAAGGAAAGGTCAATGTTCTATGATTTCAAGTCTCTGATGTTCATGTGTTTGCTTTGTGTGTATTCAAAAAAGGTGGATGTTGCATAATGGAGTGTAGAGCAAAGTGAGTGTCAGTGTAAATGTAGAGCCAGAGGTTCCAGAACTTGGCTCAGTTGGAGGCAAACATTCATTGTTTCCTCTAGATGGCCTACACCAGGAGACATATTTTGTTGATTGGCCTCGCCAGCTCATTTGTTTGTGTTTTAACTAGAACACGGCGAACTTTGGTTTAGCTCTAACATAGCTTGTTTTAACTCACGATTTGAGCTGACAAAGTTGGTTCCATTGTCTGACCCGATTTCTTTGACCTGTCCTCTGCGGCAGATGAATCTCCTGATGGCATTAATGCAGGAGCCTGTATCAAGAGAATGTGCCACCTCAAGGTGGACTGCACGACAGGTTAGGCATGTGAAGAGAACTCCATACCTCTTAACAAGACTCCTGCCTCTCTTTACTTCTATTGGTCCAAAAATAATCAACACCAACATAAATAAATGGTGGAAGATCAGCTGAGATTCTGTCAATAGGAAGATCAGACATTTTCTGCTCACCTGGCTTTTGCCGTTGTCTTTGACACACTATACAATCTCTGATTATTTTTCTAGCTGCTGAATTAGCATGAGGAATCCAGTATTGACGGCGAAGGGTTGAAAGCATGTGATTTCTTCCTCTGTGACCAATCTTTTCGTGAATATGCTGAAGAATAAGCTTTGAAACATGGCTTTCTTTTGGCAAAATTGCAGGATGTTTTGTTTCCTCAGGTAAATCCGCTTTGCTCAGCACCCACTCTCAAGACACCATTAGCAACTACAGGATCAAGCTTATACAGATGACTTGACTTCCTTACAGTGCCAGAGTTTAGGGCAGTCATTTCATCAGCAAAATGTTTTCTCTGCACAAAGCTCACTATAGCTTCCTCAGCCTTGGACAAATCCTCAGTTTTGAGCAGAGTGTTCCATTTATCATCTTGCTTAACACATATTTGACTTCCACAGTGCGTGCCCAGCAACTTCTGTCTTTTCCTTGTTTGCAGTTTAAGTCTTTCTTTTACTTTCAGGATCCATGCCACACACCTTTTTAATTTTGTCCAGCTGGAGAAGTACAACAGCAGCTTAGTAGTGGGACACACATCTTCTTTCAGCACAGCTGCACACATCAGGCCCTCCCCTTTGTGGAGCAGGGAAATTATTTTACTGCTATTGTTAAATAATCATCATTATTACCATTGCATTAATAATATAATCTGGAGTTTATATTGCATTCAGGGGTTGAACAGTGTGTCTTTCAGAAAGGCTAAAAGTCACAGGCTGACAGGAAACAGGCTTGCAGAGAGTTTGCAGAAGCAGGAAGTTATTTTGAGCTAAGCAGGCTAAGACGAGGCTTTAACAATGTAACAGATAGCTTTAAGATGGCCTTAAGATGTTTATGATGATGTTAATTTTGTATTTCAGGTGCAGTTATGACTATTTTATACACAATGCATATCTGTGCTTATTAAAGAGTTGGAGCTCGGTCAATTAATTGGGGGTTGGAAGCTTTGTTCGGCGCGATGTTCGGACAATCTATTGTGCAAGTGATTTGGAGCCATAGAAGGAATTGCAATACATGCTTACAAAACACTTATATATCAGGTCATTTCATATTAAGGTTTTAGTAGAGGTTCTTGGTTAAAACATTTATTTAGTAGAAGACATACACATAGTCTCAGTGAGCCTCTGTCCTGGTGAAAGGTCAGAAGTGCAACAGGTGAATTGAGAAAGAGCATTTGAGGACGAGACACAGACAGTTAGTAGGTGAAGAGGTGACACAAAGAGCATGTGAGGTCGTGACACACACACATGAGTTAGATTTATTTAGAGGAGAGATTAGTCATGTCTCGGCAAGAAAGAGGAACAATTCACTTTAAGACAAGAACGGAAAGTACCAGCCATGAAAATAGAAGATGATCTTCTGGGTTAAAAGTCATTGTGGTGTTGATCTGATCTATGTATAAAATGTATCTGTGACGCATGAAGGGGCGTCAGTAAACAAGCCCTGACGGTATAAAATCTGTGTATGCTTTGAGGAAGTCGGAGATCACTTGCTGTCGGCGTACAGAGTGTTCTTCCCACACGTGTGTAGTCATTAAAATCATTGTTTGACCAAGACCTTCTGGACCAAGGGTGGTTTGTACTCTCCCTCCTCAATTTTGAACCTTAACACCTTTTATTTCTGGGTCAGCTTCCAAATGGACAGATACACAATTCATGCCTACAGGCCAGTGAACAACAGGTTTACTGAGAAATTCTGGACCACTGATCCAGGTGGAAGATTTCAAGAAACAGCCAACTGTCATTCCTCGAGAGGCTGCATCAGCTGGATTCAGCTTTGAACTGATGTACCTCCACTGCTCAACTTTTGTCAAAGTATGAATGATGGAAACTCTATTAGCTACATACGAACCGTGTGGTTGTGTTTGCAATGTACTGTAGCACAGTTGTGCTGTCAGACCAAAAGACTGACTCACTCAGATTAAGATTAAGTTCAACTGATAGCATTTTGTCCAAGCGCACAGCTAAGACTGCAGCAGCCAGCTCAAGACGTGGGATGGTGACTTGTTTTAACGGCGCCACCCTTGCTTTACCAATAATAAAGGAAACACACACTTCCTGCTTGCTATGAGATAGCCTAAGATATCACTGGCATCACAAAAGTGATGCAGCTGTGCATTTTTTATCTCCCCAAATCCTTTGGGTGTGACACATCTACTAATACTAAACTTGTTAAGAAGAACTAAATCCTCAACCCATTTTTGTCAGGTTTGTGCCATTTCTGCTGGTATTGTCTCATCCCAGCCAAACCTTAGTTTACATAGATGTTGCAGAATTTGTTTTGCAGGCAGAATGACTGGAGCTAAGAAACCCAAAGGGTCGTAAATGGAGCTGACATTGGACAGAATACCACGTCTTGTAAGTGGTTTGTTCTTGTTCACAATACTGAATGTGAAAACATCACGTTCAATATCCCATTGCACACCGAGAGCTCTTTCTGTGGGTATCTAATCCCGACTAAGGTCCAGCATCTTTACACCTGTGGCTCTATTTTCCTCCGGGATCTGACAGAGGACAGAGCGATCACTACATACCCACTTATTGAGCTTAAATCCCCCCTTGGCACACACCTCAGTAAGCTGCTGATAAAGTGAGATGGCCTGCTCAACAGACTGAGTAGATTTAAGACAGTCATCTACATAAAAACTATGCCTGATTGTATGTATAACCTCCTCTGGGTACAGATGTTGGTTGTCATCAGCAGTCTTTAGTAGTGCATAGGTGGCACAGCTGGGGGAGGATACTGCACCAAAAATGTGGACTAGCATTCTATGTTCCACCAGCTGTTTTGTGATGTCACATCGGGCCACCAGAGAAAACGTAAAAAGTTTACGTGTTCCTCAGCTACTCTGACCTGATGAAACATCCCTTTAATGTCTGTCATAAGCACTATTGGACCCTGCCGAAAGCGAATCAGCACACCTAATAAAGTGCTAGTCAGATCTGGGCCTTGTAATAGCGCTTTGTTCAGTGATGTTCCAGAAAATGTTGAAGCACAATCATACACAACACGCAGTGTTTTCTTGCGGGGGTGGTAGACCCCATGATGAGGTATATACCACACCTCCCCTTCCTCATTCTTCAACTGTTCTTGTGGTATGATTTCTGAATGTCCCTCCATACTAACATTGTGCATGAATTCTTTGTATTCTTCAAAGAATAACTGGTCCTTCTGAAACCGTTTTAGCAGATATTGCGCCCTCTGCTGAGCCACCTGCTTGTTGTTTGGCATTCTTACTTCAGGTTTACGAAAGGGTAATTTCAAGTAATAATGGCCACCCTTAAGTACAGCTGACTGACATTATGTTCATGAACTGTTTATCTTCTACAGACATTTCTGCACGCTCATTACACTGGTTCTTCACAAAATCTTGATTATACTGCTTAACCAGCATTTCCTCTAAACTACTTATAGAAATGCGGTTTACCTGGACAAAACTAGCATCATGCTCATCCTTTTCACTACCCTGATTGAGTGGCCCATTGACAACCCAACCAAGACGAGTTAGCACAGCATAGGGTCCATTACCCTCACTGTTAATGATTCTCCAAGGTTGCAGCGAATTTACACCAATAAGCAGCCCAATGCCAGCATTTATCGGTGTCAACTCAACATCCTTTAAGTAAGGCCATTTTCTTAAGTTTTCTTCTTCATGGATATTTTCTTTAGTGACAGGAATAAACTTTTGAGTGTACACATCAGGCAACCTCAAATAGTCATTCTATTTCCAAGCAGCTACTTCCATACCAAAAAGTTTATAGCTACTTACTGGCCTTTCCTGACCCATAGTCTTTAACATGATTTCCACTTTCTTTCCAGATGCATTTAACTGCATCATCAACGCCTCAGTGCAAAAAGTTGCAGAGCTGCCGGGATCAAGAAAGGCGTACGTCTCCACAACCTTCGTCCCATTTTCCAACTTCACTTTTACTGGAACAACTGACAAGGCACATTCATTAGACCCGGCCCCAGTATGGCTACCAAAGTTCAAAGAAACAAGAGCATTTGAGACTGATGATTCTTTACATTCAGCTTTAGCTGCTTGCCACTGCCGTTCTTTTGAGTCTATGTGGAGAACAGTAGGGTGATTTTTGTTACAGGTGTGGCACGTCAAACGATGTGGACAAGCTTTACTCATGTGGCCTCTCTGTAAGCAACCAAAGCATAAACCTTTACTCTTAAGGAATGTCACCTTTTCTTTGTTGGCTTTTAGTTTGAATGAGTCACATACGTCCAAAAAATGAGTTTGGTCACAAAACAAGCACCGAGTTTGATCTAACCCTTTATCTTCATGGCTTACTGTATCTGAATCCGTTCGGGTTTGTGTTTGTCATTGTTCTGTTCTGAAACTACAGCAACAGAAGTAGCAAAGCTACTGCTTTTAGTTTTAAGCGGTGTCTTTGATGGTTTTGAAGCTCTCTTTTCTTTTGTGTTTTGACTCTCTCCAAAAACAGGATCTTTTGATTCAACATGACGGCGCGTGCACACGCAGCGGCTTCTCTCTCTCCCAAACAAACTACTTTTTCGTGTTTTTCGTCCTGTAAGTTGAAGTGTTTTTGTAAGTCTTTGTCGCGTCTATCTGTGTGCAAGCGAGGATATGCCTGAACACTTCTTCTCGACATTGGCAGAAACAAACTTTTTAAGTTAAACTCTGTGGACATCGAGGAGCTGAAAGATCTGGGTCTGCTCCGAAGGCCTACTCAATCACCGACCCCCACTCCTGCACTTCGCCCACAATGGATGCGCCTCAAGCGGTGTGAGAGGAAGCAGAAGAGGGGTAAGCGCGGTGGCATCCGAGCTAGGCTAGCGGCTAGCCCACACAAACCCGCCATCCCCTCTATCGTTCTGGCCAACGTACGCTCGCTAGAAAATAAACTGGACGACATCCGACTGCTACGTTCATCTCAAAGGAACGTAAAGGACTGCTGTGCTTTTGTGTTCATGGAAACATGGCTTAGCGACAGTGTCCCGGACCGCGCCATTCAGCTCGACCAGCTAACATGCTACCGTGCTGACAGAGTCATCGTCGCGGGAGGTAAGACCCGCGGGGGAGGACTTTGTGTTTACATCAATGATGCCTGGTGTCGCGATGCTGCTGCGGTCTGCAAACACTGCTCACCAGTGCTGGAGTTTATGGTTATTAAGTGCCGGCCATTCTATCTACCGAGGGAATATACAGCCATACTACTGTGCGCTGTGTACATCCCTCCCTCCTCCAATGTCAACAACAGGAGTGAGGCACTGAATGAACTGTACCAGCACATCAGTGAGCAACAGACAGCCCATCCTGATGCTTTTCTCATCCTGGCTGGGGATTTCAATCATGCAGACTTAAAGTGCGTGTTTCCAAAAATACAACAACACATAGACTTTCCAACAAGGGGAAATAACACACTGGACTTTGTTTACACCACCCAGAGAGGAGCCTACAAAGCTTTTCCCCTCCCCCACCTCGGCGCCTCAGACCATATCACTGTCATGCTAATGCCTGCTTACAGACCGCTCGTTAAAACCACCAAACCGGTTCGTAAGCGGATACAAGTGTGGCCAGAAGGGTCTTCAGAGGCTTTACAGGACTACTTTAACACCACAGACTGGGACATGTTTAAGCAGGCTGCCACCTATAACAACACCACTGACCTCCAGGAGTACGCAGAGACTGTTACTGCCTACATCAACAAGTGTATTGAGGATGTAACAGTCACGAAAACCATAACTGTCCGGGCAAATCAAAAACCATGGATGACAGGAGAGGTCTACAGGCTGCTGAAAGCTCGGAATGTTGCCTTCAGAGATGGAGACGAGGCGAGCCTGAGGACAGCTAGGGCCAACCTTTCCCGTGGCATCAGAGAGGCTAAGAGACAGTACTCCAGGAAAATATCTCATCACTTCAAAGACAGCAGAGACTCACAGAGCCTGTGGCGGGGCATTCAGACCATCACAGATTACAAGCCCCCACCACAGACCTGTGATAGCACTATCCCCCTGCTGAACGAGCTGAATACTTTCTTTGCTCGCTTTGAAATCCAAAACAGCACCACTGCACAGAAGACCCCACCCCCTCCTGGTGACCAGGTGATGACTGTCCCCGGACAGCGTGAGGAGATCCCTCAGCAGGATCAATGCACGAAAAGCTCCGGGTCCTGACAACATTCCTGGTCGTGTACTGAGAGACTGTGCAGTGGAACTCACTGATGTCTTCACAGACATCTTCAACATATCACTCATCCAGGCTGTCGTCCCCACATGTTTTAAAGCCACCACAATCATTCCGGTTCCAAAAAAGTCATCTCCCTCCTGCTTTAATGACTACCGTCCTGTTGCACTTACTCCCATCCTGATGAAGTGCTTCGAACAACTAGTCATGAAACACATCAAGACTGTCCTGCCCCCCTCCCTGGATCCCTTCCAGTTTGCGTATCGGCCCAACCGCTCAACCGATGATGCCATCTCCACTGCACTCCACTCAGCACTCACACACCTGGACAAAAAAGACTCATATGTTCGAATGCTGTTCATAGATTTCAGTTCAGCATTCAACACTATAATCCCCCAACAGCTCATTCAAAAACTGGTCCAGCTGGGGCTCAACACCTCACTGTGCAACTGGCTGTTGGATTTCCTCACCGGAAGACCTCAAGCAGTACGGGTCGGCAGTAATACATCCAGCACCATCATTTTAAACACGGGGGCCCCGCAGGGATGTGTGCTGAGCCCCCTCCTCTTCACTCTGCTGACCCATGACTGCACTCCATCACACAGCTCCAACCTCTTCATCAAGTTTGCGGACGACACAACGGTGGTGGGTCTCATTAGCAACAGGGATGAGACCGACTACAGAAGTGAGGTGAGACGCCTGGCCACGTGGTGTGTTGACAACAATCTCTCTCTGAATGTGGAGAAGACGAAGGAGATTGTCGTGGACTTCAGGAGAATGCACACCCAACATGCTCCTCTGACCATTGACGGAGCGTCTGTGGAGAGAGTGAGCAGCACCAAGTTCTTGGGTGTGCACATCACAGAGGATCTCTCCTGGACGTACAACACCACAGCACTGGCCAAGAAATCACAGCAGCGTCTCTTCTTTCTCCGCAAACTAAGAAGAGCAGGAGCACCAGCCCCCATCATGTACACTTTCTACAGAGGCACCATCGAGAGCATCTTGTCGAGCTGCATCACTGTGTGGTTTGGAGCCTGCAATGCGTCCTGTCATAGAACCCTCCAACGCATAGTGAGAGCTGCAGAGAGGATCATTGGTGTCTCTCTCCCCTCCCTCCAGGACATTTACAGCACCCGTCTCACTAAAAAAGCCCTTTGCATAGCGGCTGGTCCCACGCACCCAATGCAAAGCTTCTTCAAGCTGCTGCCGTCAGGGAGGAGACTGCGGAGTCTCCAGGCCAGGACCAGCAGACTGAAGGACAGCTTCATCCATCAGGCTGTCAGGAAGCTTAACTCCCTCCCGATTCTGCCCCCTCTCCCCTCTTCTCCTCCACGGTCTCACTGAACTCTGTCACACACACACACACACAAGTTACCAGTCACATTGTGGAGCATTGGACTGCCACCACCTCATAAGACTTTGTTGTTATACTATCTCTTACTGTATATTACTAAATCTCCATTTGCACTATTTGCCTATTTGCACTACTCTGCCTGGTTTACACTCAATGTCATTTACCCTTACCTGAATACTGTATATTGTATATTGTATAGCTTTCTTGTTAATTTGTATTGTATTTATTTAAATTTTTACTTTTTAATTATTTTATTTGCATTTTTTAATCACTCTCTTATATTTAAATGTTCATTGCTATTTCATCTAGGGTTTGAGAGTAACGAAATTTCTATTCTCTGTATGTCCAGTACATGTGGCAGAATTGACAAATAAAGTTGACTTGACTTGACTTGACTAATGCAGCTCTTGTTTGCTTTTCAAGAAAATCAAGAAGATCTTTAAATCCTTCTCTGCGATCGCACTTTTCTGTTATATCAACGACTATTATTCGCCATTTATCACGAAGTCTAAAAGGCAACTTTGAAACAAGAATCCTCATATTGGTTGAATTTTCCAGCTCATCAAGAAACCCAGCTTCATCCATTGTGTTGAAGCAGCTTCTTAGAAAGAATGTGTAAGCTCGTAATGCTGAAGCATCATCAGACTTTAAAACTGACCAGTTAAGAGCCTTGTCTATAAATGCAGACGTTATCTTTGCTCTATTACCAAAGTTCCACTCAAGCTGCCTTTTTGCCTCAACATAAGCTGTCTGTGGACTCATGTGCATGCAACTTCTCACTAAAATTCTGGGCTGTCCTGTAGTAAACTGTTCTAAATAATAAAGCCTATCCTGCATGTTATCAGTTTTAGTTTCTATTCCTTGCTCAAAAGCCTTAAGAAAGGATCTAAAACGCAAAGGATCACCACCAAAAACAGGAATTTCTATAACTGGAAGCAGTGACAACCTCTGTTGTTTTACAAGCATCTGAGTAATTTCATTTTGCTTTGTTATAATCTCTGTTAGGGCACTGCTGTGAACATCAACCTGAGAAGAGATTGGCCTTGGGCTTTCCCCTTCTGGTTTAACCTTAGCAGGTGGATGTGTCTCTAGGGGCATTGGCAAAGGAGAATGAACTAAAGGGGCTTTCTTTGTTCTTGGAGCCTTTCGAGCTGTAGCAGCAGGTATGAACTCAGTAGATGTTCCAGAAGGAGCTGTAATCCCACCTTCTGATTCAACCTCAGCCCTGAATGCAAGGCTCTGCCGATCCTGAGCAGAGGTGAGAATTTGCATTTTTGCATCAGCCTTAACCAACTTAGTTCTTAGAGCCAATGCTTCTTTTCTTGCTTTTAATTGAACTTCTTCCAGTTCGCATGTTTTTCTTGCAGTGCGTCCACCTCCGCTTTTAAAGCGGCTCTTTCCACTTCAGCCATTGAAGCCGCATGCGAGCTTTTACTCCTTAAACTTAAGGCTGCCGTAACATTACTGGGCGCTTTACTAGAGCCCTTGCTGACAGGTTTAGCAACTCGTTCAGAAATCATGTCGCTCGCTTCTTGCGCTACTTGTGAGACACTATCATGCGGCGCAATGTCACTGTCATGAGATGCTACCTTTGATTCAACATTAGAGGCTACAACTTCATCCTTTTGTGGATCAGGGTCTGCATTTATCCAAGTGTCGATTTCATGCAGAAAGTCTTTAAAACTGATCAGCTTAGGTTCATACCAATCGCTGTGATCTGTTTCCTTTTCGTCATCGTTCAGCAATTTTTGAACTGAAGTCTGTAAGTCCATAAACTCTCCCAAATAATCATTAAATGTTCTCATGTGTTCATCTATGGAGGCTTTTGATTCTCCAGCATCAATGAGAGCATTAATGTCATTTCGTTTTCTTGTCAGAACGCCAAGCTTCGCTCTGCGTTTTTTAATTAAATTAAAAAGCTCTCTTTCTTGTTCCTCCATTTTAACCAGAAAATTCATTTCACAGGGTCCAAAAGATAATTGTTTAATACAAATGTTTCATGTTGCAGCTCAGCATCTCGGTTGATCCAAACAAAATTTCGCATTTACTCACGAACTTTGCGTCATTTTTTCAGTCCATTCTGCGAAGATCCAATCTTCCAAGTCCAATCTTGCAAGTTTTCCCATCTTCCGAGTTGACATCCAAGCGAGTCAAAATGATTTTTTGACTTAAATGTCGCGGCCTTTTACGTTCCAAACACCAAAAAAGTCCAAGAAAAGGCCGTGGGTGGCAACGGGAGGTTTGTTTTAGAACGCACTTCTGACTCCATTGTTTAAAAATCATATGCCGTTTATTTCGTGGAAAATTATAAACAGAAATCAGCCAAATAACTTCTTAAAACTTAAAATTAAACGAAAGTTAACTTAATTTGCTTTAACAACTTCAAAAGTGGTCAAAAAAAAAATCATTTTCTAACCCTCCCGTCTTCCCATCTGACATTTGGCAAACAAAAAACCTCTTTACCACACCCATCCAGGGTGCTCTTAATCTCTTGATTAATGGGAGGGTCCATAAGCTAATAAACCAATCACTTTCCAAAAGCTTCTCCAATAAAATTAATTACAAATTTACATAACAAAACCAGGTCAGTATATTCTTACACCTTTAAAGAAAAAAACAAAAATGAATACAAATTGCATTTTATAAACATTCAACAAAAATGGCCACAACAAGTGTAAATCAATCTCATGATCTGTGTTAGCCTTTTTACAGGTCTGTTAAATAAAGTGTTGTTACTGTTGATGCTTCACAAAGATTAGGTATGCTGAAAACTGAAACTATACCGCATACAGTTACTAGTTTTTCTAGTTTGGTTGTTGAAACTTCCATTAAAGAATGTTTCCTTGGCTGAAAACACCTTACATAATTAAAAAATACCTCTGTTGCTCATGAATATGATTTAGAACAGAGTAGCGAGCTAATACTGACTTTAATGAACAGGTCAGGACATGACTGTGTTCAGGTCAGGTCAAATATTATAGAGATCTCTACTATTTGATACCTTTGAGATTTCTTTCAAATTTCTTTGTGATCCAGTACCCCCAAAATGAATCAAAGGACACCCAAAGATTTTGACAATATTTGTTGTTTGTGTGACACACTACTAAAAATATAAAAAGCATACAGTACTTAATTGAGATGGAACATTTTAACAACAAATGTATAGATAACCCCTCCCCCCTCCCAAAATGGTTTGTTCCAGCTCGCCTCTCCCCTGCTCTGGCTCTAGCGCCGTTGCTGCCAGAGCATTTCATTACTACTGGGTAATGAAATGCTTTGAGAAGCTGGTCCACAGACACATCACAGCAGCCCTGCCCCACAGCCTGGACCCACACCAGTTTGCCTACAGAGCAAACCGGTCCACGGAAGACGCTGTAGCCACAGCACTCCATGCTGCAGTAACACACCTGGAAGAGCTTGGTAGCTATGTGCCGATGCTCTTCGTGGATTACTGCTCAGCTTTTAACACCATCCTTCCACACAAACTGGTGGCCAAGCTACAAGACCTGGGGCTTCCATACAGCACCTGTGTGTGGATCAATAGCTTCCTCTCGGGCCGTAGACAGAGAGTCAGAGTTGGCCATCACACATCCTCAGCCCTGAGTCTCACCACTGGCTCACCCCAGGGCTGTGTGCTCAGTCCACTGCTCTACTCTCTCTACACACACAACTGCACTCCTCGCCACCACAGCAACATCTTTGTGAAATTTGCAGACGACACCACAGTGGTGGGGCTCATTACCAAGGGAGACGAGTCTACGTACAGAGACGAGGTGGAGCAGCTGACGTCATGGTGTAAGGCCAATAACCTCCTCCTCAACACTTCAAAAACCAAAGAACTCATAATAGATTTCAGAAGGAAAAAGGCAGAGATCCAACCACTATTCATAAATGGGGACTGTGTAGAAAGGGTGGCAAGCTTCCGCTTCCTGGGAGTCAATATAGAGGAGAACCTTTCCTGGAGTGTGAACACCTCCGAGCTGCTGAAAAAGGCCCAACAGAGACTGTACTTCCTTCTCAGGAGGAATAACATCACACAGAGACTGCTGGTGTCCTTCTACAGAGCCACCATTGAGAGTGTTCTAACTTACTGCATATGTATTTGGTACACTAGCTGCACAGGGGCTCAGAGGAAAGCACTCCAAGGGATCATTAACACCGCCCAAAAGATCACTGGCTGCCCTCTCCCCACACTGGAAGTTCTACACAACGCCCACTGTTTTAAAAAGGCCCAAAACATCATAAAAGACACCTCACATCCTGGCCACTCCGTTTGAACTGTTGTCCTCAAGCAGACGGTACAGGGCAATCAGCGCAAGGACTAATAGACTCAAACACAGCTGTTATCCAACTGCAATAACACATCTGAATGCTACAAAAAAAATGTCCATCACGCCACTCTTGTGTTAATCTATGCACGGTCTGAAGCATGTGTGTGGGAATGTATGTGAATGTTTTACTGTTACATCTTATTAGTATTTTAAGTATTCTATCTATTTTATTTATTGAATTTTATTGTTTTATTTATATTTTGATATTGCTCGGGATGATGCAATGATCGGGGACCATTCTTAATTTCGTTGTACCTGTGACAATGACAATAAAGTTTCTGATTCTGATAGTGGCTGAGACGCAGCGGAGTGGAGGTGGTTTAGTGTCTGGCTTAAAACAGGACATATTAGCTGCATTTAACCTTCAGTTACTCTTTATATAGTTAGGTAGGAGGCAGGCCATGTTTCTTTTTAACTGAAAAACATTACACCCAGGTAACCTGCTGTGTTGAAAACGTGTTTCCCGACGATGTTTGCTACCCTACAATCCGTCCTACTCTGTAGTAAAATCAGTGATATTTGCCCGTCCTGTTGCTCCCATTGAAATCTATACAGCCTTTTTAAAATCTAAAACTTAACATTATCCATAGCCTGCTGTTGTTACCACTGTCCTGTTTGAAATGTAATGAGAGAAACTGGTTATTTTGTCATATTTGCATGTGCCGCACAGGAAGCATGAAACACAATAAGAGCTGCTTGAATTCTTCAAATAATAGAGTAAATGATTCAGTGCTTCCTTTATTACCTCCTTTAGCAATGGATGTTGCTGCGTGTGAATCTGTGTTCTGGACGTTTGCTGTGTTGTAAATTGTTTTGCTGTAAATAGTTGTAAATATATTTACTCGGTAACTCTAGGGGTGAGAAGCCATTGCCTTTTGGAACCGTTTCTCCTGTTTTTGGTTAGGGAGGCAGGTAAGAGAACTGCATTTTCTTTTGGGATTTTCTTTGTTAGGTAAGCCAGTTTTTCCTTCTGTTTCTAGAGAGTTTTGTTTGTTGTTTTGGCCATGCTCATCCTGACGTCTGCTACCTTTTAGGAATCAATAAACTGACTGGCTGTTGTAAATCTGTGCAACACGTTCTCACTCCCAACTCGTCAAATGTGTGACGCATGGTCAGGCTTCCTCTGCTTCACTTATCGACGCGCAGGGTACCCCCCTCACACCGAGAATTGACGTGCAGGGTCCTCTCATTGAATACTATAGAGCTTCCTTAACGTTGCTTATTGACCACAAGAGATTGCCGTGTAAGAGCCTGTTGTCCGTATATTTATTCAGTTCAATTCAATTTTATTTATATAGCGCCAAATCACAACAAAAGTCGCCTCAAGGCGCTTCATAGGTACAGAGAAAAACCCAACAATCATATGACCCCCTATGAGCAAGCACTTTGGCGACAGTGGGAAGGAAAAACTCCCTTTTAACAGGAAGAAAGCTCCGGCAGAACCAGGCTCAGGGAGGGGCGGGGCCATCTGCTGTGATTGGTTGGGGTGAGAGAAGGAAGACAGGATAAAGACATGCTGTGGAAGAGAGACAGAGGTTAATAACAGATATGATTCAATGCAGACAGGTCTGTTAATACATAGTGAGTGAGAAAGGTGACTGGAAAGGAAAAACTCAATGCATCATGGGAATCCCCCGGCAGCCTACTGCAGCCTATTGCAGCATAACTAAGGGAGGATTCAGGGTCACCTGGTCCAGCCCTAACTATATGTTTTAGCAAAAAGGAAAGTTTTAAGCTTAATCTTAAAAGTAGAGATAGTGTCTGTCTCCTGAATCCAAACTGGAAGCTGGTTCCACAGAAGAGGGGCCTGAAAACTGAAGGCTCTCCCTCCCATTCTACTTTTAATACTCTAGGAACAACAAGTAGGCCTGCAGAGCGAGAGCGAAGTGCTCTAATAGGGTGATATGGTACTACAAGGTCATTAAGATAAGATGGGGCCTGATTATTTAAGACCTTGTATGTGAGGAGCAGGATCTTGAATTCAATTCTGGATTTAACAGGAAGCCAATGAAGGGAAGCCAAAACAGGAGAAATATGCTGTCTCTTTCTAGTCCCTGTCAGTACTCTTGCTGCAGCATTTTGGATCAGCTGAAGGCTTTTCAGTGAGTTTTTTGGACATCCTGATAATAATGAATTACAGTAGTCCAGCCTGGAAGTAATAAATGCATGAACTAGTTTTTCAGCGTCACTCTGAGACAGGATATTTCTAACTTTAGAGATGTTGCGCAAATGGAAGAACGCAGTCTTACATATTTGTTTAATATGTGCATTGAAGGACATGTCCTGGTCAAAAATGACTCCAAGGTTCCTCACAGTGTTACTGGAGGCCAAGGTAATGCCATCCAGAGGAAGAATCTGCTTAGATACCATATTTCTAGGCTTTTCAGGGCCGAGTACAATAACCTCAGTTTTATCTGAATTAAGAAGCAGAAAGTTAGCGGCCATCCAGGTCTTTATGTCTTTAAGACATTCCTGCAGTTTAACTAATTGGTGTGTGTTATCTGGCTTCATGGACAGATAGAGCTGGGTGTCATCTGCATAGCAGTGAAAATGTATGCTATGTCTTCTAATGATACTGCCTAAGGGAAGCATGTATAATGTAAACAGAATTGGTCCTAGCACTGAACCCTGTGGAACTCCATAATTAACCTCAGTGTGTGTAGAGGACTCTCCATTTACATGCACAAACTGGAGTCTATTAGATAGATATGATAGAAACCACTGCAGTGCAGTACCTGTAATACCTACAGCATGTTCTAATCGCTCTAATAGGATATTATGGTCGACAGTATCGAATGCTGCACTAAGGTCTAGCAGGACAAGCACAGAGATGAGTCCACTGTCAGAGGCCATAAGAAGATCATTTGTAACCTTCACTAAAGCTGTTTCTGTGCTGTGATGAGCTCTGAAACCTGACTGAAACTCTTCAAATAAACCATTCCTCTGCAGATGATCTGTTAGCTGTTTGACAACTACTCTTTCAAGGATTTTTGATATGAAAGGAAGGTTGGAGATTGGCCTATAATTAGCTAAGACTGCTGGGTCTAGAGATGGCTTTTTGAGTAAAGGAAAACTTCTTTTTACAGCAAAAAACCCCCCTAAATTTCCAAGCAAGCACTGAGTGCGCAACGATGTAATGGGAAACTCACAGAGAAACTCACGGATTCTTCCACTGACCACCGCGGCACACCTGCACCAGGGTAAACCTCCGCCTATGCCACTCCTGCTTTACAGGTGAAAATAGAGCAACAGGACCGCTAGTCTTTGATTTTATTTATTTTCTGCTGTGTTTTACTTGCATCTATTTGAAAGAGTGACTGTAAACACAAAAAAAAAATATTATGTGCTGGAATGTGCAGAAAATAGGTTTAAATATTAAACTAATTTCTTCCAGTCAGAGAATGTTGCATATAGTTAAATTTTTGCTTGATGCATAAAGTTAAAAGATTAAAACTAATAAAACAAGTTTTAAAAAGGGACCTTTCCATTTGATTACATTTTGTATGATGGATTATGTAGAAAAAGTAGAATTGGGCTGAAAGATCTATCGCTTTATCACATATTCAGGGTGTAAATCGTGTTTTTAAAAAGTAACTAAGTAACTAAGTAATTAATTACTTTTGAAAATAAGTAATCAGTAAAGTAACGGGATTACTTTTTTGGGGAAGTAATCAGTAATTAGTTATTGATTCCTTTTTTCAAGTAACTTGACCAATGCTGGTGGTAGTAAATGCATAAAATACTAGACTAGTCAAAACACTGAATTAAAATAGTTTAGTTTAAAAGGATTACGTTAGTATTAATTTGCTAATTCTGTCAGTTGAAGAGAAAAAAATGCTTGATCTTACCTGAGAGTTTCTAATGTACAGTGTTGACTCTTCAGTCCTTCAGATAGAAGCTTCACACAAGAATCCTGCAGGTTATTGTTACTCAGGTCCAGCTCTCTCAGATTAGAGGGTTCAGAGCTGAGAACTGAGGACAGAGCTTCACAACTTCACGTCCTCCCGTCTTCCTGTCTGACATCTATAATCCAGTTTTGAGATCCTGCCCAGACGCCTTAATGCCCACTCACATCCTGGGTCATCTGACCTCAGGAAATCACATGATAGGGTGGGGCCAGGTCTCACAATGAGCTCACCTGAAACCCTGGCTGATTGGGGCCCACACTCGTTTTCACAACTTGGCTCATGTGATTAGGTAGAGGATCATCAGGGGGTCCTTTTGTCCCTCTCAGTGGGTTAATCTCAATGGGTTTAAATCTGGGACTCTCCACCATTTGACCTTAGAACTGAAGAAGCTTCTCGGATGAGAGGTGAAACGTCTTCAAGCAACTTAAAGAAGTCCAGACGCTTTTCTTTCCAAGCTCCTTAAACTAAGATGACATGGATGACTGAGAACCTTCACAGACACATGCTAACGAAAGTGCTGGTTACTAGTTAGCATTTGCGCACCAAGATATTTACAATGACTCCACAGGGAAAATTTTCGGTATTAGACAGAAACTGATTACAATGCTGCCACCAGCCTGTACAAAGCAGCCGGTATTTGTATCTGTATTTGTATTTGTTGAGGGGGGGGGGGGAGTATTTGTATTTGTATTGGAGCAAAATTCAAAATAGGCTTAAAAGTCAATGAAAAATCATTGAAAAGAAAATAACATATCAGCCATTGACTCATCCATGGTTAAACCAACAACTAATAAAATACCATTGTGAACATTAGGACAGGGCAATTTGGCCAAATACAAAATACAAATACACAATATATATTTGAAAATATGCCGTAATGCTCCGACAATTCATCAAGCGGTGTGCCTTCTAGCTTACCAAAGTCGTATTAAAACTAGTGTTGTCAGCGTTAGTCTCGTTAAAATTGACATTAACGCAATAACCACATTAACAATGCAAATCTCCGTTAGCGATCGCCCCATGCATGGGGCTGAACGGCACTGACACGTTGACGCCGTGCAGCCACAGGTTTTTCGGCTTGCATGTTCTACCAAAAATTGTGCTTTGGTGGATGTCTGATGGACAAAAACCAAACCAGTTCCACATCACTGAAGTTGGCACTATTTTTACAAACCAATTCTGGTTCATCTGGTACATTCAACGATCCGCTTTCGCCCTTCTCATTCTCCGTCGCCGCCATGTGCATATGAAAACAAAGGCACTGCGCATGCACTGCCCATATTCTATCACAATATTTCATTTTCTTATCATTGCCTCACATTATACCGGTATTTCCGGTATAATGTGAGGTGCAATATGGACATTATGGACCATGCTGGGCATCCTCTGCACACGGCCATAAACAACCAGAGGAGTCTGTTCAGAGTGCTTCTCCCAAAGTCAAGGACCAGCAGACTTAAAAAGACCTTTGTCCCACACGCCATCAAACTGTTTAACTCCTCACTGGAGGGGAGAGGGAGGGGAAATGGGGACAAAGGAGGGGGGAACAAGTAAGCTCTAGTGCCTTTTCACTGTGCAATAGTTTTTGTTAATATCCAACGGTGTAATAGACTCACAATACTTGAAATGTGCCGTTCCCTTGTATTCTTATTCCTATTTATTCTATTTATTCCTTTTGTATTCTCTGTATTTATATATGTGTATCCATGGTATATTTCTGCTCACATTCTGCAACTTCTGTCGGTGCTGTGCTACTGGAAACTGAATTTCCCGGAGGAACCCACCCGAGGGATAAATAAAGTTTCATCTAATCTATAGGGCAGTACAGGGCTTTCTGTCTACCACTCCGCTGTGATATAACGAGCGGTCACGGTCACGTGGCTTTCCGTTGCCCTGGAGGTCCACCCATTTGTAGTTAGAGCAACAGAAGATGCCTGGGACAGTTCAGCCATAACTTTAAACTTTTCCTGCTCATACATGCTCTGAACGATCTTGTCACTGAAGTGGACGCGCAATCATAGCATGGCTCAAGCACGTTCATCACAGTTTAAACCCCTTTTTTTGCACAACGGCATACGGCCTCCCGTCTGCAGCTAAACACCCCAATAGCTTTTGTAATAGCTTTAGCCCAGTCGGATTGGGCAGCAAAGGGCTGCTTAAATACCGCAAACTCCTCTGCTCCTCCACTTGGACCGCTAGCGCTAGCGATAACTACCGCTTGAAAGACTGACCACGCGCACCATACACATACTTTTTTTTTTCTTTTTTGAATCTTCGAATCACGTATGTACCGAACCGTGGAGTGGGATCGGTTCGGATTTCGGATCAACCGTGATCCGTTGCACCACTAGTGACAGCAGAGGTAAAGGGCTGTGACGTCATCACGTACGCTGCGTCCTCTGTGGGTTCTGAATGAACTCACAAAGTACAAACTGTAAGTACACAAACACGAACGTACCTCGGAGTGGTGGACACACTCGGCCTCGTTGGTCCAGCTGTGAGTCCGTTACCGTGAACTATGGAGCCGCAGATTTGTGCTGGAACTAAGCTGCACACAGCTGATGTTAGCCAGGAAAACATTACACACTGACTTTAATGGAGAGACCGGAAATACAAACACACACAGTTTGTTGTGTGAAGAAATCAAACATGAGCTGAACTGTTAAAGGAGGAAACAAAGCAAACTTACAGTTTCTTCACACACACCAACAACAAGCTCCACTTACTTCCTGATAGCTCAGCTGCTTCCTGGAAAGGCAGGGCTTCACCTGAGGGCAGACAGATTTTCACAGTAAGAGCACTCTGTAACTAATGTAACACAACACTGACGGTTTGTGACTGTTTAACTATGTGCTGACAGAATTAAAGTAACTTGGTGTCACTTCTTCTTTCCTGTTTCTCTGAGCAGATTCAGCTCTGACTTAAATAATCAAAATGGTAATTATCAGCCATAGATAATGGCTCATGGCGGCGCGTGCTTCTCTCTCTCCCAAACAAACTACTTTTTCGTGTTTTTCGTCCTGTAAGTTGCAGTGTTTTTGTAAGTCTTTGTCGCGTCTATCTGTGTGCAAGCGAGGATATGCCCGAACACTTCTTCTCGACATCGGCAGAAACAAACTTTTTAAGTTAAACTCTGTGGACATCGAGGAGCTGAAAGATCTGGGTCTGCTCCGAAGGCCTACTCAATCACCGACCCCCACTCCTGCACTTCGCCCACAATGGATGCGCCTCAAGCGGTGTGAGAGGAAGCAGAAGAGGGGTAAGCGCGGTGGCATCCGAGCTAGGCTAGCGGCTAGCCCACACAAACCCGCCATCCCCTCTATCGTTCTGGCCAACGTACGCTCGCTAGAAAATAAACTGGACGACATCCGACTGCTACGTTCATCTCAAAGGAATGTAAAGGACTGCTGTGCTTTTGTGTTCACGGAAACATGGCTTAGCGACAGTGTCCCGGACCGCGCCATTCAGCTCGACCAGCTAACATGCTACCGTGCTGACAGAGTCATCGTCGCGGGAGGTAAGACCCGCGGGGGAGGACTTTGTGTTTACATCAATGATGCCTGGTGTCGCGATGCTGTTGCGGTCTGCAAACACTGCTCACCAGTGCTGGAGTTTATGGTTATTAAGTGCCGGCCATTCTATCTACCGAGGGAATATACAGCCATACTACTGTGCGCTGTGTACATCCCTCCCTCCTCCAATGTCAACAACAGGAGTGAGGCACTGAATGAACTGTACCAGCACATCAGTGAGCAGCAGACAGCCCATCCTGATGCTTTTCTCATCCTGGCTGGGGATTTCAATCATGCAGACTTAAAGTGCGTGTTTCCAAAAATACAACAACACATAGACTTTCCAACAAGGGGAAATAACACACTGGACTTTGTTTACACCACCCAGAGAGGAGCTTACAAAGCTTTTCCCCTCCCCCACCTCGGCGCCTCAGACCATATCACTGTCATGCTAATGCCTGCTTACAGACCGCTCGTTAAAACCACCAAACCGGTTCGTAAGCGGATACAAGTGTGGCCAGAAGGGTCTTCAGAGGCTTTACAGGACTGCTTTAACACCACAGACTGGAACATGTTTAAGCAGGCTGCCACCTATAACAACACCACTGACCTCCAGGAGTACGCAGAGACTGTTACTGCCTACATCAACAAGTGTATTGAGGATGTAACAGTCACGAAAACCATAACTGTATGGGCAAATCAAAAACCATGGATGACAGGAGAGGTCTACAGGCTGCTGAAAGCTCAGAATGTTGCCTTCAGAGATGGAGACGAGGCGAGCCTGAGGACAGCTAGGGCCAACCTTTCCCGTGGCATCAGAGAGGCTAAGAGACAGTATTCCAGGAAAATATCTCATCACTTCAAAGACAGCAGAGACTCACAGAGCCTGTGGCGGGGCATTCAGACCATCACAGATTACAAGCCCCCACCACAGACCTGTGATAGCACTATCCCCCTGCTGAACGAGCTGAATACTTTCTTTGCTCGCTTTGAAATCCAAAACAGCACCACTGCACAGAAGACCCCACCCCCTCCTCGTGACCAGGTGATGACTCTGTCCCCGGACAGCGTGAGGAGATCCCTCAGCAGGATCAATGCACGTAAAGCTCCGGGTCCTGACAACATTCCTGGTCGTGTACTGAGAGACTGTGCAGTGGAACTCACTGATGTCTTCACAGAGATCTTCAACATATCACTCATCCAGGCTGTCGTCCCCACATGTTTTAAAGCCACCACAATCATTCCGGTTCCAAAAAAGTCATCTCCCTCCTGCTTTAATGACTACCGTCCTGTTGCACTTACTCCCATCCTGATGAAGTGCTTCGAACGACTAGTCATGAAACACATCAAGACTGTCCTGCCCCCCTCCCTGGATCCCTTCCAGTTTGCGTATCGGCCCAACCGCTCAACCGATGATGCCATCTCCACTGCACTCCACTCGGCACTCACACACCTGGACAAAAAAGACTCATATGTTTGAATGCTGTTCATAGATTTCAGTTCAGCATTCAACACTATAATCCCCCAACAGCTCACTCAAAAACTGGTCCAGCTGGGGCTCAACACCTCACTGTGCAACTGGCTGTTGGATTTCCTCACCGGAAGACCTCAAGCAGTACGGGTCGGCAGTAATACATCCAGCACCATCATTTTAAACACGGGGGCCCCGCAGGGATGTGTGCTGAGCCCCCTCCTCTTCACTCTGCTGACCCATGACTGCACTCCATCACACAGCTCCAACCTCTTCATCAAGTTTGCGGACGACACAACGGTGGTGGGTCTCATTAGCAAAAGGGATGAGACCGACTACAGAAGTGAGGTGAGACGCCTGGCCATGTGGTGTGCTGACAACAATCTCTCTCTGAATGTGGAGAAGACGAAGGAGATTGTCGTGGACTTCAGGAGAATGCACACCCAACATGCTCCTCTGACCATTGACGGAGCGTCTGTGGAGAGAGTGAGCAGCACCAAGTTCTTGGGTGTGCACATCACAGAGGATCTCTCCTGGACGTACAACACCACAGCACTGGCCAAGAAATCACAGCAGCGTCTCTTCTTTCTCCGCAAACTAAGAAGAGCAGGAGCACCAGCCCCCATCATGTACACTTTCTACAGAGGCACCATCGAGAGCATCCTGTCGTGCTGCATCACTGTGTGGTTTGGAGCCTGCAATGCGTCCTGTCATAGAACCCTCCAACGCATAGTGAGGGCTGCAGAGAGGATCATTGGTGTCTCTCTCCCCTCCCTCCAGGACATTTACAGCACCCGTCTCACTAAAAAAGCCCTTTGCATAGCGGCTGATCCCACGCACCCAATGCAAAGCTTCTTCTTTGCATTGGGTGCTTAAAACAATGGGTGCTTCCCATTGTTTAAAACAAATGGGTGCTTCCCATTGTTTTAATCTTTTAAACCAAATGTTAATGTTACTCTGTCACCAGCCTATTGTCTAAATGACCGAGCTAACAGAACTACGTAAACAGAGCGAACATGAGAGACCCGACTGCAGACGTCAGTAATGCAGCGTAATGGAATAATCTCCCGATCTCCACAAAAGTTATAAACTGCCTCTGGGGCCCAGTTATGGTACAAAAACATCTATTCAACAATAATAGTGATGCAGTTGAGTCTTTTATCACTCAGCCTCTCTGTTGCTGTGTGCAGCAGCCTGTGTCACTCACTCATCCAGTCATGCACTGCGGTCTCATAAGGAAACTCAGCTTTTTTGATATAAAGTTTTTCCTTGTTCCCGAATACAAATATTTTTTAAAGAATTTGTTCGAAAAAAGTATTCGTAAAAAAAAACACGTTATTTGTGCCTTTCTGAATACTGTATTCGGGTTCGGCTCCACCCCTACTGTCTACTTAAGTAATCTGGGCGCTGCAGCTTTTAGGAGCTGCGCGTGCACCAGTGGATGGCAATCACTTTTTGGCACAACACAGGCTGATTTTAAACTCGGTGTGAGTTCTCGCGCTAAATCACAAGCCCAGACCTGAGACTCTCAACTTCTGACACAGATGTTGAGATCGTGTAGACCCAGATCAGCTCTTCTTTACACAGATTCAGTAGGTTGAGCGTTGTCTCAGACTCACCAAACCACCAAATCAAGAGGGCTGCTTTACATTAAAGATTATTAATTCATACAAAGCCTCTCTTTATTGTGCAGAATAAGCACTGAACATTAAAATCCCAGAGTGGAGAGCAGATTTCAGTCTAGCAGCAGCAGCAGCGTGCTATGTGCTGTGCATGCTGTGTTACTTTGTTTATTACACAAAAGAGAGTGTGACGGTAAAATCCAGGACAGAAACAGCTGCATTATGCAACACAAGGCTGTAAGCATATGCACAGAAAGCATGCTAACGACAGGCTAGTCAGGAGTTAAAGGTGAGTGAATGCAGACATCAGCCCAGCAATTAGACCCTGAACTTCAACAGGTAACAAACCAAGTGAAAAGCATAAAGTGTCTTTATAAGAAGGTGTTTAATATTCTATGTGACTGAGAGCTGCTGCTTCTTATTCTAATTTTGTAATATATTGTACTTGTAGGAGCCATATGAGTTGTTTCCGTCTGACTAAGTGGGTTGGTTTAAATGGACTCACTGTATTGGTGCATGGGTGTGGGGCGTGTCTCATGGGTGTGGTATAAGGTAAATGTGGTTGCACTCACTTGTGCACAGCACCTGATGTGATGAGCAGAAGGTAGGGTGAGCACGAGGCAAAACTTTCTGTTGACCGCAACATATCGCAACATACCGCAATTTGAATGATTTGATATTCTGTGCATTTGTTTGACAGTTGATCCCATGTGCTGATTTGTAGTTTGGACAGTGGCATGTGTAAATAAAGAAGCAAATGATACAGAAGTGTTCTGTGCGTTAATTGTTGCGCGTCATCGGTGTCCTCATGTTTAGCCTGCCGCGGCCATTGGTTGGAGTAGCCGCAACAAATTGTCAACAGAAAGTTGCTCTTTGTAGGTTTTATTGGATTATTTATAAATAGATGAGTTTTATTGATGATAGTTTTGTAGTTTGCTGTTGTCTTTTACCACTCGCTTTTAGATTAAGCCTTTGGCTACACGAGCACATTTTGTTCAGGAGTTTTGTTCCCCTGTTAGGTTTTAGCAGTACAGCTGCACAAGGCGTTGTACTGATTTTCTTTCTAGTTCTTGTGCATCAGGCGGCTGAAGCCATTGGCTTGGGAGTACCGCCGCAGTTTGTGTTTAAGACAGTTTGTTTTTCTCACAGCTGACGGTATGGAGGTACATAAATACCCACCGCTAGTATGTACGGAAGACTAGGTTAAGTTAGTTAGGTTTAATAGGCAGTTAGTGGGGGATATTGCTCCTGTCAATTGTGTATGGCCAGGGTTTATGAAGTGAATGTCATCAAGTTGATGCTTTGGAATGAAGCTGGGTGGCATAGGTACAGTTCAGCGTTTGGATTTTTTGTAATATTTTAAAGAAAAATGGAGACACACCAATTAACACAATGTGGTGATGTGGATGGAAAGAAAAGACAGCCGAAACCGACTGCTAAGGCTTTGGAGAATCAGATTGAAAGGCTGCAAACAGAACGGCACACTAAGATTAATAAAATTAAAAAGGTCATAAAAATTATTAAAGAGTTAAAGCAATCTGAGGATAATGTTTCAACTGTTCAGGCTCAGTTAGAGAGTTTGTCTGTGTTGCTTAAAGAGGCGACTCATCTGCATGAAACCTTGCTTCCTTTGCTTCCTCAAGAAGAGCAAGAAAAACAAACTGCTTGGTTTATAAGTGTGCGAACACATAATACTGAGTTTATGGAAGAAATAAAGAAATGGCTTCATGATGCAAAGGGAAACCCTAAGAGCAAAAATCAGGTGTCTGAGCTTGATTTGCCACATTTAAATCCACCTGGTGTTGATTCCTCTGATCCATTACCTGCTGGAAATGGTTCTGGTGTTTCTAGGCACACCGGGAATGTTGGTAAAGGTGCTGCGATAGATGATGTTAATCCAAGTGATAGCGTCTCTAATGTTGGAAACAAAAGCAGGAAAAGCAAATCATCACTCAGTAGCTCAATGGTTTCATCTGCCTTGTCAGCACGCATAATGGCAGAAGCTGACATGGCTGCCCTTCTTGTTCGACAGAGGTTGTTGAAAGAAAAGCATGCTTTGGAAGAACAAGAAATACAGCTTAAGAAAAGAAAGGAGCTGCTTGACTTAGAAACTGAAATAGCAGCCTCAGCAGCAAAGGTGAATGTTTTAAAAACTTCTGAAATGTCCCGAGTCTCAAGTGCTGCTAATGTTAAATCTGATGGAATGAATTCGTATTTAGAACGAGAGCAGGGGCGTTTAGCCGTTTTAAATCCAAATGCTCCGACGTTCAAACCTGTGTTACCAGAACAACCATATCAGGGTGTGGATGCTAGTGATCATCAAGCACAGGTATTGGATGTAAGGCCCAAGTTTAAAAATACTTTTCAACCCAAGGTCGTTTCATTGGAAAAGTCAGAGACGAAGTTACATCAAGTATTTCCAGGTGCAGTTTCAACTACTCAGATGATTTCGCAGTCTCACGCACAATCAAAACCTCTCACACATACAGTGCAAGGTGGTGAGGGTCATGATCATCTAGTCACAGTTTTGAAGAAACAAAATGAAATTACAACTTTATTAGCTGAGCAGCAGTCTCTGTTTTTGTTACCAAGACGTGACATTCAGTTATTTGATGGCGATCCTTTGCAATATCAAACATTTATGAGAGCTTTTGAGCACATGGTGGAGAGTCAAGCTCACAGTGCTAAGGATTGTTGTGCTAAGGATTGTGCCGTTTATATTCCACCACAAGCGGACACGGTCACCGCCTTATGCGAGCTGCATGAGGCACTCACACAGCACCAGACACAACACCGGGACGCTGCGCTTATTGTGACGGGGGACTTTAATAGCGCCAACCTCAAACGCGCAGCGCCGAACTTTTATCAACACATCACCTGCCCCACTAGAGGTGAAAGGACACTGGACCACTGCTACACTACGGTCAAGGACGGCTACAAGGCACAATCCCGCCCCCCGTTTGGCAAATCTGATCACGCCGCCATCTTCCTCATGCCAAAATACAAACAAAGGCTGAAACAGGAAGTTCCGGTTCAGAGGAAGGTCGCGCGCTGGACGGATCAATCGGTGGCCGCGTTACAGGACGCACTCGATGACGCAGACTGGGGCATGTTCAGAAACAGCTCCGACGATGACATCAACGTGTTTACGGAAGCGGTTGTGGGATTCATCGGGAAACTAGCGGATGATACCGTGGAGACAAAGACTATCACAACGTTTCCCAACCAGAAGCCGTGGGTGGATAAAACCATCCGCGACGCTCTGAGATCCCGCACCGCTGCCTACAACACGGGACTCACGACGGGGGACATGGACCCGTACAAAGCCGCGTCATATAACGTGCGGAGGGCGGTGAAAGAGGCGAAGCAGCGCTACGGGAGGAAACTAGAGTCACAACTCCAACAGAGTGACTCTAGGAGCCTGTGGTGGGGACTAAGGACAATAACGGACTATAAAGCACCAACAACCGGTATGACGAACGCGGCCGTGACTCTGGCAGACGAGCTGAACACTTTCTATGCTCGCTTCGAGGCTGCAGCTAAGGTCTCCAACAATGCTAGTGTTAGCGGCGCTAACGGCTGCAGACAGGAAGATACTGCCAGCACCGGAAACGTGCTCGTCATCTCCGAGCATGAAGTAAGGAGAGCCTTCAAGAGAGTGAACACCAGGAAAGCAGCAGGACCAGACGGCATCCCAGGTCGTATCCTAAGAGACTGCGCATACCAGCTAGCTCCTGTGTTCACTGAGATATTCAACATCTCTTTACCTCAGTCGGTGATCCCCACATGCTTCAAAGAGTCCATCATTGTTCCTGTCCCGAAGAAACCCCACCCTGCTTCTCTCAATGACTATCGCCCTGTAGCCCTCACCTCAGTAGTGATGAAGTGCTTTGAACGCCTGGTCAGAGACTTCATCATTTCTTCACTACCAGACACACTGGACCCACTACAGTTCGCTTACCGTCCAAATCGTTCCACAGACGATGCCATCTCTCATCTCCTCCACACATCACTCACTCACTTGGACACTAGAAGGGGGAATTATGTTAAAATGCTCTTCATAGACTACAGCTCTGCATTTAACACCATAATTCCCTCCACACTCACCACCAAGCTGGAGCATCTGGGACTCAGCTCATCTATGTGTCAGTGGATCTCCAACTTCCTAACTGGCAGACCACAGGCAGTAAGGATGGGCGGACATGTCTCAGCCTCCACCACTCTCAGCACTGGAGCCCCCCAGGGGTGTGTTCTGAGCCCCCTGCTGTACTCTTTGTACACATATGACTGCGTGGCCACTACCAGCTCCACCACCATCATCAAGTTTGCTGACGACACCGTCGTGGTGGGCCTGATCTCTGATAACAACGAGACGGCCTACCTGAAGGAGATTAGGAATCTGGAGAACTGGTGCCAGAGGAACAACCTCCTTCTAAACGTCAGTAAGACAAAGGAGCTGATAGTGGACTTCAGCACTAAGCAGGAGAGGAACTACCAGACCCCCGTCATCAACGAGTGCCCAGTGGAGAGAGTGGACAGCTTCAAATACCTCGGAGTTCACATCACGCAGGACCTGTCATGGTCCTGTCACATCAACACCGTGGTGAAAAAGGCCCGACAGCGTCTCTACCACCTCAGACGCTTGAGAGACTTCCAACTGCCCTCCAAGGTGCTCAGGAACTTTTACTCGTGCACCATAGAGAGCATCCTGGCGGGAAACATCTTAACCTGGTTCGGGAACAGCACCATGCAGGACAGACGAGCTCTACAGAGGGTTGTGCGGTCAGCTGAGCGCACCATCCGCTCCGAGCTCCCTGACCTGCACTCAATCTACAGCAGGCGGTGCCGGACCAAGGCCAGGAAGATGGTGAAGGACCTCAGCCATCCCAACAACAGACTGTTCTCTCTGCTGAGGTCAGGAAAGCGATTCCGCTCCCTGAAGACCAACACAGAGAGACTGAGGAGGAGCTTCTTCCCGCAGGCGATACGGTCTCTCAATCACACCACCACACAGTACTGACCCACACATACAGTTCTTACACACACACTGGACTTTCTGGACTTTGGTTTTGCACAACACTGGTCACTATATTCTTCATTTCCAGTTAATACTTGTACAGCTGCTGTTATTGTGTATATATTTATTTATATTTAGATTTCTTCATACATTCTTATATAGTTCTATATTGTGTATTGTGTATTTTGTTGTACAGTTATTTTATTTTCAACTTTAATTTATATATTTATCTTTATCTTATTCTTCCCAGTTAAATTTACCCTTCATTCTAATTTGTGTTGTACAGTTATTTCATTTTTAACCTTAATTTATATTTTATTCCTTCCTAGTTAAATTTACCCTTTTTAATTTTTCATATTTATTTCCTATCTTATTCATAGCCTTTTCCTTTTTTGTTTTCTTTAGGTCACGAGCAGTTGTCCAAGCATTTCACTACATATCGTACTGTGTATGACTGTGTACGTGACAAATAAAATTTGAATTTGAATAAAATTTAAAATTTGAATTTGAATTTGTTTATATTTTCTCGAGCAATACACTAGAGGCCATCCAAGAGAAATGGTCAGAAGCTGTCAGTATATGCCTGCTGAGTATGGATATGCTAAAGCTAAATCGTTGCTCCAAGAGAACTTTGGCAATTTGCTGAAAATTGCTGCTGCCTACATTGAAAGGGTCAGTAAATGGCCATCTATAAAATCTGATGATGTGAAGGCTTTGCAGGAATATGGGTTTTTATTAAGGCAATGTTGCAATGCAATGGGAGACGTTGAGTCCTTGCATGAGTTGGATGTCTCTGCTAATATGCAAGCAGTTATAAAAAAGTTGCCTTACAAGCTCAGGGATAAGTGGAGAAATGTTGCCTGCGATTTGCAGGAGAGATTTCAACGTAAAGTGTCTTTTTGCGATGTTGTTGAGTTTGTTGAAAGGCAAGTTAAGATTGCAAGTGATCCATTGTTTGGGGATATACAGGATCCTCCGACAGCCACCAGAAAAGATGCGAGGAATAGTAAATCTCAGTTTTACACTAAGGCTAAGCGGAGTAGTTTTGCTACTACAGTGGCCAAGGTGGAAGGGAAGATTGAGCCAGCATTGAGGCGAGAAAATGGTTCAGTTATGACCAAGGCCTGCTTGTTTTGTGGAGCAGGGCATATGTTGGAGTTGTGTCCTTCATTTGAAAGAAAGTTACACTGTGAAAGATTATCTTTTTTGAAAGAGAATGGCGTGTGTTATGGTTGTCTGCACATTGGGCACAGAAGCAGAGACTGTAGGAAACGTCTCTTGTGTAAAGTTTGTAATCAGAAACACCCCACACTCTTACATATCTACTCGAAGCGGAGGGAAAGTGTCGCAGTGCAAACTATAGGAGGGAGAGAACCATCAGATGAAGGTCCTTCTTGTGCTGTGCAAAGCAGTGGTGTTACTGGGGCCGGTGAGCAAAATAGTGCTCTGTCTGTAATACCAGTTAGAGTGAAGTCTAAGAAAGGTACTCAGTCATTGGTAACCTATGCTTTTCTAGATCCTGGGAGCTCAGCTTCATTTTGTACTGAAGCGCTCATGAATAGACTAAATCTTTCAGGAAGGAAAACTGGCATTCTTTTGCGGACAATGGGTCAGGAGAAAATGGTCAGTAGCTATGTGGTTTCAGATTTGGAAGTAGCTGGTTTGGGTTTAGATCATTACTGTGATTTGCCTGACTTATTTACTCAAAAAAGCATGCCTGTTCATCAACGTAATATTCCCCGACAGGAAGATCTCGATAGATGGCCACATTTGCGCCATATTAACATACTGGAGATAAATTCCGGGGTAGACCTGTTGATCGGGACCAATGTGCCCAAGGCTTTGGAGCCATGGGATGTTATCAGAAGTCAAAATGGAGGTCCCTATGCGGTAAAAACTATGCTGGGTTGGACGGTGAATGGTCCTCTCAGAGAGGATTGTAATACTGATATTTTTGATGTGAGTGTCAATAGGATTTCCGTAGCAAGATTGGATGAGCTGTGGGAACGTCAAATGAAGGCTGATTTTCCAGAATGTATTCAGGATGAGCAGTTTGCTTTGTCTAGAGAAGATCAGCAGTTTATGAAGTCAGTGATGGATTCGGTTAAGTTGGTTGATGGTCATTACACCATTGGTTCACTTTTTAGGTACAATCAGGTAAACATGCCAAATAATAGGAAGGCTGTAGAACAGCGAGCTATGAGCCTTAAACAGATGTTTGTCAAGGATGATTCCTGGTTGTCACGGCCAAAGTTTCTTGCTGAACCAGAAATTAATTGGCCAGTGAACCTTGATTTTGGACAGATTTCCATAAATGATCCAGAGACTAAAATGACCGTTTTAGTCAATGCTGTTGATGCAAGTGAACATAAGGATGGTGCGATGAAGTTCATTACTTATTTTTCTTCGTGGACTCGTCTAAAAAGGATGGTTGCATGGGTTCTTAGACTCAAAGATTTGTTGCAGGAACTTAGTAAAAAGAGGAAACAGCTGGAAGAGAGCTTTGCGTCTAGCGTGACTCAAGAAAATCTTGAGGAAAAGCTTAAAAGAGAGTTGCAAACTGTCAAGGACCATGCTGCTAAAGGATTTCTTTCGGTAAAAGAACTTAACAATGCTGAGAATGCAGTTCTTTCCTTTTGTCAACGGAGGAGATATGCCGATGAGATCAGTAGATTGCAGAGGGGTGAAATGGTGAAGAAGAGTAGTGAGCTCTATAGGCTTAATCCTAAGCTTGAGAATGGTGTGTTGAGAGTGGGAGGTAGGCTTAGTAGAGCAGCTATGCCTGAAGATGCAAGGCATCCCGCAATTATAGCCAGGGATTTGCATATTTCTGACCTAATACTTCAACATGTACATCAGAAAATAGGGCATGGTGGACGTAACCACATGCTGTCCGAATTGCGGCAAAGGTATTGGGTTCCAGGTGCAAGCATTGCCATAAGGAGGATTTTGGCTAAATGCATAGTGTGTCGCAGACTTCATGCAGCATCAGGATATCAGATGATGGCAGACCTTCCACAAGATCGCATCTCACCCGATGAACCTCCATTTTCTCGGGTTGGAGTGGATTGTTTCGGACCTTTTCAAGTTAAGCGTGGAAGGTGTGAAGTAAAGAGATATGGAATTATCTTTACATGCCTGGCTGTGAGAGCTGTGCATTTGGAGGTATTGTCATCTTTGAGCACAGATTCTTTTATTAATGCACTTCGTCGATTTATATCAAGGCGAGGTCAGGTATTGGAGATACGATCGGATAATGGTACCAACTTTGTGGGTGGTGAACGTGAGTTGAAAGAGGCAGTGGAAGGATGGAATCAGGCACAGATTCAGGAGATGCTGCTGCAAAAGGGCATAAAGTGGATTTTTAATCCTCCTGCTGGTTCCCATCATGGCGGTGTTTGGGAACGTCCCACGGGGCTCAATAAAGTACAATAATGTACAATAATGTACAATAATGTACAATAATAAGGTCTGTCAGGAAGGTGTTAAATTCCATTTTGAAAGTGCAGAATTTGGACGAAGAAGGACTTTGTACAGTTCTTTGTGAGGCAGAGGCTATTATGAACAGTAGACCAATAACTAAAGCCTCTACTGATCCTAATGATTTGGAGGCTTTGACTCCTAACCATCTGTTGTTGCTTAAGACCAAGCCATTGATACCACCAGGAGTGTTTCAGAAGGGGACGTGTATGGACGACGTCGATGGAGGCAAGTTCAGTACATGTCTGACCTGTTCTGGAAGCGCTGGGTCAAGGAGTACCTGCCCCAGCTTCAAGAGCGTCAGAAGTGGCAGAGAATCGGACGGAACTTCATTCCTGGGGATGTGGTTATCGTTGTCGATGATTCTGCGCCTCGTAACTCTTGGGTGACTGGAAGGATTGTGGAAGCAATTACTGACAGTAAAGGACTTGTACGTCGGGTTCGTGTTAAGACAAAGACTGGTTGTTTGGACAGGCCGATCACTAAAGTGTGTCTTCTACAGGAAACAGAAGAGTCATGAAAATTGACTTTTTTCAAATATCTATTTGCATTAATGTATATTTATTTATTTGGAATTGAAATTGTATCTTTGAATGTTCGATAAAAGATTGATCATGTTTATCAGTATGTCTCCTACATGGTAAGTATGATGTAATTATTGCTCTAAAATAATTAGGGGCCGGTATGTAGGAGCCATATGAGTTGTTTCCGTCTGACTAAGTGGGTTGGTTTAAATGGACTCACTGTATTGGTGCATGGGTGTGGGGCGTGTCTCATGGGTGTGGTATAAGGTAAATGTGGTTGCACTCACTTGTGCACAGCACCTGATGTGATGAGCAGAAGGTAGGGTGAGCACGAGGCAAAACTTTCTGTTGACCGCAACATATCGCAACATACCGCAATTTGAATGATTTGATATTCTGTGCGTTTGTTTGACAGTTGATCCCATGTGCTGATTTGTAGTTTGGACAGTGGCATGTGTAAATAAAGAAGCAAATGATACAGAAGTGTTCTGTGCGTTAATTGTTGCGCGTCATCGGTGTCCTCATGTTTAGCCTGCCGCGGCCATTGGTTGGAGTAGCCACAACAGTACTATTTAACTGGTCCTTTAACATAATGGGAATTTTTAGCTGAGAGAGCGCTCTACAGATCTGATTTAAAACATATCAACCTGTGCAGGTTTGCACCGCCTTAAGGAAATGAAAAGAGTCTGTTACTGATGAAGGGCATGGAGACATGGTCAGTATAGTGATATGGAATATTTACAGGGGAACAGATATCTCCACATAATCACATAAATCACATCCTCTGAGATTACTAAAGTACTCTGATTCGAAACTCTGCAGGTCTTTTTAGTATTTATAAGAATTTTACAGATTTATGTCATTTATATTGCAGGAGAAGGAAAAGCCAGTTTAATCTAGAAAACAGTTGCTTTGTGGAGGTTGGGCAGCTGCCAAAGCTAACAAACCCTGTAAGGAGTAGATAAGTGTCCTTCTGTTTTCCACAGCAGGTAGATTTCCTTTTCCTGAAGACCACCGGACTGGCAGCAGCATACCAAGGAGAAACAAGGACACGAGAAGCTGGAATTAGGAACACAAATAGAAGAAAGTCACAAAGAAAGATTGCGCAACTTGTGTTTTTTAAATTACATTGTTTCCTCTGCCAAGTATCACTTGTAATTACAGTGGGGCAAAAAAGTATTTAGTCAGCCAGCGATTGTGCAAGTTCCCCCACTTAAAATGATGACAGAGGTCAGTAATTTGCACCAGAGGTACACTTCAACTGTGAGAGACAGAATGTGAAAAAAAAATCCATGAATCCACATGGTAGGATTTGTAAAGAATTTATTCGTAAATTAGGGTGGAAAATAAGTATTTGGTCACCTCAAACATGGAAAATCTCTGGCTCTCACAGACCTGTAACGTCTTCTGTAAGAAGCTTTTCTGTCCCCCACTCGTTACCTGTATGAATGGCACCTGTTTGAACTCATCATCTGTATAAAAGACACCTGTCCACAGCCTCAAACAGTCAGACTCCAAACTCCGCCATGGCCGAGACCAAAGAGCTTTCGAAGGACACCAGGAAAAGTATTGTAGACCTGCACCAGACTGGGAAGAGTGAATCTACAATAGGCAAGCAGCTTGGTGTGAAAAAATCAACTGTGGGAGCAATCATCAGAAAATGGAAGACATACAAGACCACTGATAATCTCCCTCGATCTGGGGCTCCACGCAAGATCTCATCCCGTGGGGTCAAAATGATCATGAGAACGGTGAGCAAAGATCCCAGAACCACACGGGGGGACCTGGTGAATGACCTGCAGAGAGCTGGGACCAAAGTAACAAAGGTCACCATCAGTAACACACTACAACGGCAGGGAATCAAATCCCGCAGTGCCAGACGTGTTCCGCTGCTGAAGCCAGTGCATGTCCAGGCCCGTCTGAAGTTTGCCAGAGAGCACATGGATGATACAGCAGAGGATTGGGAGAATGTCATGTGGTCAGATGAAACCAAAGTAGAACTTTTTGGTATAAACTCAACTAGAGCTGGGCGATAGAACGATAACGATATGTATCGCGATATAACTTTTACTCGATAGAGAAATTAAACTATCGCGATAGACTTCGCCGCTCTTGTCCTCTTAAAAAAAAAAAAAAAAAAAAAAAAGGTCAGCCAATCCAAATTAAGTAGCGCAGAGCCGAACCAATCACAGCCGCAGCGTCACGTCGCGTGACTTGTTACGTACAGCACAAGTGCCAAGCAGCACGTGTGTTTGTTTGGGAAGCAGCCAGCGGGTAATGGAGGAAATGAGTGTGCCGACTAGAAAAATCAACCGAGCGTGACCGAAGAGAAAACAGATGATGGTTCCAACGCCGGAGAGATTGTCAAACGGAAGAGCCATAGAAGTTCCGTAGTGTGAAGGTATTTCGGCTATTTCAAGTCTGACAAAAAACAGAGTAGCGTGCACTGTAAATTGTGCCGAAAGCAAGTCTGGAAATACAATAAACTGGTGCATGCGTCACACTGTGCGCCACGTTATTGTTTCGGTGAAATGAATTTCTACAATACTGTTAATTCTACTCTCTGCAGTGTTTAAATGCTTACATATACACACAGTTACTGTCCCTCCACACATACAACTCGGTTCTGCTTCTATGCCCCAGCTTTGTTTATTTTTTCCCACCGAGGCTTCTAGACTTCTGATTGGCCAACATTTCTGCACGGTTAGGAATCTAGCGCCACCTGCTGCTTTGGCATGTTCATAGCAGCGTTTTCCTTCATTTCTGCCTTTATGTGTGGACGGGATTATTGTTTTAAAACGAAAACGGAAAATCTCCGTTTTCAAAAATACCCGTGTACGCGTGGACGTAGCCTCAGTCTCTGACTGGAAGCGCTAATTCGTCATTCGGCTTTTGTCAGACTAAAGTAACTGTTAAAACTGTTTGAAAAGCTCAGCTATACAACAAGGAGAGATTGAGAATTTCCTTTTAGTTCTCAGTTTATTTGATATTGACAAAAGTTAGTCAGTTTTGTCTGTTCTTCTGTAAAACGAACTAAGATTTATTTTTAGAATTAATATTTTGTTTCTAAGTGGAACTGACAATTTAGTAGTCTGTTTCGTTTGTTCTATTTTGAAACTTAAATGCTTTAGGGGCTGCCTTTTGTGTAGTTTGTAATATTTGCCTTTATTTATCTGAAAAAGTCTCATGTTCCTTAAGTACATCTACCCTGTTGAACTTATTATGGGAAATAAATATTTAAATAAAAACAAGCTGCTGATTATTTCACATTTTACTTGTGAGCAACGGCACATTTAAATCTTACAAATATAGTTATTTGGCTTATATCGTTATCGCCTGAAATGAAAAAAACATATCGTGATATGAAAAAATCTCATATCGCCCAGCTCTCATAGTGTGTTAAAATATTGATATTTCTTTTTATTCAATCATCTTCCTGAAGAGAGAGACCCCTGCACAGCTCAAATGCCAGTTGCAAGAGCTCTAACAGTAGAATCATAAACTGTGCTTCATATAGGTGTTATTTTGGTACTTTACACGTCACACAGTTTCAAACATTGCTTATATGGAAAGTTCCTCTTTTCTGTGTCTTATCTATTAATATGGCTGTGCACTAAAACTTCCTGTTTTTCAGTCTGGCTGAGCACTTAGTTTGTGAGTCAAAAGTGGCCTTGCTCTACAAGCCTTCATTATTAAAGTACATAAAACAATCTAATGAGCAGCTACACATTAAAAATATTTCTTTTTCTTAACACAACTCAACAATATACACTCAAGTATCCAGGAGCTGGACTGCTTGGCGGAAGTTGCACAATCTCACTTTTAACACCAAGGTAAGCTTCATCAGCCACAACCATTTGAGGGTGACCAGAGGCAGATACAATCTGTAAGTTCTCTTTTTGTCCAGTGAATTCAGTTGAATCCAACTTTGAAACAATTTTGAAAGAGATAAATATCTTAAATATGTGAGAACAATCAAGGATGTGTCACACCCTTGTGTTGCAATCTTATCTTTTCCCCACTGTGTTTATTTTTATTGAGAGTGTAACCCCTATAGACATGGTTACTAGTATTTTCTTGTTTTTACCTGGTATTATTATTTCCGACACCCCTTGAACACACTTTGATTTTCCGTAGTTCAGTGAATGCAACAAAAGCACGTTGCTGCATTAAGCTAGGCAAAACGGAGCAAGACACCGAGAGCAAATAACAAGCTACACAGTGAGTCTTTTGGTATAAAATAAGTGTTATAAAGTATTTTCAACAGTCTCTAACTTAAAGTTATGTACTTTTCAGAGGCCTTTATGTGTTTTACTCTCGACCAAAACCAGGCAGAGCGTGTATTTGTTTCTTGGGAATTCCGGTGAGTTACTAGAGATGATAAGTATTTTATTTTATTGTCTATTTGATTGGGCATCTTCACAAATGTGCAAAACTAATGCAGGATGCACTTCTCTTTTAGCCATAAATGTTGTCCAGTGCCTTTTCTGCACTTTGTCATTTCAGTTATAGGTTAATACATGTAAATAAGTTATTTAAAACTAGTTACGTTACAAACATTTCATGATGTGATTACATATGCCTTAAAAAGGGGTATTTAAATACAATTGATTGTAATGCTGTAAAGCAATACAAATGGAATTCATAGAGACAGAACAATGTTAAAACGACAGTGTACTTGATTTTGAAAACTTTATGAGATCTCATTTTATTTAGAAAAACTGTTAAGAACTATTTTGTTTATTGCTCTGTACTGTATGTGCAGACTGGTTTTTTGTGATCCTGGATCTGAAGTGGTTCTGGATATGGATGGCGAGCCAGACCCTGTGAAAACTCTTGGCGAATCCAAAAGCAGTGTGGCCAGCTGTTCTGGATGCAGGAGCAGAGCTACAGTCTGAATTACTTCGAATCGCAGGATTTCAGATAAGCAAGAGCAAAAACTGCTTACTTCATACGGATTGTTTCTCTGGGAAACTATTGAACTCCCAATATCCTGCTCATCAGGAGTCAGGTCTAAAGAGACTACTTATTTTATTTTATTTTGTTGTTATTTTCAAAAGAGCGCTCTTCTCTGTTGATCTTCTGTTAATTTTCTATGCTGTTTACATTGGATTATTGCACCACTGTAACATTGTAATAAATCTGCCGGCTGTTCAACACTCAATTCTCTCAAATTTATTTTACTCCTCTCGAATCTAGTCTATAAGTTTAACCCTACTATACTAAGCAGGTGTTACAAGAGCTTTGACATTCTTCAAACTAAATGACATGTCAGGTACAAACGAGGATGTTCTGTGAGCATCCTCATTCCAAGAACATTCAAAATTGTGAAAATAACCTCATTCTTAGAGTTTCTGTCCATTGCGATTCTCATGATTCTACGTAAGTAATCGGAGCCCTGCAGCTTCAAGCAACTGCGTGCGCTCCCTTGGACGGCAATCACTTTTTGGCAGACAATCACTTTTTTTGGCACAACACCAGAAAAGTGCCAACAGGTGGAACCACTGCATGTGCGCGCGCGCATGTGCTTGACTCGGGGTGAAACATCTGCCTCCTCAAACACAAAGTACACTGTCTCCTCCTCTGTTCCACAGGTGGAGGAGGGCTCCAGGTGTCTCAACAGATTTATTGAGTCAGAAAAAGCTTGTCCTCCTGCTTTCTGGGTGTCTGCAGGTGTGTGCAGGTAAAGGCAGGGACTTTGCACGAGACAGCGCTCCCACAGCTCCAGAGCAGCGGGCGAATCACTGTTGCTTTGTGTAAGTGAAACACAACAGGTGAGGACTGTTATTGTTGTTCGAATGATTGAAAGACGGAGTTTTTCTACACTCCTCACGAGCCTCTGTTCACCGGATGGTCAGTCTCACATCTTAAATTCCTCCACAGTAGAGAAATTCTCTAAAGCTTTTTATTTATTTTTATCTGCTTATAACGGTGTTCATTTCTTAACACATCTTTTTAATAATCATTGTCTTTCCATGTTACATGAAATCCGTCCGGTTAAAATGAGACTAGCTTCTGCTTCCAAGTCCTTACCTTGGCTAAATGGCAGTATTCACTGCTTAAAATGTGACTTTCGTAAAGCTAAAATTCATTTAAATGTTCATCCCTTTTACGGAAGGGATCTTTTAATTTCTTTAATAATGTAATTAGGCTATGCTCACTCTGCAGGTGAAAGCACATCTAATCTGACTTTTTTGACCCTATGCGACCCATATCCAATCGTGGTATGACAGTTTGAACAGCACAAATTTGATATTTTCAAATCCGGCCTAGGTCTCGTTCGTATGTGGTACTGAATCTGATACATATCTGATGTTTTAGAAAGCGACTGCTGTTTGAATGGTCATGTCGCATTAAATCCGTCTTTTACGTTACTGACATAAGACAGGCGCCAATTATCAGCGCCGTCCAATCCCACCACTCCTGGTTCCGACTCCGTGTCCATATATACTTGTGATATGTTGGTCACGAACAAAATGGCTCTTAGAGCCGGATCTTTGAAGTGAACGACAGCATCCGACTACTTATTTGGAGCCGTCTTTCTTTTTTTCTTTCTCTCACCCTCTCTCTCTCACTTTTTTCCCATGCCACACGTGAGCCTTGTGTTTGTGCTGAGCAGAGGGGGGAGGGGCGTAAATACAGCCTTATGTTTGCCGAGCAGAGGGGGGAGGGGCGGTAGTAGGTAAGTTGCCAACCAAGAAGACGAAGAAGCTGTGAGCCAGGAGGGAGGGGGTGTGTGAGTGAGTGATTAGTTTATGCTACACTTCAGCACAAGAGGGAGGGAGTTAGTGAGTCCTGAGTAATTCATTCGTGCTACGATTCAGCACAGGAAGGGAGGGAGTGAGTAGCTCAAATGTGCTGTTAGCATGTTAGCAGAGCGATGCTACTCTGAACTGAGGAGCTATTGTCTTGATGTGAGCTTCTACTCAGGGTTTTTTTCTTCCAGTTCAGAGCAGAAATGTTTCTGTTAAGATACTGGATGTTGTGTTTTTCTCCACAATTTTAATTTTAAGCTAGATATATTTCTAATATTGAAATAGTTTGCTAACAGCAACAGGGATGAGTCAGTGAGTCAGTTGGGCTTGTGAATCATGATTCATTTGAGTATTGAACGATTCGTTCATGATTTGCAAATCACTAGGTTGTAGTTACACTCACAGTAGCACTAGAACAGAGCAGGAGGGAAAGATCCACATATGAGGACATTTGTTTTAAATTTCAATAGAACAGTGGCAGTATAATGTCCTCGTAAGTGGATATCTGGCTCCTTGTAGAGCGAAATTTAGTATTTTGGTCTATACAACCCGAAATGTGATGTCCACATATGTGGACGCCAGATCCTAGGAGGTTAAAGAGCAGATGTAATGCTAATAATCCTATTTGACACCATTAGTGATATTATTACTCCTGCTCCACCTGCTGCCCCTATTTCTTCAAATGAAGACTGTGAAAATTTCCTTTCTTTCTTTCTAGAAAAATCAGTAATGTAAGAAAAATTTTCCCCATCAGCATCTGCATTGTCAGTTCCTACTCCAGCTCGGCCTGTTATTTTAGAAAGTTTTTCACCTGTTTCACAACCCGAGCTGGTAAAATTAGTTAATGCAATGAAAGCATCCTCCTGTTCACTTGACATTTTACCGGCATCGTTATTCAAAAATGTGTTCCAGTCTATTGGTCCCTGTGTGCTTGCCATAATTAACACTACAATTAACCCTGGTGTCTGGTAAAGTTCATGCTTATTTTTAAAATGCTGCCATACAGCCTCTTTAAAAAAAAAAAAAGTTAGACTCTTCTCTTACTAGCAGTTGCAGACCAATCTCAAAACTACCGTTTATTGCTAAGATTGTAGAAAGGGTTGTGGCTAAGCACCTCACAGCAGTTTTAGACAAACACAGCATTCTGCACATGTTTCAGTCTGGCTTTCGTAGAACCCATTCTATTGAAACAGCCCTTCTTAGTCACCAGTGACACTTTGATGAAAAACGATGCAGGAAAATGTTCTGTTCTGCTGATGTTGGACCTCGCGTCAGGCTTTTGATATGGTTGACCACCACATTCTGCTTGAAAGGCTGAAGTATGGGTTCGGTGTATCTGGATCTGCCTTAGACTGGTTCTCGTCATTTTTGTATGAACAACATTTTTCTGTGGCTGTTTCTAAGTACAGGTCATCTTCCACTTCCCTCACCTATGGTGTGCCACAAGGTTCTGTATCTGGGCGCTTATTTGAGTCCCTTTGAGGACGTTGGCTACCACTGCTATGCAGATGACATCCAGTTATACATTTCTTTTAAGTCCCAAGATGTTTATAAGCTGCAGATTCTGAATGAGTGCTTAGACTAGGGGAGGGCAATATGGCCAAAAATATTTATCACGATATATATTCAGAAACTTACAATAACGATATAACCGAAGATAAAATTGACATGGTAAATGGCCTGCATTTGTATAGTGCTTTACTTAGTCCCTATGGACCCCAAAGCGCTTTACACTACATTCAGTCATCCACCCATCCACGATGGCAAGCTACATTGTAGCCACAGGTGCCCTGGGGCGCACTGACAGAGGCGAGGCTGCCGGACACTGGCGCCACCGGGCCCTCTGACCACCACCAGTAGGCAACGGGTGACCGAGACTGTTGGAGTTGGGGCTCGAACCGGCAACCTTCCGATTACAAGACAAACTGCCAACTTTTGAGCCTCTTTGTGGGCTCTCATGAGACAAAATACTTCACAACTCCACAACTTTATTAGTGCAACAAAAAAAAACCCATCAATGTATTTTCACTTAAACAAGCAGTTGTTTTTTATGTGCACTAAAGCTATATAAAAATTTAACAGCGCAAATGCATCTTTGTGAAACCTTTCTCTTTCCACACTCTGAATGGACATCAAATCCCTGGCTAAACAATGCGTCACTGCAGAAAAGTCAAAAATAGTGAGATATCTTGCAGAGGGATGCAGCAGTCTCAAAATTGCAAAGCTTCTGAAGCGTGATCATCGAACAATCAAGCGTTTCATTCAAAATAGTCAACAGGGTCGCAAGAAGCGTGTGGAAAAACCAAGGCGCAAAATAACTGCCCATGAACTGAGAAAAGTCAAGCGTGCAGCTGCCAAGATGCCACTTGCCACCAGTTTGGCCATATTTCAGAGCTGCAACATCACTGGAGTGCCCAAAAGCACAAGGTGTGCAATACTCAGAGACATGGCCAAGGTAAGAAAGGCTGAAAGACGACCACCACTGAACAAGACACACAAGCTGAAACGTCAAGACTGGGCCAAGAAATATCTCAAGACTGGTTTTTCTAAGGTTTTATGGACTGATGAAATGAGAGTGAGTCTTGATGGGCCAGATGGATGGGCCCGTGGCTGGATTGGTAAAGGGCAGAGAGCTCCAGTCCCACTCAGACGCCAGCAAGGTGGAGGTGGAGTACTGGTTTGGGCTGGTATCATCAAAGATGAGCTTGTGGGGCCTTTTCGGGTTGAGGATGGAGTCAAGCTCAACTCCCAGTCCTACTGCCAGTTTCTGGCAGACACCTTCTTCAAGCAGTGGTACAGGAAGAAGTCTGCATCCTTCAAGAAAAACATGATTTTCATGCAGGACAATGCTCCATCACACGCGTCCAAGTACTCCACAGCGTGGCTGCAAGAAAGGGTATAAAAGAAGAAAAACTAATGACATGGCCTCCTTGTTCACCTGATCTGAACCCCATTGAGAACCTGTGGTCCATCATCAAATGTGAGATTTACAAGGAGGGAAAACAGTACACCTCTCTGAACAGTGTCTGGGAGGCTGTGGTTGCTGCTGCACGCAATGTTGATGGTGAACAGATCAAAACACTGACAGAATCCATGGATGGCAGGCTTTTGAGTGTCCTTGCAAAGAAAGGTGGCTATATTGGTCGCTGATTTGTTTTTGTTTTGTTTTTGAATGTCAGAAATGTATATTTGTGAATGTGGAGATGTTATATTGGTTTCACTGGTAAAAATAAATCATTGAAATGGGTATATATTTGTTTTTGTTAAGTTGCCTAATAATTATGCACAGTAATAGTCACCTGCACACACAGATATCCCCCTAAAATAGCTCAAACTAAAAACAAACTAAAAACTACTTCCAAAAACATTCAGCTTTGATATTAATGAGTTTTTTGGGTTCATTGAGAACATGGTTGTTGTTCAATAATAAAATTATTCCTCAAAAATACAACTTGCCTAATAATTCTGCACTCCCTGTAAAGGTTGAATGGCTGACATCTTCCTCCAACTTAATGAAGGAAAGATTGAAGCCATTATATGTGCTCCTGACAGATATGTACATAAGACAATGAATCCTTTTGGTCCCCTTTCGACGTTTGTGAAATCATCCATCAGGAACCTAGGGGTAACCTTTGACCCGGCTCTCACATTGGATGTTCCCGTAAAATCTCTGTTTCAGTCCTGCTTTTATCACTTAAGAAACATTGCTAAATTAAGTCCTATTGTATCTCGTACTGAACTGGAGATTGTTATTCATGCATTTATTCATCACGATTGGACTACAGTAATTCACTGTTTACATATCTAAGCAAAAACTCCCTGGAGCATCTGCAGGTTGTTCAAGATGCTGCATCAAGGCTACTGACCAAATCATCCAAGTACTCACATGTGACACCGTTGCTAATACATCTGCATTGGCTCCCCATTGAATTCAGAGTCCATTTTAAGATTCTGGTTCTGACCTTTAGAACTCGTTATGGACAAGCACCAGCTTACATCATTGGACTTCTACAGCCCTATGTCCCTAGCAGGTCCCTGAGGTCATGTGATCAGGGCCTACTTGTTATACAGCACACAAAGCTGAGAACTAAGGGAGACAGAGCTTTTACCACTGTGGCCCCCAGACTGTGGAACTCTCTCCCACTGAGCTTAAGATCTGTAGACTGAGTCGTCTCTTTTTAAAAAAAAACATCTAAAAACTCATCTTTTGAGAATTTTACCTCAGAAACACAGCTGAACACGACTCCAGCTCACTCGTCTCTCTGAAATGATTTCTCTACCTCCTCATATGTGATTCCAACTCTGCTAAAGTTGAACTTCCCACCGACATCCTGAAATATGGACAAAAGCAGCTGCGATAAAGCTTCAACTCCTGGACCAAACCATAATACTCTCCCTGCTGCTGAGAACTAGATGAACCCAGAATCTCAGTTTGTTCCTGTTCTTCTTTAGGAAGATCAGCACCAGCTCATCATTGCTTCATGTCCACTACATTATTTCTAGTTTGTTATTTGAGGAAATATTTTACACAAAATTGCTGACGAAACATGTTTCGTCAGTTTGTAGGTTACACCACAAGTTTGGATCTGTAAAATTCAGAATTTTATGTCGTTTTTATGCATTTAGTTCTTTACAATAAACATTTAAAGGTTGGTGTCCTACAGTCAGGTGACCTTTGTCCCCTTTTCCCACCAGCTGAAACTCCTTCTGAATGGGTGACTGGAGCAAACTGTATGGAGTCCTGGAAAAGGTCCAGGCTTCATCCAGTAGGTGGGGGAAGTTCTGGCTGGCACTCCTCATCTTCAGGATCCTGCTTCTAGGCACTGCGGTGGAATCTGCCTGGGGGGATGAGCAGTCTGCCTTCACGTGTAACACCCAGCAGCCCGGCTGCCAGAATATGTGTTACGATAAATCCTTCCCCATCTCCCACATGCGCCTTTGGGTTCTTCAGATCGTCTTTGTGTCAATGCCCACACTTCTGTTCCTTACTCGTGTTTATAATAGGAGGAAAGTTTGGAAAAACAAGAAAAACATAGATCTTAAGAGAGCATGCGAGCCAATTCCAGAAAATTCTTATTATAATAAATTTGATAAAAATGTTATTGAAAAATCTTTAAAGATAATAGAATTCATAAATAAACACTATGTAATTATGGAAGAAGACAGGGAAAATCAGATGAGTAAAGAACTGTTTAAAATCTATGCAGTCAGTATTTTCTTCAAGTTTCTGTTAGAAGTGGCCTTCCTGGTTATTCAGTGGTGCATTTATGGCTTCACTCTGAATCCAGTCTACATCTGTGAGAGGGCCCCATGTCCACACCGGGTGGACTGTTTTTTGTCCCGTCCCACAGAGAAGACCATTTTCCTAATTTTCATGCTGGTGGTCTCACTGGTGTCATTGGTGGTCAGCATCATTGAGCTCTGCAGAGTACTCTGCAAAAAAAACAACCAGGAAACTGATTCATGTGAGAGGGAGCAGAAAGAGGCCAACCATTCCTTAGAGCTGGACCAGTTTGATCAGAACGATGGCACAAACCCTCCATCAAAAGGTCATTCACAATATCCCCAAAATGCTCCTGATACCTACATCGACCTCTCATCAAGAGAGTACGTGGATTGCTGAGCTGTGATGAGCTACAATATTCGATGCCATAACAGCAGGAGAGTGAACAACTGGTCCGAAAGGAGCATGTTTAAACTGTGGTTTCCACCTCAGACTGACTGACAGAACTTGTGTCTTCAGCCAGAAACATCAGGAGACATTTGATCTCACAGGTTTATGTGAGACTGACTGAACATCAGAACTTGTTGTGTGAAAGTGTCAGAGGTTTGAGTTTTAGAGGTGTTTTCTTAAATCATATGTTGTTAGTGTTGTAAACCCAACAGTTATGAGAGTTCTGAGTCTCAAAGAAACATCTGTTCAAGAACACAGACACACTGTGACACATCAAGTTTTACTTACCAACATCAAACAAAACAAAGGAATATTCATTGTTCTGGTTTCAGTCACAGTTCCTCCTGTTTTTCTTCCAGCTGGACAGTTTTTGCACGATGTCTGAGAGTGTCTTTGTTTTCTTTACACCAGAAACAAATCAGGGTGTAAGATCAAATGTTTTCTTTATGTTCAGTCATGCAGTGCAGTGTCACGTTCTGATTAATCTGAGGAAGCTGCATCATATCTGTACATCTAAAGTCCATAAACAGTCAGATTATTGAAATCTGAAACAGCACAATGACTTTGGGATACCAACAACACTGTTCACACCTGCAGTTTGTTGTCTGGGTTGGTATGTTTTATAAGCAGATGTTCCTTTAATTTTTTTTGTCCCAAAGATGTGTTCCTGCTGATGTACTTTTACCAGCTGGTGTCTCCAGTTTAAGATTCAGTTCGTCTCTTTGTCTCATCAGAAAGTTGTAATCCAGTTTTACAGATTTACAGAGAAACAGGTTTTCTATTTTAGTGTTTATTGGCAGGCATCTGTAGGACAACCACACCTTACATCCACTCCTTTACTCCTTACATCCACTCCAAACAAACTTTATTTATTGACAGTAAGATATTATTTTAACTACTTCAGTCACCGTGCATGTGTTGTTACCTGATAAAATTTAAATGTTTTGGTTTAAGGTTGTTTTTTGGGTGTACAGAGTGGCAGAGATGATGGTTTAGTTCATGTTTATTCCTTGAAGAGACTTTATTACTGTGATAACTTTTATATTTGTTAAAAAAAAAAAAAGGACATGTTTAAGACTGCTTAGAGATGTGAACTAATATTTAGTCACTTATAATAAAAACATGACAGTGTAGCTCTAAAACTACAAGCACTGGGATAAAACCTCAACTCTCTTTACTGTAGGTTTGCTCAAACTGTCAGTTCATAATAATTTTGTGGGTACTTACATGTGTAATGGATCTTTTGGGTACACTGATCATTTGCACTGAGAACTCGGTGACGGATATATGTGAAAAGAGTTTTGTAATGTGTTTGATTAAACAGTTGTGGGTATATCGCTTAACAGCAGGATGTGTCTGTGGTTTTTACAAAAATCATTATTTGTTGTTGTTTTGCTGTTTAGTGTAAGCACAAGAGTGTACATGAAAACAGGTTTTACTTGTGTGTGTGAAATGTATGAACCAATACAGATAATACTAAAAGATAATACTGTGTTCTTTTGAGCTTTGATGTAGATTTTGTGTTACTGCAGGCTGTTACCAGCCATTATCACTCCTTATCAGCCATTATCAGCTGTCAGCTTTTATCACCCTTCATCATCTCACTTTGGTCATTATATTATATTTATTGTCAGATTATTATGATATATATATATATATATATATATATATATATATATATATATATATATATATATATATATATCTTCAAGGACCCCAAGAAGGGACCGGTCCCCTCCAACTACCGACCAATAACCTGCCTCAGTACTACATGGAAGCTCCTGTCAGGCATCATAGCTGCTAAGATGAACAGGCACATGGGTCAATACATGAGCGGGACACAGAAAGGGATTGGCAAGAATACCAGAGGCGCAAAACACCAGCTACTGGTAAACAGAACAGTCAGCCGAGACTGCAAGACCAGACTGACCAACCTGTGCACTGCCTGGATTGATTACAAGAAGGCCTATGACTCAATGCCCCACAGCTGGATACTGGAATGCCTAGAATTGTACAAGATCAATGGGACCCTAAGAGCCTTCATCAGGAACTCAATGGGGATGTGGCGTACAACACTAGAGGCCAACTCCAAGTCCATAGCACAAGTCACCATCAAGTGCGGGATCTACCAAGGAGATGCTCTGTCCCCACTGCTGTTCTGCATAGGCCTGAACCCCCTCAGTGAGATCATTAACAAGACTGGCTACGGATACCGACTACGGAACAGAGCAGTTGTCAGCCACCTCCTGTACATGGATGACATCAAGCTGTATGCCAAGAGTGAACGAGACATCGATTCACTGATCCACACTACCAGGCTATACAGCAATGACATTGGAATGTCGTTCGGACTGGAGAAGTGTAGTCGGATGGTAACAAAGAGAGGGAAGGTAGTCAGAACTGAGGGGATTGAACTACCAGAAGGCAACATTGCAGACATAGAGGACAGTTACAAGTACCTGGGGATCCCGCAGGCGAATGGGAACCATGAAGAGGCCGCTAGAAAGGCTGCAACCACCAAGTACCTGCAGAGGGTCAGGCAAGTCCTGAGGAGTCAGCTGAATGGTAAGAACAAGATCCGGGCCATCAACACGTACGCCCTGCCCGTGATCAGGTACCCTGCTGGGATAATAGGCTGGCCAAAGGAGGAGATAGAAGCCACTGACATAAAGACAAGAAAGCTCCTTACCATGCATGGAGGGTTTCACCCCAAGTCCAGCACCCTGAGGCTGTACGCTAAGCGGAAGGAAGGGGGCCGGGGACTGGTGAGTGTCAGCACCACAGTCCAGGATGAGACAACGAACATCCAAGAATACATTGGGAAGATGGCCCCAACTGACCGAGTGCTCAGTGAATACCTCAGGCAGCAGAAACCCAAGAAAGAGGAGGGAGATGAGGAACCATCATGGAAGGACAGGCCCCTGCACGGTATGTACCACCGGCAGATAGAGGAGGTGGCTGATATCCAGAAATCCTACCAGTGGCTGGGCAAAGCTGGACTGAAAGACAGCACAGAGGCACTAATCATGGCAGCACAAGAACAAGCTCTGAGTACAAGATGCATAGAGGCTGGGGTCTATCACACCAGGCAAGACCCCAGGTGCAGGCTGTGTAAAGATGCCCCAGAGACAATCCAGCACATAACAGCAGGGTGCAAGATGCTAGCAGGCAAGGCATACATGGAACGCCATAACCAAGTGGCCGGCATAGTGTACAGGAACATCTGTGGCGAGTATAATCTGGAAGTCCCGAGGTCAAAATGGGAGACGCCCCCAAGGGTGGTGGAGAATGACCGAGCTAAGATCCTGTGGGACTTCCAGATACAGACGGACAAAATGGTGGTGGCTAACCAACCGGACATAGTGGTGGTAGACAAACAGAAGAAGACGGCCGTAGTGATCGATGTAGCGGTTCCGAATGACAGCAACATCAGGAAGAAGGAACACGAGAAGCTGGAGAAATACCAAGGGCTCAGAGAAGAGCTCGAGAGGATGTGGAGGGTGAAGGTAATGGTGGTCCCCGTGGTAATCGGAGCACTAGGTGCGGTGACTCCCAAGTTAGGCGAGTGGCTCCAGCAGATCCCGGGAATAACATCGGAGATCTCTGTCCAGAAGAGCGCAGTCCTGGGAACAGCCAAGATACTGCGCAGGACCCTCAAGCTCCCAGGCCTCTGGTAGAGGACCCGAGCTTGAAGGATAAACCGCCCGCAGGGGCGTGCTGGGTGTTATATATATATATATATATATATATATATATATATATATATATATATATATTAGGGGTGCAACGATACACAAAATTCACGGTTCGGTTCGATACTTTGGCGTCACGGTTCGATATTTTTTTCGATACAAAAAAAATGTTCATGCCTTTTTAATTTGTCATTTATTAAAATTATAAATACAGTAAGTTGTACTGAGTACTGTACATTTAACCATGAACAATACTAAGAATTATCCAGACTGTTTCTTAACCTGAATATTTAATATATTTGCAGAATGGCAGACAGAGAAGAAATACTGTTACTGTTAATCTGACTATCTTCAGGTTTTACATGCTTACATATACACACGCAGTTACGCAGTTACTGTCCCTCCATTTAGAAAGGCAGAGGCGTCAAGGTGTAATTATTTTACATGTCGTTGTTTTTTTCCTGTGTAATAACAATAATAATAATAACATAATAATAATAATAATCAACATTGCTATCAATACATTTTTCAAAAAATGCCTCTCTGTGCAAAATGGGTTCAACAACATAAACAACTGTGGGATACCGTTTGTGATTTGAACCGGGGGAACAAATCGTGGCAGGATCAGCCTGATATCAAGGTTCAAGGTTCAAGGTTCTTTATTATTTGTCACATGCATAGTTATACAAGTATAACACACAGTGAAATGTAGCCTGACACGTTCCTCGACATGTGCAAAAATTGGGGGGGGGGGGGGTGTAGAGGAAGAACATTATATATATATATATATATATATATATATATATACACATATAGTATATACACTGGGTGAATGTGCAGTAGTAGCAGCAAGCAGGTGAATTCTGTACATTAATATGAATAGATATCTGACTATTTTACAGGATAGACAATATAAACATATTTAAAATTAAAGGAATTGAAATGTACATTGTGCCTTGGTTTAGTGTCTGGAAGAGTCCTGTCTCAGTCAATTATAGATGATGTGAGAGGGCGGGTGTGTGTGTTTAGGGCACGGATGGCTTGGGGATAGAAGCTCCTCTTGAGTCTCTCTGTCCTTGCCCGGAAGATGCGGAACCTTCTACCAGATTACAGCTTTAGTGAAGGTTACAAATGATCTTCTTATGGCCTCTGACAGTGGACTCATCTCTGTGCTTGTCCTGCTAGACCTTAGTGCAGCATTCGATACTGTCGACCATAATATCCTATTAGAGCGATTAGAACATGCTGTAGGTGTTACGGGTACTGCACTGCAGTGGTTTGTATCATATCTATCTAATAGACTCCAGTTTGTGCATGTAAATGGAGAGTCCTCTTCACACACTGAGGTTAATTATGGAGTTCCACAGGGTTCAGTGCTAGGACCAATTCTGTTTACATTATACATGCTTCCCTTAGGCAGTATCATTAGAAGACATAGCATACATTTTCACTGCTATGCAGATGACACCCAGCTCTATCTGTCCATGAAGCCAGATAACACACACCAATTAGTTAAACTGCAGGAATGTCTTAAAGACATAAAGACCTGGATGGCCGCTAACTTTCTGCTTCTTAATTCAGATCAAACTGAGGTTATTGTACTCGGCCCTGAAAATCTTAGAAATATGGTATCTAAGCAGATTCTTACTCTGGATGGCATTACCTTGGCCTCCAGTAACACTGTGAGGAACCTTGGAGTCATTTTTGACCAGGACATGTCCTTCAACACACATATTAAACAAATATGTAAGACTGCTTTCTTCCATTTGCGCAACATCTCTAAAATTAGAAATATCCTGTCTCAGAGTGACGCTGAAAAACTAGTTCATGCATTTATTACTTCCAGGCTGGACTACTGTAATTCATTATTATCAGGATGTCCAAAAAACTCGCTGAAAAGCCTTCAACTAATCCAAAATGCTGCAGCAAGAGTCCTCACAGGGACTAGAAAGAGAGAGCATATTTCTCCTGTTTTGGCTTCCCTTCATTGGCTTCCTGTTAAATCCAGAATTGAATTCAAAATCCTGCTCCTCACATACAAGGTCTTAAATAATCAGGCCCCATCTTATCTTAATGACCTTGTAGTACCATATCACCCTATTAGAGCACTTCGCTCTCGCTCTGCAGGCCTACTTGTTGTTCCTAGAGTATTTAAAAGTAGAATGGGAGGGAGAGCCTTCAGTTTTCAGGCCCCTCTTCTGTGGAACCAGCTTCCAGTTTGGATTCGGGAGACAGACACTATCTCTACTTTCAAGATTAGGCTTAAAACTTTCCTTTTTGCTAAAGCATATAGTTAGGGCTGGACCAGGTGACCCTGAATCCTCCCTTAGTTATGCTGCAATAGATGTAGGCTGCCGGGGGATTCCCATGATGCATTGAGTTTTTCCTTTCCAGTCACCTTTCTCACTCACTATGTGTTAACAGACCTCTCTGCATTGAATCATATCTGTTATTAACCTCTGTCTCTCTTCCACAGCATGTCTTTATCCTGTCTTCCTTCTCTCACCCCAACCGGTCGCAGCAGATGGCCCCGCCCCTCCCTGAGCCTGGTTCTGCCGGAGGTTTCTTCCTGTTAAAAGGGAGTTTTTCCTTCCCACTGTCGCCAAAGTGCTTGCTCATAGGGGGTCATATGATTGTTGGGTTTTTCTCTGTATCTATGAAGCGCCTTGAGGCGACTTTTGTTGTGATTTGGCGCTATATAAATAAAATTGAATTGAATTGAATTGAATTGAATTGAAACAGATGAACCAGAACTGGTTTGTAAAAATGCTGCAACTTCAGTGGTGTGGAACTGGTTTGGCTTTCGTCCCTCAGATACACAACAAAGCACTATTTTTGGTAGAGCATGCTAGCGGGCCGTCGTTATTACAGTGTTGTTTGGAAAATACGGTACACTTAAAATCAATCCTTTGATTTTTCTGAAAGTCGACAGCGCCCCTTATAATCCCGTGTGCCTTATGTATGAACTCTGGTTGTGTTTACTGACCTGGAAACGATTTTATGTGCACGGCGCTCGAAAATCTGTCAAATGTTTCAGTACGACTTTGCTGAGCTACGAAGCCGCACCGCTCGATGGATTGTCGGAGCATTACGGCTGTCGTAGGCGGAGCCTCGCGGAGTGATACGTACTGTGCTTCAACATAATATTACCGTATTGTGTGTATAAGCTCTTTGTAAGTTTTGTGGATATTATACATGGTTATGCTGAGGATGTGTCGGCCAGTTTCCACTGGAAATGCCTTTTGGTTAAACTGTCAGCGAGGAGTTTGCATTTGCACTGTTACATTTTTATATAACTTTAATGCAGATAAAAAACAGCTGCTTGTTTAAGTGAAAATACATTGATGGGGTTTTTTGCACTAATAAAGTTGTGGAGTTGTAAAGTATTTTGTCTGGTGTCAATTATATTGTCAGTTATATCGTTATCGCAAATGTTCAAATGTATATCGTGATAAATATTTTTAAGTCATATCGCCCTGCTCCAGTTTGCAGTACGTGTTTGAAATAAACTTGACCTTTCACCAGCAGGCTGGCTGTGATATTTTTTTTGCCTCTAAAGGGACTTAAAGGGAACATGATACTGCTGTAAGCCACATCATACTACTTATTATAAAGAGTATAATCAGTATGTAGTTTTAGTTTGCATTATACTTCTGAATTAAAGTGTGAAAATCATTAGATTTATTAGATAGGTTTGTATTATCCTATACTGCTGATTTACTGTTTCATGACATTTCATACTGCTGAGGTAAGAAGAGAATATTGTGTGCAGAGAGCACAGAGCACATTCAGCTTCACCCCCACCTTTGTTGGAAGCAGAAAAACAGGGAGCCAAGGTCATAACTCAGGCTCACTGAGAGTTAGAAAGTATGTGATGTTTAGGTTTTTACGACTAGGTGGGGGCCACTAGAGGCTATAAGAGCTTGAGTAACCCTCCACCAGTTTGAGATTTGCTGTGACCCTCTTCGTGCATGTCTCCCCATCCGGATGGTTTATGCTCATAAAGTGTTGAATTGTATGGAATAAAAGATTGTTGATTGAGCATTTATACACCGAGTATTGTCCTTCCTTCAGCCCAGAGATTAAAAGAATTGGGAGGATTTAACAATAGTATATGTCCTAATAAGGTTGCAAAAAAAACGGTTCTTATATCTCTAGTTGTGTTGCGTGTATGGGAACTTTGAAGTGAGACCTGTGCTCTGTGGTATTCAGCATCTCTCAGGGGCAAGCGGAAAGTGGTGTCCCCATAGTCCACCACCTGGACTGGTTTGGAAAAAGTGTCCTTACAATACATAGAAACCCGTATAGGTGTTTGTGTGTGTGTTTGTATATTTATATGTGTGTATATGTATCGCCAAAATCCAACAACAGTTGCCTCAAGGCACTTTCCCTTTTGTACATTTGAATTGACGCCTTTTTCTAGATTTCAGTGCTGCTCTGCCTGCCCCGACAGAATGCCACTGCAGTGTGTTTTTCTCTTTATTGCTTCTTGTCTCTGCCTGATCGTCTACACCTGTGTATTGTTCATTTCATGTATTAAAAGGTTGTGGTCATTATATGCATTTCAGTGAGAACATGTTGCAAAACTCTTCTCTCTCCTACCGGGTGACACTAGTTCACCCCAGTGAACAGCTGCAGAGACTAACCAGAGAAGAGGATTCACTTTATGACCCGTCTGTTTGGAACTGACTCAGCAGCCTGTAAGCAGCTACACTGACCTCCACAGAGGTGTTTTTATGTGATTCTACGAGCCACAAGAACCTAATTGAGATACTTGGATTAAATACTCGATGTGAGGATTTCAACAAATCATCACAGCCACATTGATGAAAAATATCTGAAAAGTAAAACCCTGACACTGGTCTGAATCACAATAAATGACTTAAAGTAAAAATAGGGCTTCAGGTTTTTAAGGTGCTTTTCAAAGTTAGCAGACACAGAGCAGCTCTTCATTTGTACTTGCGTTAGTTACCACCCACCAACTCCACTTTTCACTCTGTGTTCTGCTCTCCAGCTATGAAACAAAGAAATATATTCCTCTTAAGCTGAAAATGATCCACTATGCTCACCACCTTGTCCAATAGATGTTTCTTCAGTGGTTATTAGGGCCATTTTGCTAAAACAGCTACCTGCTGTGTCAGGTACAATCTGTCAAGGAGTGACTGAACTGAAGCTGTAAAGTCATAAAACCAAACCAAGATAATACTGCAATGCTCAGCTGTTTCTCAGTTATCAGCTCTTAAATTGTTTTATTAAGGCATTTTATTACATGAACATAAAGGTCTCCATTCTGGCTTCAGGATCTGTGGTACCAAAATAACAAAAACAAAGCCTTAATGCCAATATCCATAACTAAACTAAACAGACAGCTGGCAGAAAGGAAATATTTGCAGATCATTTCCCAGACAGTTATAGAGTGTATGTCTATAAAGAGATGTGTTTAGATGATAGACTGCATAAAACAACTGGCCGCACCTTCTGAGTTGAAAAATGAAGAAATAAGAATGTGCCTTAAACTTAGATTGTCTCTATGGGATACTGCTGTCATTATAAATGTATAAGTTCATGGAGAAATTCATGTCACCTGTTGTCCATGCTGCAATGTTAAATTTCTGTATATATGATTATGGTATGAAATACATTTCTCTAAATTCTAGTTTCAAATCCTATTAGTTCGGATTTTTATCCCGTAGACTTGAGTTTCCCTTAGTATCTCTAAGGATGCTGAAACAGGATGTGCTTAGCAGTGAACCTACCTTGTGATTGACAGTTAGGTACCACATAAATATGAGTGTCCCTTGGTTTCACACTTGCGATGTCTAGTTCACAAACCAATGGCCAAGTCTGTCTTTTATATGCACTCAGTGTCTTTTTTATAATCTTAGCTAAAACAACTTTGACACATAGAGGAGCTGGTTCTCAAAGAAACCAAAAAGCACCCAGAAGTAGTTTGAAACAAAATAACACTCACACTCACGTGATGCTGCCGAAAGTATTTGCTCGCCTGCCTTCACACATATATGAACTTAAGTGACATCCCATTCTTTTGATGTCGGCTCTGCAGCTGTAACAATTTCAAGTCTTCTGGGAAGGCTTTCCACAAAGTTTAGGACAGTGTTTATGGGAAATTTTGACCATTCCTACAGAAGCGCATTTGTGAGGTCAGAAACTGAAGTTGGATAAGAAGTCCTGGCTCACAGCCGCTGCTCTAATTCATCCCAAAGGTGGTCTGTCGGGTTGATGTCAGGACTCTATGTGGGCCAGTCAGGTTCTTCTGTACCAGACTCACTCATCGATGGGCCTGGCTTTGTGCAGTGGTTTATAGTCATGTTGGAACAGAAAGGGGCCATCCCCAAACACTCCCCTGCACCCAACTTGACATTTGGTACAACCTAGTCAGACGAGTACTGTTCTCCTAGCTCATCCATTGGATTGTCAGATTCAGAAGTTTGAATCGCCACTCCAAAGAGCACGTTTCCACTGCTCACGAGTCTTGTGGCAGTGTGCCTTACACCATTTCATCTAAGGCTTTGCATTGTAGTTGATGCTGTAGGATTTGGATCGAGCTGCGCAGCCATGGAAACCTATTTCATCTAGTTTGCTATGCACTGTTCTAGAGCTTATCTGAAGCCCACATGAAGTTTGGAAGTCTGTAGATATCATGATGAACCAAAACGTGATGGATTGTCAGTTCTTGCAGGTGCCTGGAGGAGAGGTAAACTGAACTACAGCAGTCTGATAATAATTTCACAACTAACCTGAACGATATCTCTCTCAGTCATCTGCCTGGTTTGTTGACATAATAAAAGAACACCCTCTGTGCAAAGATTAGTATCCAAAGACCTTTCTCTCCACCCACTTCCTGACAATGATGCCAAAAATTAAATGAGCAAGATATGTTGGTTTCACTCAAAGGCAATAATTACCTGGAAGCCAACAAGATTGAAGCAAAGACAGGAAAAAAGGACTGAACTGCAAGTCAGCATCAGAACTGGATCCTCGGTAAAATCATTTCCTCCACTAAAGTAAGAAATGTCAGATTCTGATTTACTGAGTATTACTGACATTGTTCAAACATTAAGAAGACTATTTAACACAAATTCCTTGGATAAACTCTGTGGGTAACTTTACACTGTTTATCCACATTTTCCTGCAGAAAATATTCCAGTTATTACATATTCATTACTTCTGTGTCTCATACTTTGCTCTTACTTGTTTATTGAACTGTATATTTCTATACCTTTGACGTTCCTCTTTCCTGATTGAAATTTTAAATTTATTTACAAAGTATTTTATGTTTATTAGATTATGTAGCACATGACATTAGACAGTTTTCCTGATATCTTATAAAGAAAGTAAGTTGTTAGAATGATGAAAGCATTGGAAATTCTGTTTTGTCCACATGTGCACTCCCTGTACACTACAGCATTTGCTATTTCAATTCACATAACTTTTCTTTCACTACAAATATTTCTTAGAGATTCTTCCAAACATTTACAGTATATTTGGAAACAGCTAATCACTAGACTCTATGTATTTGTTTGTCTGTTTACCTCTCAGGAATCTTTATAAATTAACTGTAACTTATGTCAGGATCTTCCTACTATTCAACAAACATTGGAAAAAAAAAATGATAATGAATATCTTCTCATTTGTTTAATGGTGATGTCAGAAGAAATGTGAAAATACTGGAAAAAGTCTTACTCTGTTTCAGAGAATGGTCACTCATTAAGCAAAGAAAACATCTAGGAGTCTGCTGAAACTGATATAAAAATCCGATCCATTATTAAAACCTGGAAGGATCCACATAACTCTCCGCTTAACCATTGCTATGTTTAACTGTGAAAGTAAGACAGTTTCCACATACATAATGCAGAGCACTTCTACATTCACTACCAGGTGAACTGGTCACAAAGCACAACGCTGCAACAAGACATGAGGACTGTTTTCCAATCATGACGTTCCTACTTTATAAACACTCCACCTGCCTTCCGAAGCCTGGTTACATCTTCGTATTCCTCATTGTGTTTGTCCTGATTCTGATTATATACATCGTGGACATTCTGGATGTGAGTTTTTTTTTTAATTATTTGTTTTTGTAATTAATTTACTAGTTAATTTTCTTAATTTTATTTACTTTCTCAAAATCAGAAATGAGAAAAGAAAGAGCAACTAGCACAATTTAAAAAAAAGGGGGGGGGGGGGTTTGGGTGCATAATTTATTTTACAAAGACTCCTTTTGTAGCTTTGCTTCATTAGTTAATATAACTGAAGTAGAAACTTTAAGCTTTAAAGACTTCAACCCTGAAGTTATGGAGGACCTCGAGTACCAAAATGAATTAACTTAATACATAATTAAATATTTGTGTTAATTAAATAAATATACAAATTATTCATTAGATGTTAATACAAAAAGTACTTAAAATTCAATAATAATAATAATAATAATACATTTTATTTATAGGCACCTTTAAGACCCTCAAGGTTACCTTACAATAGTACAGAACAGTAGCAGCAATACAATACAATAAAACGTGGCAAAATAAAATTTAGGCATAATGTGAATAACAAAAAACTAAAAAGCATGAAAGTATAAAAGCTGAGCAAGGTAAAAATGGACTAAGACAGAATCAGCTGTATGAAATTTTGAATAGATACAATACAATACAATACAATACAATACAATACAATACAACTTTATTTGTATAGCACATTTAAAACCAGAGGTAGCCAAAGTGCTTCACATAATCCAATAAAATAGTAGTAAAGTACAAAGGTAGATAAGCTAGCAGGTGGGAGGCATTGATTAACGATTAAGTACGTAGATAAGCAAGCAAGACTTAATGATTAAAACAAAAAAACAATATAAGCAAAAGAGAGGAAAGGGGAGGGCAAGAAGGGACACTTAAAAGGCCTGCTCGAGCCAGACACGTGAATGGTATGAGGGAGGTTATTCCAGAGGTTAGGTGCAAATGAAGCAAAGGCACAGTCACCTCTGGTTTTCAGCCGTGACCTAGGTTGCACCAAGAGCAATTGGTCAGACGATCTCAGCGTTCTACTGGGGGTATACACGCTAAGGAGATCAATAAGGTAGCTAGGTGTGATGTTATTTATGATTTTATAATTAAGCAGTAGGATTTAGAAATCAATGCGGTATTTAATTGGAAGCCAGTGGAGGCCAGTGAGAATTGGGGTGATAGACTCAAACCCTACGAGTACCAGTTAGAAGGCGAGCCGCGGCGTTTTGGACGAGTTGCAATCTATGAAGAAGGGCAGAATGAAGCCCAGTGTATAGGGAGTTGCAGTAGTCTAACCTGGATGTGACAGGCATTGATAAGCTTTTCTACATCCTCATGTGGTAAGTATGTCTTGGCCTTAGAAATTAAACGAAGTTGATAGAAAGAAGATTTAATAACAGAGGACACATGTTTCTCAAACTTAAAGGAGCCGTCCAGGTAAACACCCAAATTACTTGCGGAATCGGAAATCAGCAAAGGGCCCGAGGACACCAATTAGATGGGCTCCAGGGGTGTGACTGTCAAAGATTACAATTTCCGCTTTCTTGTTATTAAGGATAAGGGAATTGCTCAGCAGCCAGTCTTTAACTTCATTTATACAATCGAAGAAGCGAAGCATCGATGAAGTATCATCCTCAGTCAATTCAAAATAAATATGAATGTCATCCACGTAGCAATGATCAGAGAGTTTGTACTTGTCAATAATACGACCAACGGGTAACATATATAGAGAAAACAGCACAGACCCCTGAGGGACACCACAGGTAACGGGGGCAGTGGAAGAGGAGTAGGTACCCATCGTGACAGAGAAGGACCTCTCCGATAAGTAGAATTTAAGCCAACTAAGGGCCATACCCGTAATGCCAACCAGATGTTCAAGCCTCATTAAGTGGATATTATGGTCCACCACATCAAAACCAGAGGACAGGTCCAACAAAATGAAGACCGCGGGGCACCCAGAGTCAGTAATTACAAGATCATTGAAGACCCTCAAGAGTGCCGTTTCCGTAGTTTAAACCCAGACTGGAATTTATCCCAGATGTTATTCACATTCAGATAGGTCTGAAGTTGTGATAGGACTATCTTCTTGAGGATTTTTGACAGGAACGGAAGTTGCGAGATAGGTCTGTAATTAGCGAGGTTTGAGTGATCTAGGGAACGATTTTTAAGACCAGGTTTCACTACGGCATGTTTAAAGGCAGCCGGAACACAACCCAGTGACAAAGAAAGATTGATTAGTGATAATATACAAGGCCCAATTACATTAAATCCCTCCTTAATAATGTGAGATGGGAGAATGTCGTGAACGGCCAATAATTCCCTTAAGGGTAGGAAGTGACACTGGTTCGAACTGAGCAAGTGTCATAGAGCAGCGTAAATCAGGGGCTTGGCACATCACCGGAGCTTTTAAGGTAGAAATTTTATCAGTGAAGTGATTTAAAAACTGCTCACAAAGATGAACAGTGGGTTTTAAGATGTGATTTAAAAGTGATGAGAGAGTTTGTGGTCCGGAGATCTGGTGGAAGTGCATCCAAAGTCTCGGGGCAGAACGGCTAAAGGCTCTGAGTCCCATGGCAGTCAGGCAACCAGGTGGAACAGACAGAAGGGAAGCTGAAGCAGAGCGGAGTGTACGAGGAGGCGAGTATGTGTGGAGAAGATCAGATAAATATGGAGGAGAGAAATTGACACGGAGGTGAACTGGAAGCCAGTAGAGCTGTTTATGAACAGGTGTTATACGTTCAGTGGATCTCATTCTGGAAACAACAAGTGAAGCTGTGTTTTGAACTGGCTGCAATTTATGGAGCGATTTATCAGGTAGACCATAGAGAAGAGAATTACTGTACCTTCCGTTTCTATTGCTCACCAATTTTTTAATAAATGGCTCATGTTTTGTTTCCATGTGTCTGTTTTTGGTCCACAATCCAACCTCCACACAGTCTGCAAACACAGACTCTGACACAGGATTTGTGGTCCGAGACTTGAAAAAATACTTGTAAACAATTTAAAGCACAGCACCCAAATTTTTCCACAGACTTACAAGCAAATAATGTGTTTGTTATAAGCTTTAACCTTCTGCCCAAGGTTCAAATTCTGAGGTTGATTCAAGTTTCTGTAATAATGCATTGTAAGTAATGATGTACTGTATGTGCAGCCATACTATGATTCATATCAAATCAAGGGAGGTTGAAACACATCTGTTGATCACTTTTTGAAGTATATTTGTAGTGAGCAGCCACCTATAATTCTATATACTTAAACATTACTGTTATGGCTGTGCTGTGTGGCAGGCAGGCAGGAGAAAGGACCCAAAATGCAGGACTCTCAAAACGGGACTGGAACTCAAAATGCAGCTTTATTGCTGGCAAAACGTCCTCGTAAAATAAACTCACAAAAGCAACACAAAACAAAACTCAGAACAGAGGCGCTGGAAGCCTCGACATAACAAACACACAGCATGTTGAGGGTACGACACGACAGAGAACAAAGGAAAACACAGGGCTTATATGCACTGTACTCCTGTTTCCCATTCTCTGATTACTATCAGAGAATGGGAAACAGGAGTACAGCTGGGAGAGATTAGGGCTAACAAGACTGGGGCAGGTAAAACTGAATACACAGACATAGGACTTGGACTAGCAAAATAAAACAGGAAATACGAAACAAATCACAAAAACGCAAACTTGACACCGAGAGACAGACTGAAAGAATATAACACATGAAACAGAGAAGACAGTGACTTAAACTAGAGGCCAGAACAACAAATAACGTCAAAAGAACACAACCATGAATAACCCTTAATACAAAATCAGACCAGCACAACTCAAAAATCCGATCAAATCATAATTTAGAAAAAACCCAAAACAGAAACAGAAAATGCTTTTGACCCAGAACCGTGACAATTAGTTTACTTTTAATTGATAACTACTTTGTAAGTGTACAGCATGCTTGCCTTACTGATAAAAAATATCTGCTGAAAAAAGTTATTAATCAAATATATAGAATAGAATTGAATAGAATAGAATAGAATTCAACTTTATTGTCATTGCACATGCACAGGTACAGGGCAACGAAATGCAGTTTGCATCCATCCAGAAGTGCTTTAGTGATATAGATATATTACAATATATATTAGCAATAATATAGATATGTGAGTATATTACAGAAATGGGTCTATTATGGTATGTTATAATGTACACGGTATGAAGTATGTTGTGAATATTCTATAACTATAACAGGCTGTAGTGAGTACAAGCTATGAACAGGATATAAATTCTCTCTTCTGTAGCTCGGCATTAGCTGTGCTGTTGTTTGGTTTTAGGCAGCTGGTTAAGAGGAAAACTCAAAGTGATAGATTAAGGCAGCAGTCTTTACTCTTTTTGAAATTGGACAATGGATCAAGCAAGGCTAAAAATACACAGAACAGTATTATATGTATTCATTCCATGATTATTCTATTGAAAAACAAGGTGGCAGACAAACTGCATTAACCTATGAAAAACAATGAAAGAAGGGATACCTGCACAAAAATAATCTTTCATCATATTATGTTAAAAACTAAAGCTGAATTATGAATGAGTATATTTGCTATTTTTTGTATTTGCCACACAAATTTTTCAGTTTTGGGATAAACTGGACATCACCATCATCATCCCAGGAGCTGCCACTGTCACCCAACCTGCTGACATGTATTCTAACTTCTGCAAGTTAAAACCACTGTCCCCTGAGGAAGCTCTTGAAGAACACCTTGTACTAGAGTCCATCGCTTGGCCTAAAACTCCACCATTACCATCTCCTCTTTCTCTGAACAACACCAGTGATCCAGCCCATAGCACCTTCACCATTCTCCCAAGGAAGAGGGGAGAACAGTGGTACATAGGTGATAAACTGGAGGTTATGATAAAAATGTATGACTTTCAAGGCTATCCAAAGAAGTCCGGCGGAGATGTCTTACTAGCCCGGCTGCACAACTTGACTCTTGGTGCAGGTGCTGCAGGGCATATAACAGATTATCTCAATGGCACCTACTCTGCTGTATTCTCTCTACTCTGGGAAGGAAGTGCACAGGTTCAGGTAATGCTAACACTCATCTTGAATGTGATTGTAGGGACCAAATATGTCTGTGAAGGTTCTCAGTCATCCAGGTCATCGTAGTCTAAGGAGCTTGGAAAGACAAGCGTCTGGACTTCTTTAAGTTGCTTGAAGACGTTTCACCTCTCATCCGAGAAGCTTCTTCAGTTCTAAGGTCAAATGGTGGAGAGTCCCAGATTTAAACCTTGAGGGAGTATCCGCCCAAAGAGGGACAAAAGGACCCCTGATGATCCTCTACCTAATCACATGAGCCAAGGTGTGAAAATGGGTGTGGGTCCCAATCAGCCAGAGTTTCGGGTGAGCCCATTGTGAAACCTGGCCCCACCCTATCATGTGATTTCCTGAGGTCAGATGGCCCAGGATGTGAGTGGGCGTTAAGGCGTCTGGGAAGGGAACTCAGAACTGGATTATAGATGGCAGAGAGTTGGTGTCGTAAACCCCCGCCTCTGTTCAAAGATGGTCGCTCACAGTGGACATAGATGCTTCTTTCACTCCTCTTTCAAACCATCTGAAGGTTCTCAGTCACAGACATATTGCCTGTTTATTGGTCATAATATTGACATATTGGTCATCCATCCTTTTGTCCCGCTTTGGGCGGATACTCCCACAGGGTTTAAATCTGGGACTCCCCACCATTTGACCCTGGAACAGAAGAAGCTTCTTGGATGAGAGGTGAAACGTCTTCAAGCAACTTAAAGAAGTCCAGACGCTTTTCTTTCCAAGCTCCTTAGAGTAGGGACCTCTTTCTTTCACTGTCTGTCCTTTTTTCAATCACTGGAAAATTTATCAAGGTTAAATTCAAGGTCAAGCTTATAACCGCAAAAAATGCGCGTGCTCTTTGTGAGCTCGTTCCCGGCTCGTAACCAGCGCGTTCTGCCGTCAAGGGCGATCATTGGTTAAATGTGATCATGTGACTGATGCAAGCCAGATCCTTTTATTTAGCAAAACTGTGATTAATAGTTAAATATTATTGTTGAGGGGCACAGACAGGACTCCGCACGCACACACACATAAAAAAAAATAATTTTTTTTTTTTAAAAAGTTGTCTCACCAAAAGGGCACTGTGGGCACCCATCAGGAAAGGGACGGGTGCTCAAGCCCCTCTATCCCCCCCTCTGCACTTCACTTTGTGTTAAATACATCACTGAGCTCAGCTGTGGTACCTGCATGCCTCAAAACCACGAAAATCATCCCGGTGCCAAAGAAGTGCACTCAATGACTACCGGCCGGTGCCACTTACGCCCATCTTCACAAAGTGCTTTGAGAGGCTGGTATTGAGGCACATTAATACACAACTTCCACCAAATCTGGACCCACTACAGTTTGCATACAGCCCAAACCCCTCCACAGACGGTGCCATTTTGTCTGCTCTTCACCTTTCTCTCTCCCATCTTGACAAAAAGGACACTTATGTCAGAATACCGTTTTCTGACTTCAGCTCAGCATTCAACACAGTCGTTCCCCAGGAGCTGGTAAAGAAGTTGGACTGACAAGGATAAACACCCCCCTCTGCAATTGGATCTTGGACTTTCTAACTAGGAGATAAAACCTCAGACTGAGTACAGGATCGCCACAGGGCTGTGTGCTTGGTCCACTGCTGTTCACCCTGCTAACACATGAGAATACTACACAGTACAGCTCAAATCACATCATCAAGTTTGCAGATGACACAACAGTGGTGGGTCTCATCACCAACAACGATGAGTCTGAATACATAGAGGAGGTACAACACCTGGTGGACTGGTGTCAGAATAACAACCTGTCTCTAAATGTTCAGACAACTAAAGAGATAGTTGTTAACGTCAGGAAGAGCTCAATGACCAACACCCACTGCACATCATCTGCTGTTAAGATGGTCAACAGTGTGAAGTTCCTGGGTGTGCACATATCAGATGACCTCTCTTGGAACCTGAACACCACCAGCATCATGAAGAAAGCCCAACAGTGTCTTTCTTAGGAAACTGAAGAAGGCCAGTCTCCCTCCTCCCATCCTCACATCAGTCCTCTGCTGCTACATCACTATCTAGTAAGGAAACTGCACCCTCGCTGAAAAGAAGTCTCTGTAGCGGATGGTGAGGACAGCAGAGAGGGTCATTGGAGGCCCTCTCCCACCCATCTCCCAACTCTATGACAGACACATCATCCGACGTGCGAACAGCATAGTGAAGGACACTTTCCACCCCTCACATGCACCGTTCTCCTTCTTTCCATCTAGCAGACGGTTTTGAAGGATCAAAACTGTAACAGGAGACACTGCAAGAGCTTCTTCCCCCAAGCAGTCAGAGCCCTCAACTTGATACCACCAAAGGACTGATAAACACATACACCTTTACAAACACCTTACAATACTCGTGAAAAAACTCAAAAACAACAAAAACTTACACAGTCCACCTGGGAACGATATGCTTATTTGCACACTCAGTCACGTAGGGACTAAACACATATCTAAACTAAACTACATTTGCACATCTTGCACATGTCTTTGTCGTGTCTCGTCTGTAATATCCTGACAATGACTCAACCTGGTATTCAATATCACTGCACAATCCACTTTGTATTGTCTCTGTCCTGTCTTTGTTTGTCGTACAGTTAGTATTGTATAGTTAGTAATTAGTACCTTTGTATCCCTTAATTTTACCAAGATTTAGCACGTTATTTATTTGTTGTTTCTAGTTTTATATCTCTTGGAGACATATCTTTCATATACTTACAAAGGCGCCGTGGGGGGAACAGGATGAAACAGAATTTTGGCACACTGTATACTGTGTATACTGCTGTATTGACAATAAAGCTCTTGAATCTTGAAGGTTGTGACTTTTGGTAACACACGTGTGGCCAGAGCTTCTTCAGATCTTTGGTTGAAGAGACAGGGTGACAGGGAAAACCCTTGTTGCAGTTCGGTGCGACTTGAAACCCACAAGATGTATTCTGAATATGGTCCCATCTCGTTTACTGAAAGATGTTTTTGACACTGTGGGTATGAGTTTACTGTCTACTGTCAATAGCAGTCTTCAGTCTGAGTGTGTCCCTACCGACTTTAAACATGCAGTGGTGGAACCTATTAAAAGACCTAACCTGGATCCAGCAGTTTTATCCAACTACAGACCAATTTCTAAATTGCCTTTTCTTTCTAAAGTCCTAGAGAAACTTGTCTTTCTTCAGCTCCAGACCTTTCAAGATAAAAATGGTGTTGGGTCTGTGTTTCCACAAGCCCCGCTGGTTTTAGAGACTTATTCATCATGAAAGAAAACAAGACAGTCAGCGATCGATCGATTACTTGCAAGGGAGGCCTCGTCTGTGTCCGCCACGAAAATGACCCCAAATCCGGCCTCCGATTGCTGCCTTTTATTGGGAACACAGTTCACACAAAACAATAGTACCTCCCCTCATAACCCCCCTTGGTTACAAAGACAAGGCAATGTGTGTGTGTGTGTGTGTGTGTGTGTGTGTGTGTGTGTGTGTGTGTGTGTGTGTGTGTGTGTGTGTGTGTGCGCAAAATGTCTTGTGCTTAAGACTCTACGTGAAAGTTAAAATATATATATGCTCAGTGCACAATGATAAATAGTGTATACAGTTACATAGTTATACATATCATACGGTCCATTCTTGGTCCAGTTCTCTTTTCTATTTATATGCTCCCTATGGGTTCAATTTTTAAAAAACAATTCCATTGTTATGCAGACGACTCACAGATTTACCACTGAAATGTAAATCTGTGAGTGCTCTGAAGGTTTTGCTAGATTGTTTGGAGGATGTTAAGGCATGGATGGCTTTAAACTTCCTAAAGCCAACCCAACAGAAAACAGAGGTGATTGTGTTTGGTCCACTGCGACTTTGGCCCTTTAAATATAAAAAAAACCTTTGCTAGGAACCTATGAGTGTTTTTCGACTCTAATGTTTGACAAACAGATTAATGTTGTAATCAAGTCCAGTTTCTTTCATCTTTGACTACTTGCCAAAGTGAGGCCATTTTTCTGTTTTGGAGACTTTGAGAGAGCTATCCATGCCTTCATTTCATCTTGCCTCGACTACTGTAATAGTCTTTACTCTGGTGTTAGTCTGTCATCAGTTAGCCACCTGCAGCTGGCCCAAAATGCTGCAGCACGGTTACTAACTGGCACACGCAAGCGAGACCACATATCTCCCATACTGGCTGTGGTGGGGCGTGGCCTGTGGTGCTGTGCAGGGAGGGCGGACGCACCTGCACGGCATCCCTATTCACGCCCGCCCAGTTAAAAACACGGGGAGTCAGGGGTTTGGAGTGTGGTGTGTTGTGATGTTAAATAAAATGGCTCAAAACCTATGATCCCTGGACCCGCCATGTCTCATTCCCACCACACTGGTGCCCAAACCCAGGACGCGGGAGAGGCTGCTCGAGCCAGGAGTGGCGGAGGAACCGCGCGAGAGGCTGCTCGTGCCGGGAGTGGCGGCGACGAAGGAGCCGCGCGAGGGGCTTCTCGAGGCAGCAGCAGCAGCGGCGGTGCGTGAGCTGCGCCAGCTGGGAGAGGCAGCGGCGGAGAGGCCGGTGTGTGGTGTGGTCCGGCGTGCTGGACGCCTGCCCAGCTGTCCATGAGCCCCGGCTCAATGCCACGCCGGCTGTGTCGCTGCTTGCCACTGTCATGGTTCTCAAGATCTGGAGAGGTCGTGGTGTGTGTGTTTTTTGTCTTCGCCTCTCCCACCAGGGCGGAACTGGACCTTGAGTCCCCGCCTCTGAACCTGCCCTGAACACACACCTGTGGCTCATTCACACTGATCCTGGCAGACTACTTAAGATGGCAAGAGAGGCTGCTTCCTCGCTGGAGCGTAACACTACCTAGCGTCAGTGTGGCCTAGCCTTTGGAAGTATTTCTTGTGATCACCTAGAGGTTCCTCCTCACGTTGTTTTTCTCTGTGTACAGGCCTTCTAGATTCCCTGCCCGTCTTCCCTGCTGTCTGGATTTCTGTGGATGTGTGTGAGTGAGCGTTTTGGAGTGGACATTCAGAGTGAGTTGTGGATTAAGTTGAAGAGGAGCATATGTACCCCGCCTTGGACCTTCCCCTCGGACCCCCCTCCACCCCCCGGAGCCCGGTGTTATCTGTCTCACTGTATATATGTAGATATCCTCACTTGGTGCCGCACTGAAAATAAACCCTCACCTTCTCTCTAAACTTCAGAGTCCTGCAAGTGAGTGCTCTGCCTAATAATCTGTGACAACCACATGGGTGGCCTCCGGTCCAGCTCCGTGGGCGACCCTTGGACCCACTTCATCACCGGCGCCGCTGGATGCATGGGCGGCCACCAGAACAGACACCTCCCTGTCGCTTGGCCAGGGCCCGGGGGCGCCGCCGGTCCAGGCTGATCCCCTCTCCCGCTCGCGGTGGGTGGAGTAGGTTTGGCCGGATGGCTCCCCGGCCTCAGTCGAGCGATGGGGGTATGTGGTGGGGCGTGGCCTGCGGTGCCGTGCAGGGAGGGCGGACGCAGCTGCACGGCATCCTTAATCACTCCCGCCCAGTTATAAACACGGGAACTCAGGGGTTTGGAGTGTGGTGTGTTGTGATGTAAATAAAATGTCTCAAAACACTGATCACTGGACCCGCCGTGCCTTATTCACACCACACTGGCATCATTGCACAGGCTGCCAGTTAGTTTTAGAATTAATTTTCAGATTTTATTATTTGTTTTTAAGGCTTTGCACAGATTAGCACCCTCATAGCTTTCTGATCGCTTAAATTGGTACAATTTCATGATTCTTTTTCTTAACTCTTATCATGTCTCCCTATGTTTTTATTTTTTAATTATCTTAATTGTACAGCAATTGTGATATAATTGTGATATATAAATACATTTGACTTTGTCATTGTCTTCATGCTTGCATGCATGTAATCTGAATGAATTACTTACCATCAAAAAGAAAGTCTGTTCTAAAAGGTTGTCGTCATTATACATATTTATGTGATACTGTTTCAACACTCTGATTCTTTGTCCTACCAGGTGATATTGGTTCATCCCAGTGAGGCAGTCACAGAGCTGCGCAGGATGAACAAAGAGGAACCTGACAGGATCTTCTTCAAGAGCCAGTTCCGCTCAAGCTTGTTCACTAGAACGACCACGTGTAACGTATGTTTACGTCCAACTGAGCAGCCTGTGTGTAACTACACTGACCTCCATACAGGTGAGCCATGGTTCTGCTACAAGCCAACAAATCTGAGTTGTAATGCCAGGATCAGCAACTACAATGGAGGATATAAAAAAAACCTGACAACTATGGAGAAGCTTTTTCAGAGGTGAGCATTATCTGTGGTGTTAAATTTCTGGAGTGACTAAAAATGTATATACTGTGCATAATACATTTGATTTTCTAGTTCAAAAAGATGTTCTTTCCAAATTTTGTGAAGATGTTAATTGTGTATGCTTTCCTTCAGAGGTGTAAATATGAAAGTCTCCATTCCGGCTTCAGGACCAGCCAGCGTCACCATTTTGCCAAAACAGAAAGGTACGCTAACATCTATATCTCCATAATGAAATATTTAAAAAAGGTTGTGATATATATTATAAGCAGTTGGCAGGTCAAACATTAATAAATAAATAAATTAAAACTCCCACAACATTTACTAGCATCTTCTTGATATTGGACACCTATAGGATGTGTCAAGGTTATTTTAAGAGTAAGTGATCAGGAGATCTGGAGAACTTTATTGATGCGTTATTGATAACACTAACAGCTGGGGGTGTTCTTATGAAAGCATAGTTCAAGATGTGGATGAAATTAACTTACCGTAGGGGTCTCTTATAAAATTACAAAGAAACTTCTGGGAATTGGGCAGTGCAGTGAGGTTTACCTCATTAAAATTAGATTGATCTCTCATGTAGAAGGGCAGATCGTTGGAAGCCAATCAATGACTAGTAATGGGAATTGAAAATAGCACAGTGATTCTGCTATAGAAACATGGACAGGGAGAAACAGAGGTGGCAACCTGACTGCTCATTAGTTTCTTACAAGTTGAAGTTCAGGTTCTGGCTGCTGGGCTGGGGTCAGCTTTAACATCATTCTAGAACACGCCATCGACCAGATGTTTCATGAAATCAAAATTAGAAAAATACAGCAATACATTTGTAAGAATTTGACTTGGGTTTGAATGCTACAGACAGGTTAAAGAAAGGCTTTGTTTTGGTCTTTTCATTTTAAGTTAAAAACACACACAATTATTTGTTTTCCTGCTTACCAGGTCAGTCAGAGGTGAGCAGCAGCAGTGGGGGGTCTAAACCCTCTGGCTATTACTACCAGGGTGTGTGGCGAGCACTAGATGGTTCCACAGTTCAACAGTTCAACACTTCCTCAGCCATCACTCAGTGTCTGAAAGGAAAGGTGGTCCATATGTATGGAGACTCCACAATGAGGCAGTGGTTTGAGTACCTTAATGCATCACTACCAGGTAGCTTCTCTGCAAACCCTTCTGTAAACCAACATTATGATGTTCACCCCATTTTATTCATGTAGCTTAACTTATTCCCTTTGGAATTCTTTTAGATCTAAAGGAGTTTAACCTGCATAGCCCCAAGTCTATCGGACCTTTAATGGCGCTGGACTATGCAAACAATATCTTTGTGACGCACCGCGCCCACGGTCCTCCTCTGCGTACTGTCAATGTCCCATCCATGGAGCTGCATTATATTGCCAATGAGCTGGACAATGTGGTTGGAGGTAGTAACACTGTAGTAGTTTTTGGCATCTGGGCACACTTTGACAATTTCCCTATTGAGTTCTACATCCGTCGACTGATGTCCATTCGCAGGGCAGTGGTAAGGCTACTGTCCAGGGCTCCAGGCACTGTGGTTGTCATTCGGACTGGAAATCCCAAATCTTTTACACCCTCTGGTGCATTTGTCAACAGCGACTGGTACACTTTTCAGCGGCTAAAGGCACTCAGGGCTGTGTTCAAAGGCTTCAATGTCCATCTGGTCGATGCCTGGGAGATGGTTCTGGCGCACCACCTGCCACACAACATGCACCCACAACCTCCAATTATCAAGAACATGATTAATGTTCTTTTATCCTACATATGTCCTCAAAAGGTTGGATAGATGTGTTTCAGCAGCCTATGCAGACACATCTTATCTATAATATGTATGCTTCAAATTCATAGGAGCAGACTATGGTGGCACATAATCTTAATAACTTTTTTGTTATGACAACAATAATTCATTTGAAACATGAGGGGGGGGATGCAAAGCTGACATATTCCAATGTCTTCCTAAGAGAGGAAGCACCTGACAAATTATGCTGTCTCTAAGTTTGATTTTATGTAATTATATTTGAGCAGGTCGACTAATTACATCAGTCAGTCTTTCCCAGGCTGTGAGCAATCAACATAACTCTAGTACTGTCCATCTAGCTGGTTATTACAGTTGACTGCCAGCCTTCAATTTGTTTCTTCATTTTGCAAAATTTTGTAATTCCTTGTTTGAAAATACCGTGCACACTTTCTTGTTTTGTTTTTACATTGCAGATTGCTTGGAAAACCAAAGTGAAGTTTTTTCCCATTCACTGAACTAGCTAATTTGTATCTGAGAAGGGTCTTGTGACTGTGGTGCATGAATAATTTGTGGGGTTTGATTTGAGCTAATGAATTAAAAAGTATACATATACACACTGATTATTGTTTCACTATGTTGTCACTTATTGGCAGACCTGAAGTTAAATAAATAAAAATGCTTTTGAAATTGTTGCATCTTTAAAAAATAAAAAATTATCACAGCAGTGACCTCATGGCATGTGTAGCAAACAGGAAGTGGTAAAGGGGTCCTCAGAGTGTAAGCTGCCCACAATAATTCCTGATTTTTTTTGTACTTTTAAAAAAATCTGATGGTGTTCACAAAAACTCTGGACACGATTTTAATCACTTAAATTAATAAATTTTCAATTGCATATTTTGATATTATATAAGGTATTGACTTAAATACTTAGTGACGAGAGCCATGATGTTTAATTTTACATTTAATTTTTTTTCTGTATTTTAATATTATCACACCTGCTTGTGGACAGCGGATTTTTAAGGTACTGGTAATGTATTGTACCATTTAAAATAAATATATATGTATAAAAAATGCTAAATCATACTTTTGTTGTATAAACATTGCCTTGGTTTGTCTTTTAGGCAGTTGGGTAACACTTGTATGCATATTTTTAACCACAAAATTGGGTTTTATCTGCCGGACATGTTTTGTTCCTTATCTCAAGAATCACTGATTTTTGTGTGTTGCATTCTAGTGATGGGATTTCCAGCTCTTTTTAGAGAGCCGGCTCTTTCAACTCCCAACCGGCTCTTCAGGTTGTTTCGTTGCTTTAATTAATTTATTATTAACAACAATATAAAATTATGCACAAAATTAGTAATGTAAAAAAAACAAAAACCTGTGGTTTTATTTATGTATGTTTATATAAATATATGCGGTGGCCCCTAGAGACAAAACACGTACAAATTCCAAAACACATTTCTAGCGTTAACTGAACTTCCAAAACGGAGCTGCCTAGATCACTTAAATTACACAATTGAAAGCATGTGTGTTTGTGTATTTATACACAAGCATTATTATTACAAATAATGTTGTAAGAATGTTCATTTACCTGTTACGACCACACACTAAATCCGGTCGTTGGTACTTCCTGGCTTGTGTAGCCACAAGGTAACAAAAGCTCAACACTGCCCCGAGCATCCTGAAGCACTTCTGTTGTGTTTTTACGTATTTTGGAGTTTGTACGTGATTCAGAGGGTTTTTTTACGTGTTCTGGAGTTTTCAATTCAGTCTGTAACAGGATTACTAATATTCACTGTATTTCAGAATGACAAAACACAGATACTCACTACTTTCTTGTGGCTGAGACTGGTAAGTACTCACTAAATGTAACATTTATAACAGGAATAACCATGGACACTGTAAAAAGCTGCTCACATATTTAAATGTTACACTGGAGATTTACTTTTGTGGCAGTACTGGCACAATTAGTTCCTGGTCTGGGACCCCAAGGAGTGTGATGGTGTCACTAAGACTTCTCTACCTGTGAGGGAGCTCTGGTCTCCAGACATCATTGTTTATGAGTTGTAAGCACTTCAAATATAACATCCACCCAACTTCTCCCGCTTGTCCAGGACCATGGGGGCAGCAGCTCAAGCAGAGAAGCCCAGACTTCCCTCTCCCCTGCCACCTCCTCCAGCTTGTCTGGGGGAACACCAAGGCGTTCCCAGGCCAGCTAAGAGATATAATCTCTCCAGTGTGTCCTGGGTCTGCCCCGGGGCCTCAGAATCTGATCTCTGCTTGTTGCAGATGACGTGGTTCTGTTGGCTCAAAAACAAAAGCGAGGGGAGATGTGTGATTTAAGTAGTGATGAGAATGATCAAAATGTCTAAGTGTGTCAGTTGCAGGTGGGAAGCAGACCTGGATCAATCTCCACAGGCGGCGGTCGGAGTAAAATAATAGTTTAACATCATTAGAAACACCCAGGACGAGTTTTGGCTGAATTGTTTTACAGCTTCACTTCCATGTGTTCCTCATCCCGAAAAGCAAGCTCCAAGGATGTTAACGTCTCCCTGAAAACAAGAAATGCAGATCCAAAAGCAACAACATGGCAGGTCAAGAGACAACAGCAGTATCCTGAGCAGCGAGGGGTCCAGCAGCAACAGCAGTATGTGCAAAAGGCATCAGCAAGGAGAAAACACCATCATCATGACTGGATGGATGGAGATGCAATGGACTGCTGCAAGGGGGGAGACGAGAGTACAGTGGAAGGAGGGGGAGGAGACATGGAAGAACGCTGTTGTTTAGTGTGGGAGATCAAATTGGGCTAAGGAACTTGGGGAGGAAAACCGACTGCCTTTGAATGGAGAATTGAAAAGTGTCTGAAACACTGCAAGGAGGAGAGACACACAAAAATCACACACACAAACAGAAAATGCATTAATCCTATTAAGACATATACACATGCAATGAAGACCAGATAACATCTTAAGCATGCGTTTCTGTTTTATCATCTTGTCCAGTTCACTTAGTGGGATGAGAGGTGATATGTAAACTAGTGGACTAGTATTATGTTAGGAAAGATGATTGAATGATAGCAGGTGCAAACAGAATGCTGTAGAGAGGGTTTAAAATGGGTGGCACTAATAGATTCTGGGTTCTGATGTGTGGGGGAGGCTTTACCTCGACACACACCTGGCTACATGGGAAGAAACTCATTATCTAATAGAACAGCAGTGTTATGTGGTGTGTGTGGCTGATGGATGAATGTTTTGGGGATTTATCTGGCTGAGGCATTTTCTTTTGTTACCAAGTTGAACCTGCCAATTAGTTTTGGTTTGAATTACCCTTCCAAGGTGAAGAGCATGCTTAGATATGTCCTAACTAGGCCTTCCTGTCTGTTTGTTTTTTTACTTTCACAGTGCACTGAAAGTTTTGTTTGGTCATGCAACACGCAGCACCTGTACATAAAAGGCCAAAGCCGACTGTACTTCCTCAGAAGGCTGAGGTCCTTCAACATCTGCAGGAAGCTCCTGAGGATGTTTTATCAGTCGGTGGTTGCTGGAGTACTGTTCTATGCTGTGGTGTGCTGGGGGAGCAGCACAGCAAAGGACTCATCCAGGCTGGAAAAACGAATCAGGAAGGCTAGCTCTGTGGTCGGCATGAAGCTGGACACTTTGGTGACAGTGGCAGAGAAAAGGACATTAAAGAAACTGATGGACATTATGGACAATGCTGGGCATCCTCTGCACGTGCTCGTAAATAATCAGAGGAGCCTATTCTCCGCCTCTCTCCTTCACTGAACACAACTCCACCTCCCCCATCGCTTCACCTGCAGGCAACGACAAGATGGACACGGCAGCTATCAAAGAGGAGCTGGTCGGTAAAAAGAAAACATTTGAAGATTACTATTTTAGTGCTGTCAGCGTAAAGTTAATGCCATAACTGCATTAATGGGGCAAATCTCCGTTAACTAGTTACCGCGGATCACCCAGTGCATGGAGCTGGGCGGCTCTAACGAGCTAACCGGGCTAACCGTTGACGCACGGCCTAAAATCCTTTCATCTCAAAAATCGACAGTCTGCCTTATGTATGAATTCTGGTTGTGCTTACTGACCTCGAACCAATTTTATGTGGTACACAGCTTAAAAAATATGTCAAAAAATGTTTTGGTACGACTTTGGTAAGCTATGAAGCAGCACTGCTTGATGGATTGTGTGTTGTTTTTGTATGTATACCGAGCTTCTTATTAACTGCACGCACACACTGATCTCTGCTCCGCTTCCACTTTATTTCTTGTTCTTTTCGCTTGCCCTGAAGCTTCTTGCTCGCCAGTGAATTACACACATTGCAGCGACACAGTGCCATCTAGTGGCTGATACAAACATAGGTCAACATGCTACATCTCCCTTCTTAAAAAAAAAAAACACAACTCAGGCTTGTAAAATTTCTAAGGCAACTGAAATTACAGGAATAACATCCTGAGCACATCCATTGATAACATAGCATTCGACTCAATACTGGCTATATCACAAACATAATAAAGAGATGCATTTAGTGACATCATTGGAACAACAAACATATAAACAGCCTTTTTTTTTTTTTTTTAGGGCAGCGATCTGCCTGCACCCTTTACAATATTACAGGTCTAAGACCTGTCTTGGTTTGGTAACACGCCCATATCGAGTCGTGTATCCAGGTGTTGTAATGTCTTCACCAGGGGGCTCCACAGGCGGGGGCTGAGATACCACAGGGCTGTCATCGCTGATGCCTGTTGGTTGAATGAACTCCTCACCTCCTACGCTGTTCCTGCTTCTGCGGAGGTGTCGGCGGTTACGCCGGTAAACTTGTCCTGTATCTGTGGTTATGTTGTAGCTTCTGGACGTGTCGGCACAACTTGTGACCACAGCTGGCTTCCAGGAACCGTCTTGTTGCCGGAACCGGACCGGTGTGCCAGGACATAGTTGAGGCAGAGGTCGGGCGGCTCTGTTGAAATAAGTCTGCTGGCGCTGCTGGCAGACCTCTCTCCTCTCACGCACTGTTTGCTGGCAAACTACTTGGGGTGCCAGCTGTTTTGGTGTTGCAGGGAGGATGGAGCGAAGTCTCCGGCTCATGAGTAGTTGTGCAGGCGACTTTAAGTTGTCCACGGGGGTGTTCCGGTATTCTAATAGGCTCAAGTAGGGATCCTTATGTTCCGCTTTGGCCTTGTCCAGAAGTTTCTTTGCTGTCTGGACTGTTTTCTCGGCTAGCCCGTTGCTCTGTGGGTAATGGGGACTAGTAGTGGTGTGGGTGAAACTCCATGACTTTGCAAACTGTTGAAACTTACTGGAAGCATAGCACGGACCGTTATCACTAATCACCGACTCTGGAATACCATGCCTAGCCATGGCTGACTTTAGTTTGTGGATCACTGCTTCTGCAGTGCAGCTGCGCAGTCTTTCCAACTCGAAGAATCTACTGTAGTAATCTACCATGATGATGTAGTCTTCCGAGTTCCAAGTGAACAGATCGGTGGCTATGACCTGCCACGGTCGTTCTGGTATTCCATGTGACAACAGGGGTTCCTTGGGGTTAGCAGCTTGTCTCTCCTGGCATGTGCTGCAGGCTCCGACTGCTTCCTCAATCTGCTTTCCCATGCCTGGCCAAAACAGAAGGTCTCTGGCTCTGTTTTTGCTCTTTTCTATGCCCATATGGCTGGAATGAATCCGCTCTATCATGTCCTTTCTGAGCCTTTTTGGGATGATCATTTTCTCTCCTTTAAACATGATCCCGTCTATCAGTGAGATCTCATCCCTGTGGTTCCAAAACTCCTGGATGTCAGGCGGGCATTGAGACCTTTTATCTGGCCATCCACTCAATGTGGTCCGTCTCAGGCTGTTGAGCTGAGGATCCTGGGCTGTTTCGTTTCTTATCTCTGAGAGTCTCTGGTCACTGACAGGCATGTTGCTGAGGACTGAGTGGATCTGCGCATCCATCCCGTCACATAGTGATTTGACGTGGAACTCTATGGATTTCCGGGAGAGCGTGTCGGCTACCGGGATGTCTTTCCCTGGCTTGTGGATGATGCTGATGTCGTACTTTTGCAGCTGTATTATCATCCTCTGTAGCCGTGGTGGTGCTGATGCTAGTGTTTTTTTGAGTATGGACTCAAGTGGCTTGTGGTCCGACTCAATGGTCACATGTCGACCGTACATGTACTCGTGGAACCGCTTGCAACCAAAGAGAACAGCATACAGCTCTTTTTCTATTTGGGCATAGTTCTGCTCAGTGCTGTTAAGTGACTTGGATGCGTAGGTGACTGGCTTGCCGTCCTGCAGCATCACAGCACCGAGGCCACTTTTGGATGCGTCGACCTGGAGTCGTAGCGCTTTCTTGGGGTCGAAGAAGGAGAGAACTGGGCCTGGTTCTTTAGTGATCAGCTCCTTCATTCGTTGAAAGGCTCTGTCATGGTTCTTGTCCCATACAAACTCACTGTCCTGCTTTAACAGCTGGCGGAGCGGAGCATTTATCTCTGACAGGTGTGGGGCAAATCTTGCTAGATAATTAACCATCCCCAGCACTGTTTCCAATTCCGCCCTGTTCTGTGGGGGCGCCATGTCTTGGACTGCTTTTACTTTTTGTGGATCTGGTTTCAGCCCTTCGTGTGACAATGTGTGACCGAAGTAACTGACCTCTTTGACGCAGATGGTGCACTTGTCAGGGTTCAGTTTTTACACCTCTCTCTCTGCTGCGCTGCAGCATGGCCCTCAGGTTGTCGTCATGCTCCTGTTTGGTTTCTCCGAAGACCAATACGTCGTCCACAATGGCTGCCACGCCACTCAGGCCCTCGTAGGTCTCATCCACGCGTCGCTGGAACTCATCCTGAGCTGAGATTATGCCGAATGGCAACCTGAGGAAGCGGTACCTGCCAAACACAGTATTAAATGTGGTTAACAGAGATGATTCGTGGCTTAGCTTAATGGCCCAGTAGCCTGATCTGGCGTCCAAAACACTGAAATACTTGGCCCCAGCAAGTTTTGTGGTGACATCCTCTAAGGTGGGTAGAGGGTAATGGGGTCTTTGTATAGCCTTGTTGAGGGGTCTGGGGTCCAGACATACTCTGAGTCTGCCCGTCTTGGGTTTTTCCACGACAACAAGTGCATTCACCCAGTCTGTAGGATCTGTGACCTTGCATATGATTTGATTCCTTTCCATGTTGTCGAGCTCGTCTTTGAGTCGGGCTCGCAGAGCAATGGGAATCCGACGAGGTGGGCTGACTGTGGGTGCAACGTCTGGATTTACATGGAAACTGCATTCACCAGGAAATTCTCCTATCCCTTTGAATACGTCTGCATATTCGTCTAGTATTGCCTGTGAACTGTTGGTTGTCTTGCCTCTTTCCTCCGTCACTGCCATCACGATCCTTACCAGGTTAAGGTCACGGCAAGCTTTCATTGCTAATACAGGTGGGGCGCTTGTGTTAACAACATGGAATTCCAACGTGCAGGTTTTGTCTTTGTGTTTGCATTTTAACTGGCATTTTCCTTCCACGCTGAGTGAGTGTCCCCCATAATCTGTGAGCTTGTGTGTGACAGGCTTCAGTGTCACGTGTGGGAAGAGTGTCTGGAACATGTTAGCTGGAATTGTGTTTGCTTGCGCCCCAGTGTCAACTTTAAACCTCACTGTCTGTGGGGGGGAACCAAGCTGCATGTCTGCATATGCTTGCTCATCATTTCTTCCTTCATTTTCTATGGTGATGCTATCAATGTAGAAACAGTCTTGGTCCTCATCTGTGTCCATAGTTGACATTTCTATGTTCTCTCTCACAGTGTGTACTGATTTGAGGTGGGCTTTTGTCTGCGAAGGGAGTCTTGACCTGCATGCTCTCGCAAAATGGTTCATTTTCTTGCATTTTGCACATTGCTTCCCTTTTGCTGGGCAGGTGTCTTTATTACTGTGTTGTCCGGCACAATAGCTGCACGTTTTTAGTGTTGCATTAGCGTGTTCTTTTGGTCTCACGCTTCTTGTTTGATATTCTTGTCTGTGCGATTTCCTGCCGATGGCGTGCACAGTTTCTTGGCCCCTGGAGTGACCCATAGTTTTTAGCTGTTGCTTTGCTAGCTCGTGTGATCGTGCTATATCTATAGCTTTCTCTAGCGTGAGCTCTGCGCCTTGGCTGAGTAACTTTTCTCGGACGTGTGGCGAGTTAGTGGCAAATACAATGCGATCCCTGACCATTTCATCTGTATTTGGGTACCCACAGTCTTTAGCAAGTAGTTTCAGTTCCGTAATAAACTGTTCAAATGTCTCATTTTCACCCTGCATCTTTTCATGAAACTTATATCGGGCATAGATTGGGTTAGCTTTCGGTATGATGTAATCAGTGTACTTATCGTAGTACGTCTGAAGCTTTCGGGAGTCGTCTGCGGTGAGCGTCCATACGCGGTGTGGGAACGCCGTAAGCCTCCATGTCTGCGCTGTCCGACGGCGAGGGATTGCGTAGAATCCGCTACTCTGACACCATGTGTTGTTTTTGTATGTATACCGAGCTTCTTATTAACTGCACGCACACACTGATCTCTGTTCCGCTTCCACTTTATTTCTTGTTCTTTTCGCTTGCCCTGAAGCTTCTTGCTCGCCAGTGAATTACACACATTGCAGCGACACAGTGCCATCTAGTGGCTGATACAAACATAGGTCAACATGCTACAGATTGTTGGAGCATTACTGCTACCGAGGAGCCTCGCAGAGTGATACGTACTCTGCTTCAACGTAATATTACCATATTATGCGTGTAAGGACCATAAATGGCGCCTGTAAGAGACACGGTTACAAAGAGGATTTCAAACTCCAGGCTGTCAGTCACGCAGTAGAACTTGGAAACAGAGCAGCTGCAAAATCTGTCTTTGTTATTATGCTCAGCATCTTTTATTTTACATTTTGACTGCACAATTGTGAGCTTTTTGTTATGCACAAAAACAACATTGTTTTGGTTTATTTATGGAGCACCATTAATAAATGCACTGATAATTTAAACAGATGCTTCAGGAGTTTTATCCCACTCATACTCTCAATCCAATGTTTGTCATTCTAAGTTGTAAAACCAATCACACAAAATTATCCTTGGCTTACATAATACATCCCAGTATACTGTTGGTGCATTCCATGTAGAATACAATTTGTTAATAATAAATTAAATAAATTAAACATTTGATGTAATGTATGTTTTGTAAATTATTTGTTTTACTGTGTTTCACATGGCATTTTACAAGGCAGAATCAGCTCACTTTAGTGAGCCAAAAAAATTCTTAAGTAATGTCAGGAAGCTGGTATTTTATTTTAAAACTAATTGCTATTTTTATTTATTTAGAGAATTAAAAGCCAACTCCAGACCACTGCTTGTCCTGATTTATGAGGGACTGATGAGGAGTTGGTAAGGAGAGGAATCAGAACAGGAGTGCCTGCCCCCCGCCCCAAACACATTATCAGGTAATGTAACTTTGGTAATTTGAGATTAATTCAGGTTTCTTTTGAATTGTTGACACTGTCCTCTCCTCTCTTCTCATTATAGCTTTTGTATGCAGTGCCAGTTCTGCTCTTTTGTCTGTTCAAGCCAAGAAGTACTCTTAAGACATCACCAGCTACGACATAGAAGAGGATTTCATTTGCCCTGTGTTTACAGTGACTGCGTCTGTTCGTTTAGGACACGAGGGGCATTGAAGTCTCACCTCAGCAGATCACACAACAGGGCTAAGAAAAGGCAGGAGATCTCAACATTTTTTTGTGAATTTAAGGAAAACTGCTCACAGCATACATTTATTTCACATATTTTAAGGCACTTAAAAAAAAATCAGACTGTATCCTGTCCTTTCCAAAAATGTGACTATGCTACCAACAATTTATCAACCTTTACGTCACACACAAGCAGAAAGCACAAAAACTCAAAAGATATAAAAAACTGTATTAGACTGATTTCTCATGCAAATGCATGTCCTAGTGAAAGTAGCTCCCCTGATAAATCCTTAAATACCTCTCAGGAGCCAGAGACATTATCAAGTGGTTCAGGTGTAGCATCAAGTGATAAAGAGGACAATGAGTTTGTAGATTACCAATGTCTTGAACATAAAATAGCTAGACTTTTTCTATGCATGCAAACTTTGTTACATGTTTCTAACAGTGCTTTGCAGAGAATTATTGAGGAAATTAGTGACATTTTAAAATTTTCTCAGGTTCATTCATTTCAAAGAATCAAACAGGTGCTTGCTGAACAGAACATTGAGGCAGATGATGATGTAATTAAAAATATAAATGATGCACTTTTCAAAACCAACCCATTAATTATCTCAACAGAACCAAAAGGTGCATTGTCTACTGATTACAAGAGAAATATTTATTTCAAGAATAATTTTCATGTAATTGAGCCTACAGAGTACATCTACAAAGCGAGAACTAGAAATACATTTGTTTATGTCTCAGTAAACCAGGTCTTGGAGAACTTATTGAAAGAGAAAAGTTTCTTTGAAAAGTTAGCATTTGATAAAGAAATTAGTGAAGGTTACAGATCATTTAGAGATGGGCAGTATTTTAAAAACAACAAGCTTTTAGGATTGCAAGATACTTGCATTAGTTTAGCTTTGTATATTGACGACTTTGAAATATGCAACCCTTTAGGAACATCTCTAAAAATTCATAAAATAACTGCTGTCTATTGTACTCAACTTATCTGCAAGGTTTCGTTCTACATTACACTCAATACAGCTTGCTCTTCTTGGTAAAAGTGTAGACGTTAAACAGTTTGGGTATGATGCTTTTCTTTATCCACTCATTGAGGATTTAAAATGTCTTGAAAGCACAGGGGTGTATGTTGAATCTTTAAATAGTTTTTTAAAGGGAACTGTATTTTGTGTCTGTGCAGATAACCTTGGGGCTCACAGCCTTGCAGGCTTTTTGGAGTCCTTTAATGTTGACAAATTTTGTCGATTTTGTAGTATTGATAAACATCAGATTGCAGCTCTTGATCCTAGAGAATTTCTGTTAGGGTCCCTGGGTCGTTGACCCAGTGTTTTGTGTTTTGGTTCTTTGATTTTGTTATTTCATTATTTTCTAGCTTTTCTTGACGGGTTTTAGGATCATTCTTAGTTTGGGTCCTCTGGGTGGGGTTTGGTTAGAGTTTTAGTGTTCTGGTTTTCTGTCTGTGTTCCGTAGTTGCTGTCTCCCCTGTCTGCTGTATCCCCACATCCAGTCAGTGTCTGTGTCTGCCCTGGTCCCACGTCTCTGTTCCCTTTGTTATAGTGCCTGCCTGTGAGTCTGTGTTATGTTTCCTGTTTTACTTTGAAAGTCCATGTCTGATGTTAATGTGTCTGGTTTTGCTTCCCCTGGTCTCGTTAAGCCTGATTTGCCCCAGCTGTGTTTCCCTCCTGTTATTCATTCCCTGATTGCTCCCACTGTGTATTTAAGCCCTGTGTTTCTCTGTGTCCGTGTCGTTTATTTTGCTGTGTGTTTTGTCAGTCCACCGGTGTTAGTTTATTTTGAGTTTTTCCAGTTATGTTATGTTTGAGTTCAGCATTAAAGCTGTTTCGGTTTAAGTTTGTCTCTGGAGTCTGCACCTTGGGTCCTATTCCTGTCCGCACACAGCCACCTCATAACAATTTCCATTAAGAACTGTGGAACAGCATAACATTTTTCTAGAAGAGCTTGAGGATGGTCAAAGACAAAGTGTGTGTGGTGTCAAAGGTTCCTGTGCCTTAAGTGCGTTGTCCTATTTTCATCCAGTCACTGGATTTCCTCCAGATATATTACATGATTTCTTTGAAGGTGTTGTCCCTGTGGAATTGTGTTTGTGTCTTCAAGATTTAATCAGAAAGGGTTTTATTACATTTGAAGGACTAAACAAACGTATAAAATCATTTCCATATAAAGAAGATGAGGGGAAGAAGATGACAGTGGCTCAAATAGATTTTCCTTAAAGAAACCAAAGCGAGGTGAAGTCAACTTTATCCCTGATGGCCCAGAAAACTACAATGATGAGTCTCTTGAAAATGAAAGATGCATTTTGGAAGATGAAATGAAGAAGAGGGATAAGAACATGGCACTCATCACCCAAAAGATGGACATCACATTCTCTCTCAGGAGGAAAGAAGTTGTGGAGATGCAGCCCTTGGTCAAGGAAATGCAGCTCAGATGGCCAGCTCTCTTCTTGAAAGAACAGGTAAGATAATCTCTTAAATATTTAAAGGAAAACTTCTGGGTTTTTTTCTTCCCTTTTTCCCCAGTGTGGTCTTATTTCTAGAATGGAAAACGTTCATTTATTCACCCAGAAAAATTTCAAGGCATTTGGAGTTGTTAGAAAGAAATTTTAATCCCAATGTTACGAGTCAGTCGTTTTGCAAGAGAGAGCTGAGCCACGGTTATGGGGAAAGGATTCACTGAGACAACTAAGAAATGCCTGAATTAAGCCAAAAACCACTCTGGAGGGTTTTTAATCTAAGGAAATAACATTAAAATGTGTTTAAAAGCTCCAAAAAGTTGATTTTACATGATATAGGACCTTTACAATTCCTTCTGAACAACTCCAAATGCCTCGAAACTTGTCTGGGTGAGTAAATTAACGTGAGCTCCATTTCTTGTGCCCTTGAGAAGCATCTGTTTGTATCACTCCAATATCTTGTAGAAAAGGTTGAAGGCTACCGTTGAGCTAACAATGCTAGTGGTAAAATATAAAAAAATACTTGGCTCTAAAAATATGAACTCTATTGAAGTGAAATCTATTTATTTGTCAACTTACTGTGTATAATAACGGATTGCTTTTATTTCGCTCTTCTCTGGGCACCCAAAGCGCTTTACAATTCCACTACTCACTCACTCACTCTCACATTCACACATCGGTGCAGGGAAACCACCGTTGTAGCCACAGCTGCCCTGGGGTAGACTGACAGAAGTGACGCTGCCATATCGCGCCACTGGCCCCTCTGGCCAGCACCAGTAAGCGGTAGGGTAAAGTGTCTTGCCCAAGGACACAACGACCAGGACAGAGAGAGCTGGGGATAGAACCAGCATCCTTCCGGTTACAGATGAGCTTCCCAACCCCCTGAACCACAGTCGCCGCAATGACTTGTCTTCACTGGGCATCTAGAATCTTTTGGTGCTGACCCTTAGCAGGCAACAGCCATGAAACTCACAGAACAGGATTGAGAAAGTCACTTACGTGTTATGAAAGTATACAAATTTGACCACAGGATGTTATTCTTACTTCATTCCTACATAACTATAAAATTAATGGAATTTTTTCAATGAATTTAAAATACAATTTATTGATTTATTTCTTTTCTGCAATACATCCTGTAACAATTGAAACCATTATTTTGTCTTATCAACATTTGATTAGGTATTCTATAGACTTACTGTAAAATCTGCCGATCAGATTTTTCTTGGGTTTTTTTTTTTAATACGTCAGTTATAATTTGTACCACCACTACCACTAAAAGAAAAAAAAATCCAATCAAGGCCTGACCAATAGATCAACCGAGACTAACTAAATGTTTTGAAATTAAGCTCTTTTAACCAAATTTGAAAACAATGTGATTTTTATATAATGTACCTTTAAAAGTTTTCTTCTATATTTTTTTTGTTGCTTTGTAGATTTGTGCGGAATTCTCACGCATTACCACCAAGGATCTCATGGGGACCTTCTTGACTGCCCTCGACACTTACTCACTTCAGCTGATTAAGCTGTATCGAATTAGAAAAGCTGCTTTCCGCAATGACATGGATTCCCTGTTGCAGAAGTTTGATGAACAGGTAATATATAAAAATGTATTTGTGTCTGGTTTATGAGGAACCTGAAGTTCTCACTGTAACGAAAGATACTTTATTAAATATTTACTAAATTGATGTAAAAATTGTTAGTTTTCAAAAAGTGTGTCCTGAATGGGATTATAAGCTGCGCTGTGTTTGGCAGATTGCAGGTCATGACAGACAGTTCAACTCTCATCCCACTCATGGCACTTTTTGTTATAAATGTTGTAATAAGTGTGCTACATTTGTTGCACATCAAAATTACTTAAAAAATAAATAAATAAAAAAAGCTGACAAAAACATGACCAATTATCTGTAATAACTCATTTCAACATCTTATTTCTTAAGGCTGTATTTTTAGCAACAACACTTAATGTGTTTTAAAAACAAAATGGTAGGTTTATAAATGAGACTGAGTCTTATTTGATTTCCTTGTTTTAGGTCTCAAACATAGTCCAGCATCGACGAACCATCAGTTTGGAAGGGTTACCGATATTTGTTCGCGACGACGAGACCAAACTCTTCTTAACATGTCTGGTGAGTATGCAAATCTACTCAATCTTCATTTTTGGTTTTCAGAGACTTATATGTACTGTTGTTTTTTATTTTGCATAGGATACAGATCCAGTTGAGAGGGCAACCCGAGGTGTTACGGTGGGCATCCTCACTGTTCTGGAGGACTACGTGGGACCCAACTCGCAGTCCACAGTGGTCAACACTGCCATTGTTTTGGAAGAGGACATTATTCTTGATGATCTGCCAGACCTTCCCACTGCCTTTGCCTACCTGTTTGGCCTACTTTATGGGCTCAACATGGAGTTTCCCAAAGAACTCAAGTACACATTTGAAGCTGTGCAACACATTTTTATGGAGTTGACATCTACCTGTTCCCAGAGGATAAGAAGCTTCAAAACCAAGCTCTTAACCAAAGTCTAACCTATTTGACAACATGTTCAACTCAAATGCAACTTGTGTAAAACAGAATGCAGCAATTTGTTTTGAGTTACAGTTTTTGGGTTTCGTGGCAAGTTGTTCTGAAAAAAGTTAATTTCTGGCTTTAAGAAAACGGTAAGGTGCAGAAAGTTCTGAATCAATCTCTTCTGTTCTAACTTTACTTAATGTAGCTTTAATGGCTGATTGCAGATTTCATGTATAACAAGTTTTTATAAGATGTTGAAAGGGTTTATTCTAACTTGAGCTGTTTTAAACAATTTTTATAATCTGGTTTTAGGTACATTTGTACTAGTTTTATAACAAATGTGGCGCGATACTGAACTTCACAGGAAATTGGAGTGTTGATACCATTACTATTAAAAGACAAGTGGTGGAAAAATTTGTTTGAAAGTTGTTTGCTGTATGGAAACAAGATAGAAGTTGTTCACATCCTGCCATCTGATGTTTTGAATCTGTTTGTTAGTCACTATCTATCAAGATAGGTTTGATATTCTGTCTGACAACACCACCTTTAAAATTTAAAGATCTCAAAAGTCAACATTGTCAGTGGTGCGGTTGTGTTTGAACACAAAGTTATTTGAAAATCAACTGTGTAAACATTCATTGGTACAACAGGGAGCACCTCATGAAAACTATGAAAGATACTTTTTCTAAACTTTAGGAAATTGATTGGCAAAAAAAAAATAAATGTTGTGTAAACTTTAGGAAATACGTTGCAGAAACAATAAAATATGAGTTAAGAAAAAGGACAATTATTAATTTTGTAAACACAAAAACATTAGCTAAAGCAACTTTTCTCCTAAACTTGAAATTATAAGCTATCCCTCAGAACCTAAAAACATAAATGCAGTGGGTTGCCTTGAGTTTTTAAGTTTTCGCAACGTTTTTTTTTTTTTTTTACAGTGTGTGTCTGTGGATGTAAAACAGTACCACACTTTCTTCCTTTCAAATTTTATACAAAACATCCAATCCTGGATCATATCCACTTAGAATTGAGTGATCCAAATACACCACATTGTGACAATAACCACGGCATAGCAGCTGATGAGCAGCAGATAGATACTGCTCATGGCACCACTGGTGCAACTAGACTTGCAGTCAAGACCGCCTAAACCAAGACCAGAGGGTATCGAGACCAGGACGAGACTAAGAACAAGTCGAGACCAAGTCGAGACGAGACCAAGACCAAGACGAGACTAAGAACAAGTCGAGACCAAGTCGAGACGAGACAAAGTCGAGACGAGACAAAGTCGAGACGAGGACGAGACCAAGACAGACAAAAAAGTCTTTAAACTGCAGCCAGATGCTGCTTCGTTTACGGGTGTCAGGCATATTTATGTGTTTTTGCTTTCGCGCAGCCCTCCTCACCACTGTCTACTGTCTCACTCACTTACTGAGAGGACAGACGCACGCTCCACTTGACTGTCGCGAAATGCAGATCCAAAAGCAACAACATGGCAGGTCAAGAGACAACAGCAGTATCCTGAGCAGCGAGGGGTCCAGCAGCAACAGCAGTATGTGCAAAAGGCATCAGCAAGGAGAAAACACCATCATCATGACTGGATGGATGGAGATGCGTTTCCAACAAGCTGCAACTTCACTGTGTGTGAATGCAAACTGAGAACACTGTGTGAGTTGGACATTTGTTACGTTTGGAGTGAAACGGCAATGGAAGAGACAGTGGGCGTAGATTTCGTTCTGGCATTGGTGGGGACCAGTGACCAATGATTCAGTTTTTTTCCCTTTTTGTCTGTGCTTCTTGATAACAAAAGGAGAAATGTACTTGCCTAAATATGCTCTTCTACATGCTTGTAAACCATTTAAAATTACAATTGATAGTTTTATATGTGAGTTATATAATGCTAAATTACAATTAAACAAATGACTAAGTATTTTAGACTTTCAGTCAGCAAGCCGGCCTAAAAACACATCAACGTAAACACACTGGCGACAAACTGAAATACTGCAAAGAATGTGGGAGAAGCTTCCCCACATCAGGTGACTTAAAACGACACAAACTCTTTCACAGTGGGGTCAAAAAGCACCTCTGTGATCAGTGTGGGTCATCCTTCACCACTGCAGGTGACCTTAAAACACACAAACGAGTCCACACAGGAGAGAAACCATACAAGTGCAGACACTGTGACAAAAGCTTCTCACATTCAAGTAATCGTAACGAGCATGAACGTGCACACATGGAAGGAAACTACAGCTGTGAGCAGTGTGACAAGAGCTTCAGTAATCTCAGTTCATACTCTGCACACAAACGATTCCACGTTACTAATAAACTGTTTCACTGTTACCAATGTGCCCAAACATTCACTTCATTATCTGCTCTGTGCAAACATCAGCGCGATCACGCAGCGCTGAAATCGTTCCCATCACAGGACGACAGCGAATCTGAAGACAGAGAAACATCCTCTTCTGGCGTCAGAGTCCAACTTAAAACCCTGGAGATCAGGCTCCACAGAGATGGGCTCTCCTTAACGTTCTAATGAGGCAATGAATCAAAATGTTCCTGTAGTTCCATGTTAATCTTTATAAATTGTTCTTCTGCAGTGTTTGTGTTCAGTGGTTACCTTTTTTTTCAGTGGTTGGATGAAAAATCAGTTTCCTGTTGTTCAAGTTTTTATTGAATGTATTTTATTAAAGTTCTTAAATAAAGTTAAAAAAAATGTTAAATAAAGAATTGTTTGAACGACAAAGATTTTGAGCCATGATGTCATTTCCTGTATTTCAGAGTAAAGACTGAAGTGACAAATGGAAACATGTTTACAGTCATGGAATAAACACCGATGGGTCGTCTGCAGGAATATGGAATCAGAACGATGCCACCTTGAAATGAAACTGAAAAAAAATATTGTAACTGAAATAAATGTAAGTTGTACACTCAATGGCTGCTTCAATTTCAGCTTGAACCTCCAAACCGCAAGTAAGTAATCATTTTTTGTCATCTTTTCTTGCTGTCCCACTGGACTGGACATTAGTTTAGTTTTTTTAGCTACATCTGGTGAAGTTGTGGTAAAATGCTGGTATTAGCCTATTCGTCGTAGCAAGCTAGCCTGAAGCTAATATTTGCTAAATTTAGGGACACCCATGTCTCTTCAAGAGTTGGAGGCCGGTGTTCTAGGAGCGGATCTCAGGATCTCAACAGGCAGTGTTGGGCAGTAACATAATACATGCACCGGCGTTACGTATTTAAAATACAAAATATGAGTAAATGTATCCGTTACAGTTACCGTTCAATAGGTGATATTGAGAATACAGTTACTTTGTTGAAATAAATGGATTACATGGTGGTCAAAGGAGCTTGCAAAGAAAAGCGTCTGGACTTCTTTAAGTTGCTTGAAGACGTTTCACCTCTCATCCGAGAAGCTTCTTCAGTTCTAAGGTCAAATGGTGGAGAGTCCCAGATATAAACCTAGTGGGAGAATCCCCCCACAGAGGGACAAAAGGACCCCCTGATGATCCTCTAATCGCCTGAGCCAAGGTGTGTAACTGGGTGTGGGTCCCAATCAGCCAGAGTTTCGGGTGTGTTCATTGTGAAACCTGGCCCCACCTTATCATGCGATTTCCTGAGGTCAGATGGGCAGAATTCGCAGTAACGCATAATTTTATTATTTACTATTGTGACGGCCAGTGGGCTGGCCTTGTGTTTTTCTTTTTCCTTTTCCTGTTTCTTGCAGGTAGGTGGAGCTGACCCAATTATTGATGCAGCACACCTGAGAGGCCAGTCCCAGTGTATATAAAGACACCTTGACTGAACCAGGGTGGCTGGCTTTTGGCTCCCTCTGGCACGTGTTATGTTTATTTGGAAGGTTCAGTTATGGCTGTTATGTCCTTTAACTTGTGTTTAAGTTGCTTTACCTTATTTTCATTAAATGTGTCTTACAGTCTTTAAAAGCCTGTGTGTGGTCTCCCATTTCTTTGTCACTTCCTATGAGCCGGGTTGTGACAAATGGGGGCTCGTTTGGGATCGTCCTGGTTTGGTAAGCTTTCTAACATTTGATTGAGAGCTGGTCTGTTTGCAGCTGCTTGTCTTGGCTAGGTCTTGCCTTGTAGGCAATTGTTGAGTTGATTGCTGATCAGTTTGGTTATTTGTGGTGCTTTGATATTTTGGGTCTGCTGTGTATTGTGTTTGGGAGGCCATTTGGGTTAGGCAGATTGAGTGGAGGCAGTCATGTTAATACTGTTTACTGTAGACTTGAGCTAGTGTTGATGTGCTGTCTTGTGTCAACTTTGGAGCGTATGAGCTGTGTTGATTATTGAATATGCAAAGTTAAAATCAGTGCTTTCCCTGTTAGGTTGAAGGAGTGTTTCTCCCTCGAGAAACATTCATTGAAATTTCTGTTGCGGTGAACACGGTTAGAGCAGTTGTCTCGGGAGCACGTCCCCAGGATTGAGGGGGTCGCTGTTTGTGCAGTTGCCTTTCTCTTCCTGGCGGTTTTTAGTGCATAAGTACCCACCGTAAGTAACTGCATGAAGACTAGGCTTTAGTTAAGTAGATTTTGGTTAGGCAGTTAGTGGGAAAGTGCTGTTTTAAATTGCATGTCGAGAATCAATACTTTGCTGTTATGGCTACTGTTGATGCTTTTGTTCAGTCTCCATCGGAGGAACTCTTGAATAGTTGTACTAAAGAACAACTCCTGAAACTTGCTGAACATTACGATGTCGACATTGGAGATAAACGGTTGAAAGATGAGATTAAAGGAGTGTTGAAGGCTGCATTAGTAAAGAAAGGCGTGTTGTCACGTAAAATGCAGACCTTAGTGGCTGAGGTTGATCAGTCTGTGGTCTCAACTGCCGTTGCTTTGTCTTTTGAGCAGCAAAAGGAGTTGTTACTCTTACAAATGGAGAAAGACCGTGTAAGGTATTCTTTAGAAAAGGAAAAGTTGGAGTTAGAGCAGTATCGGTTAGACCTAATCAAAGCGGGCAAGTTATCAGGTGGTGTTGAGGCTAAAGAGTCTTCTCCACAAGGAGTTGAAACTTTTGATGTCGTGCGTAATTTGCGCTTGGTGCCGAAATTTGATGAAAGAGAGCCAGATGCCTTTTTCTCCCTTTTTGAACGCATTGCTGAATTGAGAGGATGGCCAGCAGCTGACTGTGTGATTATGTTACAGTCTGTGTTGACTGGAAAGGCTCAGGAAGCTTATTCAGCACTCAGTGCAGTTGATTGTCAGAGTTTTGCTACTGTTAAAGATGCAGTTCTGAAGGCATATAAGTTGGTACCAGAAGCTTACCGTCAACGTTTCAGATCATGGAGGAAGTCTGATAAGCAGTCGCATATAGAGTTTGCGAGGGATTTAACTAAACACTTCAACAGATGGTGTTCGGCACTGGGAGTGACAACTTTCCAGGATTTATGTGAGTTGATGGTATTGGAGCAGTTTAAAGAGTGTGTTCCTCCTGTGGTTGCCACTTACATTGCCGAACGGGAAGTGACAACCGTTTCTGACGCTGCTAAATTGGCAGATGAATATATCTTGGCACATAAGGGGCAGGTTGGTAGAAACTGTTTTTCAGTTGGTGCTCCCGCTAGAGCTTTTGGTCAAACTAAGTTTATGTCATCGGACCCTGCGAAGGCCATTGGTGGTGTGAAGCCCAGTAAGTTTGGTCAAGCATGCAACTACTGCCATGGCGATGGACACTGGAAAGCAGAATGTCCCTTGTTGAAAAGCAAGTTGGCACGTACAGGTAAACAGGTTAAGCCTGCGGCTCTTACCATTCCTGCTCGGGAAATTTCAGTAGTCTCTCGGGAGACGCCAGTTTCGACTAAGTCTGACTCAGAGAGCTATTCGGGGTTTGAGGATTTTGTGTCAGATGGGTTTGTATCACTCCCAGGTGATGATCATAAAGTTCCTGTAAAGATTTTGCGTGACACAGGCGCGAAGGATTCTTTTATCTTAGCCTCCGTGTTGCCATTTTCACAGGTTACTGATACTGGTGAGTGTGTGCTTGTTCAAGGCATGGGTTTAACCACTATCTGTGCCCCATTGCATAAGGTCAGGCTGTCATGCAGTTTTGTGGATGATTATATCTGCCTTGGTGTTCGTCCTGCTTTGCCACTTGAGGGCGTACATGTGATTTTGGGGAATGATTTGGCTGGAAATCGAGTCTGGGCTGACAGTTCTTTACCTGTTAAATCTAGAGTTCGGAATGAGTCCCATGAGTGTGAACAGGGTTTTTCTGACTTTGCAGCTTGTGCTGTTACGAGGGCTGCAGCTAAAAGGGATGCAGAGCCTGTAACTCAAGCAGAAGAGTGTCAGGTTGAACCAGATTTGATTGTTCCTGAACATTTGTCAGTTTCCCAGCAAGAGTTAATTCAGGCACAGCGTGCTGATGCTTCACTGACTGAGCTGTTTCACAAAGTGCAACCTAGTGATGACGCTAGAAGTGCGGCCTCTGGTTATTTTCTGCAGAAGGAGGTACTAGTCCGTAGGTGGATTCCGCAAGGGTTGGACTGTGTTGGGAGTCCAGTTGTCCAGATTGTGGTTCCAACTAAATACCGTGACGAGGTGTTGAAGTGTTCTCATGACAAATCTGGGCATTTGGGAGTGACGAAGACTTATAATTACATCTTGCGCTACTTCTTTTGGCCACGTCTTAAGCGTGATGTTTCAGCTTACATTAAGACCTGCCATACTTGCCAAATTGTAGGTAAGCCAAATCAGTCTATTAAACCTGTTCCACTTTGTCCCATCCCTGCTGTGAGTAACCCATTTGAACATTTGATCATTGACTGTGTGGGCCCTCTTCCTCGATCAAAATCTGGTTCGGAGTATCTGTTAACTGTAATGTGCCAAGTTACGCGTTATCCTGCTGCATATCCGTTGCGTACCATCACAGCTAAGTCTGTGGTGAAGGCTTTGACACAGTTTATTTCTGTATTTGGCATACCGAAGATTATTCAGAGTGACCAGAGATCAAACTTTTCGTCACATCTTTTTGCACAAGTTCTTAAGCTGTTGAATATTGTGCATAATAAAGCCTCTCCTTATCATCCACAGAGCCAAGGTGCTTTAGAGCGCTTCCACCAAACACTGAAGTCCTTGTTACGTGCCTATTGCACCGAAATGAGGAGTGACTGGGAGGAAGGTTTACCGTGGCTTCTGTTGGCAGCGCGTGAAGTGTGCCAGGAGAGTACTGGGTTTAGCCCAAATGACTTGGTCTTTGGCCACAAAGTTCGGGGACCGTTGACAGCGCTGTGCGATAAGTGGTTGTCAGGTGAACCACCAGTGAACTTGATAGATTATGTTAATGGTTTTCGGCACAGACTGTATGTGGCAGGTCAGTTGGCCAAACAAAACCTTGAAAAGGCTCAGGTCAAGATGAAATATTTTTATGACCGGCATTCTGAAGAGCAGCAGTTTAGTACAGGTGACCAGGTTTTGGCTTTACTGCCGATTGCAGGGTCACCGTTCCAGGCACGGTTTGCTGGGCCTTACACTGTGGTACAAAAACTGTCTGAACAGAATTATCTGATTGATACCCCGGATCGCCGGAAAAGAAATCAACTTTGCCATATTAATTTGTTGAAACCCTATCATGTTCGTCCCTTATCCGTCGGTCTGTCGGGCTCTTTCGTTTCTCCTTCTACATCGAGTCCAGGGTTGTCGGCTTGTACAGTGGCGAAGTCAGTTTGTGGGGGGGAGGATGTGGCAGCACCTGATGATCCCTTATTGCTTATTGCTGACAAATGTGCAGAATTGTCTGCATTAATTACAAGGTATCCAACCTTGTTTGGAGACACACCTTCTAAAACAACTTTGATAGAGCATGATATTGATGTGGGTGATACAAAACCAATTCGGCAGAGGTTCTACAGGGTCTCTGAGGAAAAGAGGAAAATAATCGATAAGGAAGTTCATTACATGTTGGAAAACAACATTGCAGTGCCGTCGTCATCAAGCTGGGCTTCCCCATGCTTGTTGGTTGAAAAAGCTGATAAATCACCACGTTGTTGCACAGACTTTCGTAAGGTAAATGCAGTGACCAAACCCGATTCCTACCCCTTGCCTCATATTGACGACTGTATTGACCAAGTTGGTGCAGCAGAATATGTGAGCAAGTTTGATCTGTTGAAGGGATATTGGCAGGTGCCGCTGACTCCCAGAGCTCAGGAAATATCTGCTTTCATCACGCCATCTGGTCTTTATTCATATACAGTCATGGGTTTTGGTTTACGCAGTGCTCCAGCTACATTTCAGCGACTCATGAATATGGTTGTTAATGGGCTGGAAGGCTGTGCTGTTTACCTAGATGACGTGGTGGTATATAGTAACACCTGGGAGGATCATCTGGATCGCATTCGCACTCTGTTTGAACGATTAGTTCTGGGAAATCTGACTATCAACCTGGCAAAATGTGAATTTGCAAAAGCAACTGTGACCTATCTTGGTAAGGTTGTGGGCCAAGGTTATGTGAGGCCAGTTGATGCAAAGGTGTTGGCCATCAAAGAGTTCCCTGTTCCAGTAACAAAAAAAGAACTCATGAGATTTTTGGGTCTGGTCGGGTATTATCGCTGTTTTTGTCGAAACTTCTCAACAGTGGTTGCTCCTCTGACTGATTTGTTGAGGGCCAAGGTAAAGTTTATTTGGTCTGCAGCATGCCAGCAAGCTTTTTGGGATGTAAAAGCTTTACTGTGCTCTGAACCTGTGCTTTTAGCCCCTCGTCTGGATCAGCCCTTCAAGCTGTATGTGGATGCAAGCCACATTGGTGCAGGTGCTGTTCTAGTCCAAGCTGACAAGCAAGGTACGGAACATCCAGTTAGTTTCTATTCCAAGAAGTTCAACTCCCATCAGCTGAATTATTCGGTCATTGAGAAGGAAGCTTTGGCATTAGTCTTGGCCTTGCAGCATTTTAGGGTATATTTAGATTCTGCTTGGCCAATTGAGGTATTTTCTGACCATAACCCTCTCACTTTCTTGAACACATTGCAGAACCCAAATCAGAGGCTCATGCAGTGGGCTCTCTTTCTGCAGCCTTACAATTTGGATATCCAGCACATTAAGGGCAAAGATAATGTCTTGGCAGATGCTTTGTCCCGTGCCCCTTTGTAACCAGCAGCTTCACTCCTCATATGCTTGAAGTATGTCCTCTCCAGTATCGTTTTCCTTCCTCTTAAATTGCTCCTAGGTACCAAGGTTGCTGAGGTTGGAGTTGAGCTGAAGATGATTTTTGAGCATACAAAAGGTGTTGAAAGTGAGGGTGCGTGTGTGTGTGTGTGTGTGTGTGTATATGTTATGAATTTAAAATATGTTAGTTCTTCTAGCTGCAAATTCATAATGTAAATGTGTTTGCCAATTCAGGGTGAGACGCTGTTCTTTGGGGGGAAGTGTGACGGCCAGTGGGCTGGCCTTGTTTTTCTTTTTCCTTTTCCTGTTTCTTGCAGGTAGGTGGAGCTGACCCAATTATTGATGCAGCACACCTGAGAGGCCAGTCCCAGTGTATATAAAGACACCTTGACTGAACCAGGGTGGCTGGCTTTTGGCTCCCTCTGGCACGTGTTATGTTTATTTGGAAGGTTCAGTTATGGCTGTTATGTCCTTTAACTTGTGTTTAAGTTGCTTTACCTTATTTTCATTAAATGTGTCTTACAGTCTTTAAAAGCCTGTGTGTGGTCTCCCATTTCTTTGTCACTTCCTATGAGCCGGGTTGTGACAAAATCTATACTTGATAAAAAGCTATGTATTGCAAGTGTATATGGTCCAAATGTTGATGATCCCTCATTCTTTCACGGTTTTTTCAGTGCACTCTCTGAACACTTAGATGGCACACTTGTTCTTGGAGGTGACCTCAACCTTGGACTAAATGAAGACACGGATAGGCTCAATACAGCGGGAACTCGGCGTAATTGGCAGTCCACAAATATAATCAAACAGTATATGAGCGACTTTGGTCTTTGCGATGCATGGTGCTCCCTTCACCCCACCAGTAAGGAATATACTTTTTTCTCACATGTCCATCACTCCTACTCTCGTCTGGATTATTTTCTGGTCAGCAGCTCACTGCTGAACGACATTTCAGACACTGAGATTCACCCTATAGCTGTCAGCGATCATGCTCCTGTATCTTTAACACTAATGCACAAGAATAATACTACGCCAAGTAAAAACTGGAGATTTAATACATCACTGCTTAAAGATGAAGACTTTATTAAATATTTTTAAAAGGAATGGACTTCATATTTAGACTTTAATGTCCTTCCACATGTGGAAAGCGACAGAAAACATGCTGCTGTTTGCACATATTTAATAATCAGCTCTGCACAGGAGCAGAAGCAGAGTCCAGCCTGTTGCTCTTACAGTATAATACTCATAATAAAAGTACAGTAACCGTGGTTAGTCACTGAGCAGCCCGGTGCGTTTCTCTTGATTTCTTTAGTCAGGGTAAATTCATTCACCTGCACGGGTTAGCTAAACAAACTTTACAAAACAAGTTTCCCCGACAGCAGAGTGCTCATTTTAGCTAGCTAGGTCCTTAGGAAGCTAGCTAAGGACCTAAATTACGGATTAGCTTACAAACACATTTAACTTACCAAAAATAATGCGGTGGGGCCTCAGGTCCTCCTGTCCGGTAGTCCAGTTTACTGAAGAACACCTCAGGCTGTCACTTTGAAATAGTCGGTAATGTAAACGCTGGACCTCTCGGCATCTGCCATTCCCGAACAGACACGTGCGAGTTTGTCCGTGACCGCAGCCGCGTCGTCAGTGTTTTCTCCAGTCATTGGTCAGCATTATAATATATGCAAATACATGCGGGTCGGAATCCCCGCCCCCCAGCGCGCCCCCGTACGCCAAAACAATGCCAGCAGAGTGAAACTGAAAAATGGTTTGAAACCGAAAACAAAAAAATTACAGTTTCAATTAATTGTTTTTCACTATCAATTTTTTTTTCCGGTTTCAATACAAGATTTTTCAGTACATTTATTTCAGTTACAATATTTTTTTTCGGTTTCAATATTTTTTTCGGTTTCGTTTCAAGGTGGCATCGTTCTGATTCCATACAGGAAGAACTATTGCTGACCTGACAGACTCGACCTTGTTCACAAAGAAAGAAAGGAACTGATTACATGTGTCAGCAGAGGCTTTCAGGGTTGTTTAGAGTAGAGCTGATAGTCTTAAAGAACACGGAGATTATGACAATCTAACACAATGATCTGAGAAAAATATCTGTTTCTCTCATTTTCACTGTATTCTGATCAAATTTCCAACAAAGAAACCTGCAATTTGTCTTTCTTCCACTTCCACTCTGCTCTCCTACACTGACGCCTGACTGCTCGGCTCATTTAACCAGGGCAACCCTAACCCTAACATATGAACACGGCATTATTTCAATCCTTATGCAAAATGCAAACACACTATTGAACTAATAAAACAGTGCAAGTCTGCATTGAAAAACACATAACAGAGGAATGTTGTTGTTGGAATTTTCTTTTCCAAAATGAAAATGAAAGAATTCATTAAGTTTTAACCATTGCTTATGAAGTCTGATCATCTTTGACCAGATAATGATCAAGTTTTTCTGAAACAACTTGAACTCACCTTACAATAAGTGTTAATCAGCAATTATCATTAGAATAATGTTTTTCATGTATAAAACTATATTTTTATCTCTTTTTAGTCAACCTCTGAAACAATGGTAACAATTTGCATAACACTCTTTATTCTGCTACTGGACTCTAATCACATATTACACACTGCTGCTGCAGCAGTTACTGTACCTTTGCAGGTGCATAAAGAGGAATAAAAGTCGAATGAAGAGCATTGGCTGAAGCAGGTCTATCACACGGTTAACTTGAACATAAAACAAACAATATTAATAAAAACAACTGAATACTAAAAAATGCTGTTTTAAAAACGTCATTGGTGCCTGCCCGACACCCACACACCAATGTATATATATGTATGTATTTTTAACAAAACTTTATTGAACAATCAGTGAGTATACAACATACAAACAGATGAGGTATACAAGTGGAACATAAATATGAACAACCAGCGGTTAAAGAAAAAAAGAAAAACCCCACACCGATAGAGTTGGGAAGCAGGTACCATGCTTGTTACATCAGCTAACAATACTAACTTCCACAACACTCACCAAGACAGTCGGAGGTTAGGTAAAACAGAGCAAATAAATTATTGAGAAATTATAAGAAAATATTATTTGAAATCCAAGTATCTGTTTCAAACAATATTTGACTGTGAGGCTTGGTTACCGGTTGTTGCTGGTTCTCACTGGTTGTCACTAGTTGTTACCGCTTGCTGCTGGTGCAGCAGCACTGACAGCTAACATGGCGGTTAAATCGACACATTTTGCTGCACCCATTTTTAGTTTTAATTGTTTTATGTCAGCTTTTCAGCTCCACCTTCTCCACTTCTTCCACACTAAACTTTTTCTACAAGCTGCGTGAGCGCACACCAAAGGTAGGGGAGGTGCTCAGGTTCACTGTCATTGATCATAATCGATCGATAGTGAAAAGTCCCCGCTCAATGCTCAGCTCAAATGCACAAATATATACAATTATGAGATATTCATGAAGTATTTTTATTTTATTTTGCCATTTATATATGTTGGCACTAACAGTGCTCAAGACAATACTTATATACTGTCAATATGTGACATATTGAAATCGCGTTTGAATTTGCGCTTGTTTTTTGCTTTCACTTTGCAATCGCACGAACTGTGTATAGAGAGCGACAGCACTGATTGGTGAGTGATGATAATTTGTGCACCAATTCCTCTGACATCGTCTTATCAATCGTTAGCTTACTACGCAAACATGACAAGTGAAATCTCCTGCAGCTTAAACATGTGAGAGGTTGATCGCGCAGAGAATCGCTGAGCTTATGTGAGTGCGTGTGTAAAAGCAGCAGGATATATATTTTAGTTCTGCTGAGCCAAATAAGACAGGTCAGGGTGAAGAAGTGACAGCCAAAGAAAAGCTTACCATAAAACGGAGAAGTTATGACAAATCAGACTATAAGGCAAAAAGAAAGTGCAGCTTTATGGTTTCATGGACAAAAGAATTTCTGTGGCTGCGATATGACGAGCTAAATAACCAGGGCTGCACATAAGTGGTCCACAGGTGCGCATTCGCTGTCAAAATAAAAAACACGCACAAGGGTTAGGGTTAAATTTAAAAACTGTACTTTTGAGTTAAAATATATATTTATAATTTTAATAAATGACAAATTAAAAAGGCATGAACATTTTTTTTGTATCGAAAAAATATCGAACCGTGACACCAAAGTATCGAACCGAACCGTGAATTTTGTGTATTGTTGCACCCCTAATATATATATATATGTGTGTAATTTTAACAAGAACTTTATTGAACAATCAGTGAGTATACAACATACAAACAGATGAGGTATACAAGTGGAACATAAATATGAACAACCAGCGGTTAAAGAAACAAAGAAAAAAAACCACACCGATAGAGTTGGGAAGCAGGTACCATGCTTGTTACATCAGCTAACAATACTAACTTCCACAACACTCACCAAGACAGTCGGAGGTTGGGTAAAACAGAGCAAATAAATTATTGAGAAATTATAAGAAAATACATTAGGCAGGAAAGGAAAAAGAATAACTGTGGAAGTTCAAATTCACTGGGCTACACGTGCTTTCTTTCTATAGCCTTTGAACCTTGAAAAATATAACCTCATCACAGTAACGCATAATTTTATTATGCATTACATCCAATACTGCTCATACATTTAGTGAGTAACTAGTCACAATAATGCGCACAGATACGATTTATAGATCAGTCAACACATTCCAGCACCTTTAGGCAACTGTTTTTGTGATTTGGTGCTGTAAATAAAACTGAAATCAAGTGAATTTTGACTTAACCTGTGCTGTTAGCTTTTAGCCTGCAAAGCTATCCATTAGCCTTCACTACTGCCTTACAAGTAAATGCTGCCCAAAGAGAGTCCTTCTTGTTGGTATAATAGCTACAATATTATCTATAATATCCATTGCTTGTTCCTAACTAGTTTTATGGCCTTTGTTGTAGAAGCACAGTTCCCACCTTGAAGCAGCCCTCTATAAACATGCATTTATGCAGCTGCGCTACAGTTTTTGCAATATTGCACCCCTAAATAAATCTTTACAGAACTTTGCCTTCACCAGAAACTACTGCCTAGCCCAGGCTGATGTTCTGTAGCTATGGAAACCAAGAATTCCAAAATCTTGTGATGTCATCACCTCGTTGTTATAAGACATTGTTATAAGACACTAAAGATCATAGTTCTCACACACAGCTCATTGCATCTTTGCAGAGTGAAGAGTGAAATCCTGAAACTAAATTAACCTAAATGAATCACACAATGTCAAAGTCTTGGCCAACTTATACTGCACCACGTCCTGTGGATCTGAATAACCCTCTAGGTAAGTCAAATGGGATTCATATGGTAATTATGCATGCTTCTGGGTTTTTATTTGAGGCAACTGAATTTGACTTAAACAAAATCATCTTTTGTTGATTTCAGGACACCAAACAGAGCCTTGCATCTCCACACTGGTGAAGATGACTCCAGATGGAAGAATAGAGGGAAGAAAGAGAAGGGACTTACCTGAAAGACTGGACAAATCCCCCAAAAAAAGCAAAAGCAGTGGAGGTCCAAAACCGGGTCCCAGCCACTTTGTTTCTGGGGAATCCAGTTTGAAATGTAAGTGATAAGACCTGTTTTAGCTGTGACATTATCTTGGCTATGTAGTTTATTTTGTGACTTTAACTGTGTACTTAACGGTCTTTAACTTTGTAGTTGGTTCATTTAGCCTTCTTTGTGTTGATTTTCAGTGTGCAGTTATTGCGTTAATGCACGATTGCCAGACCTTAGAAAGTCAGTAGAAAGCAGTTGACACACAGAGTTGGACTGAAAATGCTTAAAGTCAAACTACTTTTTCCATTTTAGTTGGCCTTCTCATAGTGCCTTCAAGCGACTCTAGTATAATTAAGAGGAGCAACAAACGGAAGAGCACTAGTGACGAATCTGAGGGACCATCCAGCAAAAAAAGCAGGACAACGAGCCCAGAGGAGAGTCCCACCCAGGAACCCTCTGAAACATGTGACTCACCGAGGATATCCGGCACTGACAGAAAAGGTAAGATAATGGCAATATTTCTGAGCTGGATCACAAGATCCTTTAGAATTTGTCCTGGGGTTTGAGATTGGGTTAGATTCCTGTGGGACCAATCGACAATAAGAGACACTCTGGGCAGTAGTGACGTTACCTACCTACTAATCTGCTAAAATGTAGCTGCTATTTACCAATTAATAGAAATGTTATAGCAAAGCTCTATAGGACTGTGCCAGCTGTTTTCTGTGTAACAAGTCATAACCTGTATGTTTTTCCTGTGTGTCTGCAGAAGACTTCCTGGAAAAATATCAAGAGCTGGAGGTGCTGGGTCATGGAGGCTTTGCCACCGTGTTTTCTGGAATACGCATAAAAGACAGTTTTCCAGTATGGCTTCTTACATTTGCATTTCACAGATCTTCAGTTTATTCCTGTTTGTACTTCTCTAACCCAGAAAATGTCTTTAATGCAGGTGGCAATCAAACATGTTCAACAGCGCAGACTTGCGCGCACAACAATGGTAAGCGTCTTTTCTTATTCCAGCAGGTATTTATTAGGGCTGCCACGATTTGTCGACTAGTCACGATTACGTCGACTATCAAAATCGTCGACGACTGATTTAATAGTCGACGCGTCGTTTGAAGCTTTGTAAGATCACAAAAGACGCAGGAGTAAGTGGCAGGATTTAAGAGTGTAATAACGGACTGAAACAGAAGATGGCAGCATTGCATGTACAAGGATGTCAGCTACCGTTAAACCCCGAAGAAGAAGAAGAAGCAGCTGTGTCCCAGAATTCATAGCGCGGCCCAGCGCAGTTTCCAACAATGGCGGCAGCTAGTTAGTTTTAATGTTACTCTTATTATTCTTTCTGGGTCACAAAATAAACGTTTAACATATTTTCAGGCGAGAATGTAGCTGTGTAAACCTCAAATATCTGCTCAGTTTATCAGGACACCGCATATTTTCAAAAGCGCTCCGACGTTTTCGGAGACGTCTGTTACCCACTAGCTCGATAGCTAGCCGGGGGCTAGGCTCACTAGCGCCGTGAGAACACCGGACTCCCCGCAAATCGTTTTCAAACCCACCGCCGTCTTTCGCTACTCAGGTTAAATATATATGAGTCACTTAGATAACTTAAAATGTTATTGTTTGGCTTTTTTTTTAGTATTTTATTTGTTCCTGAGTAAATCGGTTTGTCTGAGATTAAAGTTATAGTTTTTACACAGCTGAATAAACATCAAGCAGACAACTGATTATCAGAAGTGTGAGATGCTCCAGAATATACTCCAGTGTCCTGTTATATTTTAGATAGCAAGGAGTTTATTAAACTTCACCGAAACAATCTGCAAATTTCATTAAAATTTAATAAACTATCATCTTGTCTTTATTTTTAGTTAGCACAGACCTTAAACACTTAAAGCTGTAAGCTAATGATAGTTATATAAGAGCAGATACTGCTGGTGCAATAAGCTGTAGTTTTACGTCCAATGGATGATGATCTGATTAGTCGACTAATCGCAAAAATAATCGGTGACTAGTCGACTATCAAAATGATCGTTTGTGGCAGCCCTAGTATTGATATTATTTCAGGCCTTCTCAGGCATCAAGCATAAGGCACGTATTTCCTCCGTGCATGAACCAGACTGGTCTCACAGTTGTGTGTGAAATCGTCAGGAAATATGGTCGAATTCTATGAACAGTGGGTCACCTTATTGTTTAAACTGACATGTTTCAGTGGAAAGAATGCTTTTTAAAGATCAGGTCATTTTGTGACTATTTCAAAACTGTCTGTACGCTGATAGCTACTTTTGTTGAAATTCTGAATACTGACCTGAAGTAACTTTCCTTCTGAAGGATTGGAATGGGAAAAGTACTGATGTTCCCCTGGAGGTGGCGCTACTGATACAAGTTGGGGCTGGACCACACGATACGGAAAGCAGTATAACCCCACTTCTACTTGACTGGTTTGATCTGGAAGATGAGCTTATTATGGTTTTTGAGAAACCAGAAAATTGCATGGACTTAGACAATTACCTCAAAACTACAGATAAACCTCTGTCAGAGACACATGTTAAGGTAAGTGACGAGCATTTGGAGCTTACAGCAGTTTTTCATAGAGAATGTCCTGTGCTCCAAATATGGCTTCCTTTCTTTTAGGTCATAATGAAGCAACTAGTTGACGCAGCCATTACGATGGATAACAAGGGGGTTTTCCACCGAGATATTAAACCACACAACATTCTAATTGAAACATCTTCGGAGGAACCCCGAGTGCGATACATCGATTTTGGCTGTGGAGTCACATTTACTCCGGGACAAAGGTTCAGGAGGAACGCAGGTATGTTTTCAGCCACAGCGTTGTGCTGTCATGAACTGTCTCCACATCATGTTCCCTCCCCATTAATTCTTCTTATCTTTGTGTTTTAGGAACCAGGATCTACAATAGTCCAGAGTGGTTCATGTACGGCTTCTGCTCTGCAGAATATACTACAGCCTGGCAGCTGGGTGTTGTGATGTACCAGCTGTTACACAACAAGTTACCATTTGACTGCGACTACAAGATCATCAACCAAAACCCACCGATTTTAGCTGACATTTCAAACAGTAAGATTTCTGCCAAAAGGGCTGTTGATATAAGAAAGGTGAAATAACTTTGTGGATAACTTTAACAAGAGTATTTCATTTCTGTAAAGAATGCAGGGATTTTTTGACGGGGTGTCTGAGGAAGCACTACAAGGACCGCTTCACCCTGGAGGATCTTCGGAATCACATGTGGCTCAAATGATTTCTGCGCACCATGAACTAAAAGGTTATGGAGCAAAAGCTCCAACACATCACAAGTCATCAACAAGTCACTTTTCAAATTTAGTAGCAATGTTGCAGTTGCTGTCACGTGGCTCTTTTTTGGTGTTTTCTTTTCCAATCCAGCAGCAAGCAGTCTGAGACCTCCATCTGACCTTCATCTAAATATAGTGTCAAGCGGCAGCTGTGTGAAGGCAAGAGAGGACCCAAATGCACAGCTCTAGACACACGGTGATGACCTCAAAGGCAGGTCTTTATTAACAGGAACGTAAGAAGCCATACAATAACTAACCTGGGAGCAACTAAAGCTGAGGCGCTGGGAAGACACGGTAAATGCACACAACCTAGAGGGACGACGCAACACAGAACAAAGGGACACTCTGACATAAATACACAGAAGGTAATGAGAGAAGTGGGAACACACGGGGAACACAGCTGAAGACAATTAGCGAGCAGGGAGGACACGAAACTGAAAATACTGACACCAAGATGTGGACCTTAAACACAACACAGTACACAGAGATGAGCACAGAGAGAGAGAGGCAGAGAAGAAGGATGAATATGGGGGGATGAGGAGAACACAGAACACAAAGGATGGGAACACGGTACCAGAACAAACACCACAATAAAAACATGGACACAGGGGGAATCCAAATACCAAACCAACCAATCCAATGGACATAAGGAACAAAATACAAAACTACAGGAAAACTAAGAACACTGGGTCAAAATGACCCAGGACCATGACATATAGGCTTTTGTAGGCTTGCTTTATGAAAAATGTCATTGATGAAAATGTAGTGTATATCTGTTATTAACCTCTGTCTCTCTTCCACAGCATGTCTTTATCCTGTCTTCCTTCTCTCACCCCAACCGGTCGCAGCAGATGGCCGCCCCTCCCTGAGCCTGGTTCTGCCGGAGGTTTCTTCCTGTTAAAAGGGAGTTTTTCCTTCCCACTGTCGCCAAAGTGCTTGCTCAAAGGGGGTCATATGATTGTTGGGTTTTTCTCTGTATCTATGAAGCGCCTTGAGGCGACTTTTGTTGTGATTTGGCGCTATATAAACAAAATTGAATTGAATTGAATTGAGGCCATGATGCATTTTATTGTAGCTCATCATCATCCGACCCTGCCCTGAAAATAGCTGAAGAAATGTTGGCATACCGAAAGGTTTGCTTTGGGGGTACTATTTGGTGCCATTTTAAGTTAACAACTATTAAAAAAAAAAAAAAAAGAGTCATATTTTGTGTGATTTTTTCATTACTGTTGTTGTCCCAAGAAGCAAGATGGCGCCTGTGTTTGGCTGTGCCGCTGCCTCCGTCCGTGTGTTTGTTTACTTCATATGTTATGCAAGTGTTCTTGCTACAGCTTTGTCCGATGTCATCTCCCTTCGGATTTATGATCGCCATGCGTTACTGCCGATCAAATCTGCTATGGATAACTTTCAGAGTCAACGATACGACGTTGTTTTCCCACCGCCGCTTGAGCGCGACGCAGCACCCGGTTCACCTCCACTCTTGCCGGTCAGCTCAATTTTGCTTCAGAGGCCTCGTCGGAGGAAGCGGGGGAAGAGAGCCGGCTTTGTTGTCCTGCTCCGTCGTCTTCGGAAAGAGGCAGATCTTCGGGGGCTTTATTCCTGGGCTGCTAGCGGTAAGATCCGCCTGAGACTTGTCGGAGCTGGATTAATCCCCACAACCCACTGTGTTTGAACTGAGCCCTTAGCCCTATATGTGCCTTTAAATGAGCACATTGCCCCAGAAACCTTTGTTTCTCCAAGTACTTGTGTATAAAAAACTATATATTAATGTTTGACCACATTTGGGAATCAGAGCAGAGAGAAGATGACAACAGGTGGCGCCATATTGCCAACTGATTAGTCTTCTTCATAAAATATGATACAAAAGCATGATTACAAATACAATAAATGCTTCTGGATGGCAAATGCTCTGTTCAGTACACACGTTTTACTTTGAACACATAGGTATGCAGCATGCACACAACATGCATTCATCCTTTTTGGTTGAGTCCATGGTGATGGCCTGTGTCTTTCCGAGTTCTCCTCAAACACTTTGGCTTCCCTCTACAATGTTAGGCCTCTTATTAACCTTTGTCATGTCATGCACACATTGCTCAAGAGCTGTTGCCATATTGGATGTGATAACCTGTAGCGATCACATCCAATAACTCATGTGTTGTTTACATACAAATGATCACTGCTTTTTTTTTCACTGCTGTGCTGCTGGTTGCAGCAATCACCAGGGATAGAGAATCTTTTTTGTTGCCTTTCAGGTGATTTGGATAGAAGAGGAGCATCACATAAAAGGTAGTATCAGTTCTAAATTATTTGAAATCCAAGTATCTGTTTCAAACAATATTTGACTGTGAGGCTTGGTTACCGGTTGTTGCTGGTTCTCACTGGTTGTCACTAGTTGTTACCGCTTGCTGCTGGTGCAGCAGCACTGACAGCTAACATGGCGGTTAAATCGACACATTTTGCTGCACCCATTTTTAGTTTTAATTGTTTTATGTCAGCTTTTCAGCTCCACCTTCTCCACTTTGTTATGGTTCAAAATATTGGGGATGGAGACAAGAGAAACACCACAATAACAACACTGGTCCGGCCGGGTCAAGTCAAACGATGATTTTAATGGTCACACACGTGGGAGATGGACACCGTATGCAGACAGCCTCAGATCTCATCACAAAAAACACATCTCCATAGTTTTGTAAAAATCAGGGTATTAGAATGCCCCTTCATGCGTAATGACAGGTGTTATACAATCAATGTTGACAGTTTTATTTAACACAGAAAAATAACATTGTCTCCTTCCCGAGGGCAGACGCTAACTGCCCCCCGTCTCCTGGAGCCATCCGTCCCCTGCAGAGACACAACATTGCAGCTACAAGGACTTCCACATTGATTAAGATGATCAGTGTGTATTGCTCTAAAACAAGTGTATAATACTAAATGAATAATGCTTGGTCAGCTACCACTACTTAAAACATAACAAAAAATAACTGAGCACAAGATCACCAAGAATAACATCGTATAAGTGCTTTGTAAGCATGTTTGCATTTAGCCCTCTGCACTCAAAGTCAAAACCTGCAATATATCAGTCCGGACCATCACGGCAAACGAAGCTTATGACCTTCAAAAGACCAAGTGCCAACTCATCATAAGCACAATTGCAAGGTGTGTCTGAAATTATTGAAACCACTCTTTTTAACAAAAGACAAACAAATTAACAAATCTTCTAAACGCTATTCAGTTCATTTCAATCATTAATTATTAAACATGAAAGTGATGATTTATGCTTTTCACTGATTCTCTAAAAAGCCCGGAAACTGACTCAGGTATTTAATATTTTAATCAATGTTGTTTAATTAACTACCACTTTAAACTTAGCAAAAAAACATAATTGAATAAAAGACCACAAAGAATAATATGATATCAGTGGTATGTAGGCGCGTGCGGCCCTCTATGCTCGAAGCCTTTCCCCTCCATAGATCAGTCAGACATTCACGCTGACTGTAGCTTTTAACCCTTAATTAACTTGAGCACAACTCTATAATAAGCAACAAACTGCAATATGTATAAGTTGATCATGGTCACATCTGCAATGAAAGATCATATTATTCTGGTACCTGTAAGTAAAAAATCAAACTAGAGTTATAACAATCACTGTAATACAAAAGCTAATGTAAGATCAAAAACTTCAGTATATATTTAATGCAAAGCTGGTTATATGATTCTAATGAACTAATAGTGCCACATTAAAATAATGAAACTAGAAGAGGAAAAAACATCCCCTTTTTATTCTACAACTTCTTCCACACTAAACTTTTTCTACAAGCTGCGTGAGCGCACACCAAAGGTAGGGGAGGTGCTCAGGTTCACTGTCATTGATCATAATCGATCGATGGTGAAAAGTCCCCGCTCAATGCTCAGCTCAAATGCACAAATATATACAATTATGAGATATTCATGAAGCATTTTTATTTTATTTTGCCATTTATATATGTTGTCACTAACAGTGCTCAAGACAATATTTAAGTCTCGAGACTGGTTTATTTGTCTAGAAGGAGACTATCAATGGTAAAACTTTCACAAAATGTCTTTTAGAAAGACAGATTTATTTCTCCCTGTGGGGAAATTGGCTTACAGATAAAAGAAATTCAAATTAACATAAATATACCAACAAAAAACAAACAAACAAGTAACATGCAAACATATACAAAATATTTAAAACGACACTAAAAACTAGCAAATGCACAGGTTCTTACAGAAGCACGGTTCCTATAGGATGGATCTATAAGATAGATTTCTTTTTTACCTCCAAAACAGAAGAACATAGAATTAACAATATTGAAATTTAACCAAGTCACTCTCATGGGACTTAGGATTGACACCAAAATGAAAACTTTGGCGATTAAATGCCTCATTCCTAAATGATAGCCAGTTTTGTGAGTTCATACACACCAAATTAAATACTTAGAATTGAATATAACTCAACATATCGCCCTTAACTCTCTGGGATTGCGCTAAGGCATAAAACATAAACATATGCTACAGTCATTGTAGCATATGAGAGGTTGCATAATATCATTTGCAAGTGCCAGGAAAAAAAGGGAGGCCAGGCGGTGTGAATTGGAGGCCAAAATAAGGCACCTAGAGCAACAACACAAAAAAGCACAAACAGCCAATTTGCTTTCCGATCATAGTGAGATTAATAGTTTAATTAACGAAGAAAATTGAGGGCAATTTAAGATGACTTATTCTGGCTGATTCTGGGCTGTGGAGAGAATTTAAATGGAAGGTGGTCATAAGATATCCTCCTGAGACCCAGCAGTTCATTTTTGTGCACTGTAGTACACATTTAGTTTTTGCTTGTATCTCTCATACTCTACATGCCACTCTGCTAAGTCCTGTTGTTTCTTAGAGAGGACAAGTGTACCTTTAAAATGATGTCACATGTGTGGGGGTGTGGCCTTGCCAACTATCCTTTTCCCTCCTTTTCAAAATCGCTGGCATCCCTACAAGCACATTTTATGGAAGAAGGAAAGGTAAGCATGATATTTACATTTAAAGTGTTTTTGCACCTCATATTTTGATAAATTTTCAAAAATAAACATCTAGTAAGTAATTTGAGGAAGTTTTCAGAACTAAGCTTATTTAATTTCACAGAGCAAATGACTAATTTATTAATGTGTACTCCAGTGCACGTCAGGACTTTGTACTTATTTTTATTTCACATTTTTCTAGTAGACAGCTCTTTGACAGAGGCAGAGAGAATTCTTAACAGAATCATTGAGGGAGATTCAGACATAGATCTTTCAGAAGATGAGAGTCATGTGAGCCAGACAGGAGAGGGTGAGAACCCAGATGAGGGACCAGACGAAGATGACCAAGATGCAGGGCCAGATGTAATGGAGAAAGACACAGGGCCAGCTGAAATCTGCCGTCGTCCTATCTGGTCCAAAACCAACATGTAGGAGAATCTGGAATTTTTGATTTTGAGTACAAAAGTACCAGTAACATACAGAAATGTTTTACAGTAAATTAATTTAACTTGTAAAGATAGTGTAAAAGTGTTTTAAGTGAACTATATCGGATATTTGAGTATAAATAATTTTTCTGACTTTTGTTTTGCTAAGTAATTATCTTAGGTTCATGCCTGTGTTGAAAGAATGCAGAATTCGAGATGATGGCACACTAATGACACGTAATGATTGGAGCCCACAGCGGTATTTCCAGCAGTATGTTGATAAAAAAACTAATTCAGGACTTCTTCACCAACCAGCGTATGGTACGGGATTCAGGGTGTAATTTAAACACAACACCAGAGGAGATCAATACCTTTTTAGGAATCTCTGTGTACATGGCATGCCTTGGATATCCGAGAATTAGAATGTACTGGGCTGCCAAAACAAGAGTCGCAATTATAGCTGATTCCATGACACGTGATCGTTTCTACAAGATCAGGTCCTCGCTGAAAGTGGTTGACGATCTCAGTGTGCCAGAAAGCGAAAAGAAAAAGGATCCCCTGTGGAAAGTCAGACCAGTTCTAAAGAGGGTCCTCCAAGGTTGCCTCAATCTGCCCAGGCCAACCAAGGTCTGTATTGATGAACAGATCGTTCCATTCACTGGCCGTTGTCCAGTTCGTCAGTTTGTACCTGGGAAGCCAAATCCAACAGGATTAAAAGTGTTTGTTCTTGCAAGTCCAGGTGGTTTAGTGCTTGATTTTGAAACCTACATGGGAAAGAACACCTTCACTCAAGTCCAACAGATGGGAATAAGTGGAAATGCAGTCCTGCGTTTAACAGAGACACTTCCTAGAGAATCACTAGTCTACTTTGACCGGTATTTTACCACCATCAGTCTTCTGGATGCTCTTAAAGAAAGGGGCCTTCTAGGTACAGGAACAATTCAAAAGAATCGAATCCCAAAAGAGTGCCACTTCACGGCTGACAACATCCTGAGCTCAAAACCAAGAGGTTCGTCAGAAATGATTGTACGGAGACCTGATGAAATAGCAGTCACCAAGTGGATGGACAACAAGCCTGTTGTCATGGCATCAACTGCTCATGGAATTGAGCCCCAGGATACCTGTTCCAGATGGTCAAAGAAAGAACAGAGACAAATCCAAGTCCCAAGACCTGCAGTGGTTGCAGAATATAATATCAACATGGGAGGGGATGACCTATGTGATGGCATGTAAGTAAGTAAGTAAGTAAAATTTATTTATATAGCACATTTCACAGATAAAAATCACAAAGTGCTTTACAGTAAGATCAGACATACAAGTTAAAATTAATTAAATTAGTTAAAAGCCCGTTTGTATAAAAATGTCTTCAGCTGCTTTTTAAAGGAGTCAGTAGAGTCTAGACAGCGTAAAGACAACGGCAGAGAGTTCCACAGCCTAGGTGCCAGTGCCTGAAAAGCCCGATCCCCACGTGTTTTAAATCTAGTACGTGGGACCACCAGTAGCCTCTGACCTGAAGACCTAAGTGCTCGGGATGAAGCATGAGGTTTCAACAGGTCAGAGATATACTGGGGAGCTTCACCATGCAGAGCTCTAAAAGTTACAACTAAAATTTTAAAATGAACCCTAAAATTTACAGGCAACCAATGAAGAGAAGCCAAAACTGGAGTAATGTGTGACCTCTTGTTTGTACCAGTTAAAAGTCTTGCCGCTGCATTCTGTACAGACTGAAGGCGATCCAGAGCTGGTTTGTTAAGACACGTAAAAAGACCGTTACAATAATCCAAACGAGAAGAGATAAAAGCATGAATAATCATCTCAAGTTCTGCCTTTGACACCAGTAGCCTGAGTTTAGAAATGTTTCTTAGATGATAAAAACAGTTCCGGACAAGTTGTTTAGAGTGTTTCTCAAGAGACATCGAACTGTCAAATATAACACCTAAGTTTCTGAGACTCGACTGAAATGAAGGGTCTAAAAAACTGATATGCTGCCTAATTTCTGAGAGCATGTGATCAGGTGCAATAATCAAAGTTTCTGTTTTATCTGCATTTAACTGAAGGAAATTGTCATTTAACCATTGTTTGATTTCTGACAGACAATTATTTAAACAAGACAATTTATACAACTCAGAAGCTTTGAAAGAACAGTACAACTGAATGTCATCAGCATAGAGATGATAAGAAATGTTATTGTAACGTCTGATAATGTGGCCTAGAGGGAGGATATACAGCAAAAAGAGAATAGGACCTAAAACAGATCCTTGAGGTACCCCAGAAGACAGAACTGATGTTTCCGACAGCACATGATTTATACAGACAGTAAAGGATCTCTCAGATAGATACGACATAAACCATTTTAAAACAACGCCAGTAATCCCAAACAAGTCCTTCAGCCTATTTATCATGATGCTGTGATCAACAGTATCAAAAGCAGAGCTGAGATCCAACATAACCAGAACAGTGTACTCTCCAGAGTCTGCTGCCATCAGAATGTCACTAGACACTTTAAGCAAAGCGGTTTCAGTGGAGTGCAATTTGCGGAAACCAGACTGGAAAATGTCCAGAACATTGTTCTTTTCCAAAAAGTTTATAAGTTGTTCTGCAGCTATTTTTTCCAAAATCTTTGACACGCATGCTCAGCTTCTCCAGAATATCTAGCCGGACCAAGAAGTGGACTGTTCGCACCATACTTCATTTCATTGATCTAGCCATCACCAACTGATGGTTTCATTATCGACAAGACAGCGAGGCCATGCAACAAGCTGAAAAGAATACACAGTACCTGGAGTTCAAGCTCCTCTTGGCTGAAGAACTGATAAACAAGGGACAAACATGGGAACAAGACCTAAATAATACCAGTGAGGAAGAGTTCTCTCCAGAAATCAAGAAAAGGAAGCCCCAACCAGATGAGAGTGTAAGAAAATATGGTGCACTCCACTTGCCTGAAATGGTTAACAGCCCAAGGCCTTTCAGGTGCAGAATGCTTGGGTGCAACAGTAAAACATATGTGAGATGTGTGAAGTGCCAAATGTTCCTCTGTGTATCCAAAAAATCATAGTGCTTTCTTAGATATCATAAATGAATGGACGTTTGTGAAATAAATTTAAAAAAACCCAGTGCAATCAGTTTTTCCTAGACGAATGGCCTACAGCCAGTGAAATGTCAGTGACTTCTAAGTTGACCCATGATCTACTGTTTTGTGATGTTTTTATTAGAGATGGCACGATACCACTTTTTTATGTCCGATACTGATATCATAAATTTGGATATCTGCCGATACCGATATGAATCCGATATAGTGTGTTTTAATCAACAAAACTGTTTTTTTAAATATCTTGCTGCATTTTGTAGAAGTTCATACTCAAGTTTAAAACAACAACTACACTAAAGCTATTCTGTTATACCTGTATGCAAAAAAAAAATTTCATAGTTCAGCAATACTGATCAATCTAATAAACTTAAACCTACACCATCCTCCCTATTCTGGTATTTTAAAGAGTACTTAGCGTAAATATTAAGCAACCTAACTAATAGGGTTCCAACTCCTAGCAACAACAAAAATAAATAAATAAAAAATAGGGAACCACCCCTCACGCTCCACCTCATGATGCTTAATCGACGTAATCAACCTTAATTTGATGCAGTGTGAAAAAAAATGCACAGAAATAAATTATTTTTCAATATATTAAAATATTAAATAGATTCAACATCTTTCTTCAACAAAATTGCAGACTGCACAGATGGTACCTTCCCAAAGGAAAAAGTACTATAGCTTACTAGGGTATATTAGACTTAATAGTCACTATATACAGTAATGGACTTCTATTCATTTTACATCAAATTAAAACTTTGGGTGTCAGATAATTATTTATTAAAAGCTCGACATTTTAAATGAGAATAAGAAAGAAAAGTATGTCTTTGTGCCCCCTTTTCCCCTGTTAATGCCCTATCGGCCCCCCTGGCTAAACTTTGCTAGATCCGCCCCTGCACAGTTACCAGCCGTCAGCTGTAGAAAAAGATCCTCGAGTAGAAAGTAATATTAAATAAATTCTAACAACAGCTGATCAAGCTTAAACGTGCTGCTGTTGTTCAGCCGCTGGTTTCCTCTTTCTGGTGCAAAGTGGGCCAAAAACAAACAAGAGAGACGGACTCGCGACAGAAAAGCCGATCAGCTGATCATTGATCAGTTTCATGATTGAAGAAGCAGCAAGAAGAGGCAGTCGCTCCATATATCAGTTGTTAAGCTTAACGCAGGAATGCTTTACAAACAATTTTTTTAATCAGCTCTTGAATTTTGTTAGTTTCACATTCGTGATCAATGAACTCCCCTTGTGCACTGCAGTGCACATGTTGTAAAATTTAAATAAAATCTGTTAAAAACAAAATTGTTTTTGCAATGTGTTTTTTACCAAGCCAATACTTGATTTATATTAAAAAAATCAAAATCAAAATACTTTTTTTTCCTGGGTCTCAGGAGGATATTTTAGAACCCCCGAGATAATTGCTAAATCGAACCCAACAACTCCTGACACTTGTTGGCGAAATTGTGGTCCTCACTTAGGAACCCATTCACACATATTATGGTCATGTCCAAAAATTTGCTCATTTTGGACATGACATATTTAAAGCTCATGAACATGCAGCACTGAGGAGAGAAACGAGAGGTCGCTGCAGGAACTCACTGCTGTCAAACTTCCTGTTTTATCCTCATTTCTGACTCTGGCAGGCCCAGGCTGTGTCCCAATCCAGCGACCGCACGCGTACTACGTACGGCGCGTACTATAAGTACGAGAAGTGCGAAAGTGAGAGGCTTGTGAAATGGGACGGTCTAGCCTTCGTCGCGCTGTTCAGGTTGCCTAGCAACCATGATACTAACCGTGAGAAACGTGTCATACAGCTTTGTGTGACAGAAATGAAGGAGAACATATTTTGTTCATCTGAGACCAAAGGACTGTAAACATGATTGTTGGGCTTCATTTCTGTGCTGAACAGTCATTTAAGATTAGTTAGTAAATAACAATTAGCTGATGTTGTTTATGAGACTAAAGTCATCTCACTGTGGCAATGTAAATATAATATGGCCAATATTAAAGTTATTGTCAGATTATTATGATATATATATATATATATTACAGGATATATTACAGCAGTGAGCTTGAACTCTGGGTCAGAGATTCAAGTTGTAGTTATTTATGTCCTGAATCAGTCTTATTAGGTAATGTTCAAATAATGTTATCATCCCAGTGTTTCCAGTGTGGGAGAAAGTACTCAGGGCCTTCAAGGTACACACTATGAAAGACAAAGCTGACCTTAGACAAAGCTGACCTTTGCATTTAAATCATTCAGAAATTTAACTTTTTTGAGCTTTAAACCTCCAAAGAAATGTCACAGGGAACGTCGAATAATCCATCTGGAAGCAGAGATCAGTCAGACCCAGTGCAGCCAACAGTTGAATCTCTACATAGTACTTAGGAGACTACACAGAGAACTCCTTGAATATAACGCAAAACTCAGGAAAGAAAACAAAAAACTCATGCATGAAAACACACAACTCCAGCGAGAGAATACACAACCCAGGCAAGAGCCCATACAACCCAGTGAAGAAATCATACAACTCAGGCAAGAAATCATACAACTACATCAAGAGAACTCACTCAGTCAGACCCAGTGCAGCGTACGGCAGTTGAAATTCTACAAATTGTTGTTAGTCAAAACTTAGACATCGCTGCATTTAACACACGCCTCACGGAAGAAAACAGACATCACAGGCAAGAGATCATTCAAATCAATCAAGAAAACGCACAAGTCAATCGAGAAAACATAGAACTTGGGCAAGTGATCACACGCCTCAGGCAACAGAACGAAGAACTGAGGCAAGAGAGAAGACGACTCTGTGAAGAGATCAGACAACTCAGGGAAAGGAACGAAGAACTCACAAATGTCGGAGGGTTCATTGCTCTTCCTGCAGCTTTCTGGGTCGCCTCTAAGATTTTCGGCTGAAGAGAATGTCCCGCTCTGTGGGGTCATGATTATTATCATTATTATCATCATCCACATTTGTTACCAGGCAAACATCCATAGCACAGGGCACACGGCCTTTATTTCCTTTCTTAAACAATCATGTAAAATATGTGTTAAATTGTATATATATAAGCAATCCTTCCAGCTTGAACTTTGCTCCATTGATCAGTCGGACTCGCGCCGACTGTAGCTTCAAACCCTTAGAGCAGGCTGTACCTGCTGCGGAGACTCAGGTCGTTTGGGGTGGAGGGCCCACTCCTGAAGACCTTCTATGACTCTGTGGTGGCTTCTGCTATCTTTTATGGTGTGGTCTGCTGGGGCGGCAGCATCTCTGCTGGGGACAGGAAGAGACTGAACAGGCTGATCCGAAGGGCCAGCTCTGTTCTAGGATGCCCTCTGGACCCAGTGGAGGTGGTGAGTGACAGGAGAACGGCGGCTAAGCTGTCATCCCTGATGGACAACATCTCCCACCCCATGCAGCAGACTGTGACAGCACTGAGCAGCTCCTTCAGTGGGAGACTGCGGCACCCACGGTGCGGGACGGAGAGATTTCGCAGGTCTTTCCTCCCCACTGCTGTCAGACTCCACAACAAAGACTTTAACTGATCAAGCACACACATCCACACATGTGCAATAATACTAAGTGCAATAATCCTTTCTGTCATCGTTGTATTTTTACTCAGTTGTATATAGCATTTGTATTCTATTTTTATCTTATTGTATATTTTTATTATATTTTATTCTACTGTATATAGTATATTATTTTATTCTATTCTGTACAGCTGTGTACTGTATTTATTCTTATTGTATTCTAATTTTTGCGTCATAACTTTTGCACTGTCCACTTCCTGCTGTGACAAAACAAATTTCCCACGTGTGGGACTAATAAAGGTTATCTTATCTTATCTTAATTAACTTCAACCCTTTACTCAGCACAAAAAGCAATATATATGTGTATATAAGATTATAGTGTAGTTATACCAACACCTGAAATACAGACTTTAATATAACATCATCGGTTTCAATAAATGTGTCAATGAAATAGTAATAATGATGAATCATAAGTGATGCCACAGTAATAATACTGATTATGAATAGTAACATAGATTATGAATATAAAATAATATTTCATCCCGACACCTTATAGGTGTTATGTTGGTAAAATCTGGGAACTAAATGGGCCCCAACTAGGCAAAGTACATAGAAATCCACCCGGGCCCCATCTTTCAAGTTTTTTGTGGGTACAACATGAGCTAAAAAGTTGGAAATGCATTATCAGTGGGTTCTGTAGTTGCATCTTACTTCTAGTTTGAATTGGCTAATTTCTGGCACTGGGTGGGCCCAATGTAGCAAAACAGTCACAAAATCAATTTATCAGACGGCCAATACGACACCAAATATATTAAAGCTGACCGCAAACAAAAACAAGTTTGTAAATAAAACCATTTCAAAAATCACGAGGGTACACAAAACAACATTTTTCACATTTATTTTGTACAACAACTGTGACTTTACGTAACTGCACTCCAAAGTGCGTAAACTTTTAAAAATTACACAGCCTTTGTACGTGCTATGGAGTTTTTACGTGTTTTGGAATTTTTACGTGCTTTGTCTCTAGCAGGCACCATAAATAAACTTTTATTTATTCACTCCACATAAAATCTAATAAATAAATCATATAATACAAAAACCAACTATTTACATTTCAACTTTTAACTATTTAAATTTTCAGCTTTTTCCTTTTAACCCTTAGATGCACACGTGGAGTCATAAATGACCCCACGGGTTGTTTTTCTTCAAAATCTTTAAAATGAAAAGTTGTAATATATTCATATTCCAGGTACTCCTCAAAAAATATGTTTGTAACATGAAGCCATTTCTATTTTTATTTATTTTTTCATTAACTAAAAAAAAAATGCAGTTTTTGTATCACTACCTCACTCTTCCACAAGTGGGGTCGAAAATGACCCCAAGCAGTTCCTATGGAATCTTCTATGAAACCTTCATTGTTAGCACGAAATAAAGAGGGTCTCGTACATTTCGAGCATTTAATTTCCTGGATTTAATGATTTAAAAGTTTAATAGGTCTTTGAACTTGATAATAAAATTGAGTCCATTATTAGCAAAAAGAATTTTAAAAAGAGCAAAACAAATGCTTAATAAATAACAATTGTTTGAAACTTAAGCTTTGTAATTGTAGCAGATTTCATTATGTCTGTAATTTTTTATTTAGCCCCACAGTAGTAAAAGCCATAAATGGGAGTTCGATTTATTACTAGTATTTTACACAGCATTCAGCTATAGTAACATGTTTTGCATTTTCCTACTCACTGAACAGCTGCACTGTCTTAATAAATTAATAACCAAACATTTCTCAGTAACCAATAACTAGATGGAACAGCACAGTATCTAAGAGAGAGATCAGACAGTGTTTGAGCTAAAGAAGCTGTGTTTCTTTTGGGGGCTTTTTGCACACTGATCCACCACCGTTTTCCTATAGTACAAGGCATATCTGGTAACATTACCGTAAACGTGACCAGTAGGGTCAGGTTCAGATCAGAAAACCGTTTCAGCTGCAGGCATCTACTGCTGTAATTTAAACAATCACCTCATACGCCTCATGCTTTACACCCCTATAAGGTGAGCTTGTTACACTGCACATGAATATTACGTGACATGGCATGACTAGCTCATGTTCAAACATTTAAGATACTGTTCAGCCATTTTGTTTACTGGGTAGTGCATAATGGCCGAGTTACCTGAGTGGGAATCCAGTAAAGCCAAATAAAGAATAATTTTTTTAAAGATAAGGTACCTTTATTAGTCCCACAAGGGGAAATTTCATGTTAATTAATTACAAATACCTTATAGGAAAACCTAAGAAAAGGTTGCAGAAGTACAGAAAAAAACTGCCGTGTACGTTACAGTATGTAAATTCAAAAACTGTAGAGAGAGAATGGAGGAATGAAAACAGAATAAGAAAAGATGAACTTTATTGAGTAGAATATAGGCAGTAAGAGTTTAGTAATTAACTTTTAATTATTTTTGCCAAAGACAATGACAGTAAATTAACCCAGTTCTACCTGCTAGCTAAAGATGTTATGCTTCTCCCCATTAAGGACAAGTAAAAGCGCTATACAAATACAGGCCATTTACCATTTATACCGTTTAGGGCAACTATAGAAAGTTACTAAAATAATCATTGATGAAAAATTATCAAACTTTCAGTATTTAGCTTTGTCATAGTTTTCGATTCTTTGGTATCCTTTTGTCCTCCACGTTCTCAAACACCAGGGAGAGAAAAGGCCGCAACTGACGAAAGACCGCGAAGACTAGACGCTAGGCGGTGCAATCTGCTCCTCCCTCTTTTTAAACGAGCAAATAGGAGCTGCTCACATTAAAAACTTTATTTAAAAAGTAATTTTACACCTGATACAAACATTTTAAAAGTCAAACAATACACACGTTTAAAAGAAAAAAATTATTTTTAAGAGTTTTTTTTAAGCATAGGGATGGTTAATATGTTTAGAAAATTAATATATAATATTTGTCAAATAATTGTCACCCGAATCAACATCATAATAAAATATAATTAATAAAATATATAATAATGATGATAAGAATAATAATAATAACAACAGAAACAGTTTACCTAAAAGCTCTTCTAACATTAGACTGCTTTTGAAAAGTTTCAATAGTGTCAATGCACCACAAGGGAGTTACACAGTTGAAGTGTGACTGCTTGAAAGACCCCATTCCCTCTCCTACAGCCTGAGTGTCATCACGATCTTTCTTGTCAAAAATGACCCCACGGGTTGTTTTTCTTCAAAATCTTTAAAATGAAAAGTTGTAATATATTCATATTCCAGGTACTCCTCATAAAATATGTTTGTAACATGAAGCCATTTCTATTTTTATTTATTTTTTCATTAATTAAAAAAAAAAGCAGTTTTTGTATCACTATCCCACTCTTCCACAAGTGGGGTCGAAAATGACCCCAAGCAGTTCCTATGGAATCTTCTATGAAACCTTCATTGTTAGCACGAAATAAAGAGGGTCTCGTACATTTACGAGCATTTAATTTCCTGGATTTAATGATTTAAAAGTTTAATAGATCTTTGAACTTGATAATAAAATTGAGTCCATTATTAGCAAAAAGAATTTTAAAAAGAGCAAAACAAATGCTTAATAAATAACAATTGTTTGAAACTTAAGCTTTGTAATTGTAGCAGATTTCATTATGTCTGTAATTTTTTATTTAGCCCCACAGTAGTAAAAGCCATAAATGGGAGTTCGATTTATTACTAGTATTTTACACAGCATTCAGCTATAGTAACATGTTTTGCATTTTCCTACTCACTGAACAGCTGCCCTGTCTTAAGAAATTAATAACCAAACATTTCTCAGTAACCAATAACTAGATGGAACAGCACAGTATCTAAGAGAGAGATCAGACAGTGTTTGAGCTAAAGAAGCTGTGTTTCTTTTGGGGGCTTTTTGCACACTGATCCACCACCGTTTTCCTATAGTACAAGGCATATCTGGTAACATTACCGTAAACGTGACCAGTAGGGTCAGGTTCAGATCAGAAAACCGTTTCAGCTGCAGGCATCTACTGCTGTAATTTAAACAATCACCTCATACGCCTCATGCTTTACACCCCTATAAGGTGAGCTTGTTACACTGCACATGAATATTACGTGACATGGCATGACTAGCTCATGTTCAAACATTTAAGATACTGTTCAGCCATTTTGTTTACTGGGTAGTGCATAATGGCCGAGTTACCTGAGTGGGAATCCAGTAAAGCCAAATAAAGAATAATTTTTTTAAAGATAAGGTACCTTTATTAGTCCCACAAGGGGAAATTTCATGTTAATTAATTACAAATACCTTATAGGAAAACCTAAGAAAAGGTTGCAGAAGTACAGAAAAAAACTGCCGTGTACGTTACAGTATGTAAATTCAAAAACTGTAGAGAGAGAATGGAGGAATGAAAACAGAATAAGAAAAGATGAACTTTATTGAGTAGAATATAGGCAGTAAGAGTTTAGTAATTAACTTTTAATTATTTTTGCCAAAGACAATGACAGTAAATTAACCCAGTTCTACCTGCTAGCTAAAGATGTTATGCTTCTCCCCATTAAGGACAAGTAAAAGCGCTTAACAGGAAGAAACCTCTGGCAGGCTCAGGGAGGGGCGGTCTTCTGCCATGACTGGTTGGGAGGTGAGGGGCAAAATAAAATCAAACATAAAGGAGAGCACAGGTCGGTGGACTGTGGCTCAAGTTTAAAAGATGCTCGAATCCCGCCTGAGGTGGTATGGACACGTGATTCGAAGCGATGAGAACTCAGCAAAAACGACTATTAAGGATCGACCCAGACGGCGCCGGCCTCGAGGCAGACCGAAAAAACGGTGGATGGACAAAATCAAGGAAGACATTAAGACCATCAACGCGTCACCTGAGGACGCCTTGGACAGAACCAAACGGAGAAACCTTTGCTGAGGAGCGGACCCTGCACCAGCGGGAACAACGCCAGGATGAAGGTGGACTGTGGCTGGAAAACATCATTACTGTTTTTAAAGGGTAACTGGTCCACATCCACAATTACAGCTGTAATTGTAGATGTGGACCACAGTCCACAATTGTCGATGGGACGTGTGCATGCAAGCCAAAGCTAAAAAGCCATCCCCGATCTGTGGGGTCATGACAATAATCATGACCCCACAGAGCGGGACATTCGCTTCAGCCGAAAATCTTAGAGGCGACCCAGAAAGCAGCTGCAGAAAGAACAATGACACATCCGACATTTGTGAGTTCTTCGTTCCTTTCCCTGAGTTGTCTGCTCTCTTCACAGAGTCGTCTTCTCTCTTGCCTCAGTTCTTCGTTCTGTTGCCTGAGGCGTGTGATCACTTGCCCAAGTTCCATGTATTCTCGATTGACTTGTGCGTTGTCTCTATTGAGTTGAATGATCTCTTGCCTGTGATGTCTGTTTTCTTCCGTGAGGCGTGTGATCACTTGCCCAAGTTCTATGTTTTCTCGATTGACTTGTGCGTTTTCTTGATTGATTTGAATGATCTCTTGCCTGTGATGTCTGTTTTCTTCCGTGAGGCGTGTGTTTAATGCAGCGATGTCTAAGTTTTGACTAACAACAATTTGTAGAATTTCAACTGCCGTACGCTGCACTGGGTCTGACTGATCTCTGCTTCCAGATGGATTATTCGACGTTCCCTGTGACATTTCTTTGGAGGTTTAAAGCTCAAAAAAGTTAAATCTCTGAATGATTTAAATGCAAAGGTCAGCTTTGTCTAAGGTCAGCTTTGTCTAAAACAACTGGCTCTTTCTGATGTAAACTGTTAAACGACCTCCTCTATTTATAGACTTGGTGGGTGTGGCAGAGAATGTGATGTCCCTGTGACATCACGATGATCCTTTGATCTTCTTTTTTTTTTTTTTTTTTTTTTTTGGCCTGTCCCGTTTGGCTCTTTTGCATCAGAATTGTTGTCTAAAGCCAAAGAAAGATGCCCAACGGATTTACTTTACCAAACTGACCATCCCAGCCTTGCCGTAATGGTCCATTTGATTCACCTTTTATTGTTTATTTTATTTTCACTTAATGAATATGGGACAGACTTGACTGGGGGAAAGAAGGGGAGAAAGAAAGAGGGAAAGAGAAACAGCTGAGAAGAGGGACGGGGGAGAAGGGCAAAAGACAAAAACCAACAGAACGGGCAGAGAAAAAAAATGCATATATCAATCACCTGGATCACCTGCTGAGAAAGAAAAAAGAAAGCAAGCAGAAGAGAACAAGAGTAATAGAATAAACAACATCACAATGATATATGGGAATATGACAGTAAATACTAAATATTAAACATTATTGTGCAGCACATAAGATCAACAGAACACAGTGTGCTTTGAGGTAGGAGCCAAAAAGGGTGTAGTTTGTGGGTGTGATTGCCCGTGTGTACACCTGTGAGCATGGACGTGCTTGTTTTTTGTTTTTTAAAAGGTTCCTTCATGTAATAATCTGCTAGAGGGTGTGGGGGGGCCACAGCCCCGTCCTCCAGGGCATGAAGCAGGTGTGGAGGAGATCAAAACTCCAGAAATCCAGAGGCCCCCAGAACACAAAAGACCAAGGAAGACCAACAGAGGGGCAGCCGCGCCACTGTCCCAGAAAGAGCTGAGGAGAGTCCCAGATGAGGGCTCACTCAGCAGCCGCGGAGCAGAAGCCAGGGGGAGTTGCAGTGACGCGCCCGTGAGCTCCGCCGGCAGCCAGCTGCGCCTGAGTGACCGAGCCCCAGGCCAAGAGGCCGGGGGCACCCCACCTCCGAAGTGGCCCGAGCGAGCCCCAGGCTCCAGGCCCCGATAAGCGGCCGCCAAGGAGTGAGCCGGTGTGTACCCGGACGCCCACCCCCAGACACAAAGAACCACCAACGCACCGATGTCTGAGGGGGTCCGCCACCGGCAGGGGAAGTGGTGGTGGGTGGAGATAGGCCTCCAAACCTTGGAGGGCCTGAGATGTCCCCAGAGAGGTGGCGCCTGACACCCAACCTGACATATAGACACAGACATACAGGCACACACAGATACAAACATCCATTCCCACCCTCATGCTCTCATATGCACTTACTCCACACTCAACCAACGTGGAGACAGACATAAAGAGACGTTGTACACACGATCACACTCCCCAAGCGTACTCTAGAAACCGGGTCTAGGTGCCCCCGCCCCTGGAGGGGGGAACTGCACCCAGACCCAGGTGGTGTTTCCCTTTTCCCTGCGGTGGGGGGAGGCAGATCGCCCCGACTCCGCAGCAGCAGGAAGGCTCCACACTCCAGACCGCAGTCGGACGGCCAACTCCTCCTCCTAGTCCTAGCCCCCCTGCTCCAGCAGGTCGCAGAGAACGGGGGTGAGAGAAGACTCCAAACCTCCCTCCACCCGCTCATTGTAATGTTGATGCATGTGTGTTCATTGTGATGTCACCGTGACGTCACAATGATCGTTCGAGAAGATCAAAGGATCAAAGGAGCGCTGTGGATCATTCTGAGCATGCTCAGATCAATGAACGGTCATTGTGACGTCACGGCGACATCACATTCTCTGCTACACTCACTAAGTCCTTAAATAGAGGAGGTCCTTTAACAGTTTAGACAAAGCTGACCTTTGCATTTAAATCATTCAGAGATTTAACTTTTTTGACACTTTTGAGCTTTAAACCTTTAAAGAAATGTCACAGGGAAACGGTGATCAGTTAGACCCACTGCAGCGTACGACAGAGGAACTCAGGGAAGAACACATACAACTCAGTGAAACGTTCATAGAATTCAGTCAATATATCGGACAAGTCAGTGGAGAAAACACACAACTCAGTCAAGCAAACGCACAACTCAGTGAAAACTACATACAACTCTATCAAGAAAACACACAACTCGGGCAAGGAAACGCACAATTGAGGCAAGAGATGGCAGAACTCAGACAAACCGTGGAAAATCTTCAGCGCCCAGCGGTACATGAACAAGAGACAACAGAAAGAGAATCGCCTGGTTCGTGGGGTCTAAACCTACTTAAAGTAGGTTTAACTGTTGCCGGATGTGTCATTGCTCTTCCTGCAGCTTTCTGGGTCGCCTCTAAGATTTTCGGCTGAAGCGAATGTCCCGCTCTGTGGGGTCGTGATTATTGTCATCATGTACTCATATATGTAAGCATTGAGCCAAATGTAATAGTTCTAACATATTAAACAAACAATATTTGTCTCTTATGTATAATACATCTGTAGATACACTGTCACAGATACTTGTCTTTGAGTGAAGATTTAAGGTGATAGGAAATATAAATAACTGCAACTTGAATCTCTGACCCAGAGTTCAAGCTCACTGCTGTAATATATATATATATATATATATCATAATAATCTGACAATACATATAATATTGGCCATATTATATTTACATTACCACAGTGAGATGACTTTAGTCCCATGATTTTGGCCCGATCCGCCATTTTGGGGGTCGAAACAAAGCGCAAGCGAAAAAGGAGCGAAGGCACACAGAACAGCCATGGTTCGTTCTTGCTGTGTGGTCCGCTGCAATGTTCGATCGCACGACCGGCAAGAGAATAAGCTCGAAAAGGGTTTGTCTTTTCATTCTTCCCCAACCTGGAAGCAACACGAGGCAGCTCGTGTATCGATGTTACCAAACGAAGGCGTCCAGCCTGGATAGCAGCTGTGAGACGAGCTGAAGTGCAGTTCTCTTCCATCTCCAAATATCTGTTGGTGCTCCGGACATTTTCATTCCGGTAAGTTCTAAATATGTTCATATCTTTATAGCCTATTAGTTTTATTTTCTATGCGCTCTGAGCTCATAGCAAATTAGAACAAACATCCTACTGAGTGATTTTGCAGAACTACCTTCTATTTATAGAGTTGCTAATTATTTGGCATTATTGCAGCAAACCAGCCGATGAAATGGATGAAACATCGTGACTGAGTTCCAGCGCTACACGAGGGACCTGCTTCAAACATACCACCATGCCAATCAGATTACTTCTTCCATGTGAGGGTGAAGAGGTGACCCTTCTGGATAAGATGGTGAAGGTTTGCTGCGTTTGGTGAACAGTGATAATAAAACCAGGGAAAATGAAACCTGCTCCTGTTAAATATTCTTTAGTCTTTTGCTGTATAAATAGCTGTATTTTTTCAAAAGACACAGTAAATAAAGTAATGTTAGTAGTGGGTGATATCATGTAAACACTGTCATGATTTTGTGTAAACATTTTGTCATTTGTAAACTATAAATGACATCATCATTGTAACTGATGTGATGTTCTATGAAGTGGTTTTAATTTTAAAAAAAGAGGCAAAAATTAGTTTGTTTCTTTATTCAACTTTTGAACAGTGGGACTCAGTCAGTACATATTCAGTAAATGCAAATTATTTACACGGCAGTGCACTACAGGCATAAATCTAGACCCCTAGATAAAACATGATGGCATTATAGCAGTGACGACTCCTCCACAGTAGCAGGTGGGGTTTTTCTTTTTTGAGGACGGCTCCTTTTACCTGTCACTACAGATGGTCTGTGAATGTTTTGATCAAGAGCCTTTTTTGGGCAGCTGAAGAGGAGAAGTCTATCTTATGGCCAACCTCTGGCTGTATCTTGGTCACATTACCCAGCAAAACCCAGTATGCAGGTTCATCTGTAACAGTCCTTGTGCCACGGATCAACACTGTTGCTTCTACTTTAAACAGAAGAGCAGTGACGTGGGTGCAGGTCTCTGCGACTCCGGCCATGCAGGTGCAGCGGGCGGCTTCAACCTTCCCTGTGATGCTCACAGTGACCCATGGCTGCAATGCTGGTTCATTCAGTCTTTGAGAGTGCAGGACCTGAAACACACACAGACAAAGTTCATTTAAAGACAAGAACTATGAGCCAAGGCCGACACAAATGTGTTTAATCTACTTTATCATAAATGTAACAAAGTGTTTAGAAAGTTAGCACATACATGTCATTTTTCATTTCTTTATGTGTCCATCGCTGCAGGTTATAGTGTAAACCTGCCTGTTCTCTGTCAGAAACCTGCCTGCAGAAAATGAACCTAAAGTATGTAATGCAAGGATGCCATCACTGTAGAGATGGAGAAAGCATAAAGTGACAATTATGAACCACTTAATATGATAAGGAGATTCTGCAGGTCATTAATCAATGTATAAAACTAAAATAAAATGTATTTTTAGTGACTCAAGATACAAATATTGACGCAAGATGTATAATTAGAATTATTTATAATAAACATTAATAAATCATTGCAATTTCTTTAACCATAAAGAATAACTAAATCCTTCAGGACAGTGTCTCATCAATGCACTGAACTCACTATGTTATCCACCTAACAGTCTCCACATGTTCTCACTGTAATTTCCCCTCATGAATGAATTTATGCTGCACTAATGTGAATGTTCGGATGGAAATCAAACGCATTTCACTCGCAGTACTCGAGCTGACTTACCTTTGTTTGAATGACGACTTGTACGCGCTGACTCCACAGATAAGGTACGAGAATATGTCAGGCTACGTCAATAGCGGTTGGTCTTCAGGGTTTTTACTCCACGGCCGTATTTCATACGGGTCCACATTTCCAATGCAGGCTATTTTCTGCAAGTACCGCCGCTTCGCCTCTGAACGAAATCGGTCTCTATGCAGTCCGTTCTCTTTTGAGCTGCTTTTAAGCATCTTGTAATCGTCGTTCCAACACAGTGTGTTTGTTTTGACTCATAGACCCCGAAAATGCCGCTGCGCTCCCACAATGCATTTAATTAATCCAGGACAAACTGAAAGCACAAAGGTGTCTGTATGTCTGCGTCTCCTAATACTCAAATCTAAACCAAAGATGGAGGGCTCACTGTTCCTTCTGAAATGAAAGTGTCGTGTAAGTATTAGGTATTTTATTCTACTCACTTTAAAGTGTTTATTAAAACTGAGAAACTGGGACTTTTCCCGACTCTGGACTCTTTCGATGCACATTTTGACAAAATGTGACGAAAGAGAGCCGAGTTTCCTGTTGTTTTAGTTTCATGTTTGTAATTTCAGCTCTCTGGTTAACTTACAGCACCAGCAGTACTTGATTAGGTTTAGCAGTAAGTCCCACAACAAACCTGTGGCTTTGCAGTGTCAGAGCAGACACTGTTGCCCAAACACTGCAGGACTCAAAGTCTACTGGACAGAAACATACAGGAGATACCTGCTCACTAAAATGTGACAATAAGAGTCACGGCTCTGGGTCAGTGTTTTGAGTTCTCGTGTTTGGTTTAATGTTGATTGTATTCTTATTCGGATGCATTGTTGACCATTATTACAGGTTTCTGCTTATTCACGTTTAAGGATTTGTTCCTTGGTTGTGTCTCATGTTTTTATAGTTCGAGTTTCATGTGTTATATTCTGTCTGCGTCCTTGTTTAGTGGTTTCTTGTTTCCTGTTTTATTGTGAAGGTCTGTGTCTCATGTGATTCAGCTCTGCTGCTCCCCTGTCTCGTTAGTCCAGTTTCTCCCAGCTGTGTCTCCCTCCTGTTGCTCACTCCCTGATTACCACCCTGTGTATATTGGCCCTGTGTTTTCCTCAGATCCTGCCTGTGTGCTCCTGTTTCTGTTTCGTGGCAGCAATAAAAGCTGTGGTTTTCAGTCACATTTCCCTCAGAGTCCTGCATTTGGATCCACATCTGCACCTGCCCGCACACACAGCCCTGACAGTAAGACTTTATTCGTACCATGACATGTTCCAAACATTGGACTGGTGTCAGCACATATCTAACTTTTCAGGTTTTCTGTTTTTCACGCACCTTAGAAGATTAGGTGCTAGGACTCTGATTTTACAAGCACACACCAGATTGTTATGTCGACATCTTCAGGCTTATTTGTTTAATTTTGATTGAACCCTTTCCAGAGAAAATGAAACTGAGATAAAGAACGCTCAGTTCAGCTTTTGGCTTGTCAGATACAGACCTCGCGTCGACTACAGTATCCAAACTCTTTGCTTTTACTGCTCCAGGTACATCATCTTGTCCTACTGGAGATGTCTCGGGTGGTAGTAAAATTAACTATTCATGTAGCACTTTTTTACACAATGTTTAACAGTTTGGATTTTAAAAATGTGCAGATGCAAACCTTCATTCATTACTACCCACTCCTGCACACATACAAGGCCGATGGGCAAAAGATTCAAGAGAAGCTGAACCATGGAAATGAGTTTTGAAGCTGCAGCAAGCTGCTCCAAAGTTTAGACACGACAGCCTCTGGAGCGTGATCACCTCTGGTTTAAAACAAGACAGTGGCTCAGTGCAGAGACCCTGATCAGATCATCAGAGAGGCCAGCTGCAGTCAGAAGGGCTCATTAGCTGTACACAGAGCAGCATGTCAGGCCTCATCAATACGACTTTTAAATGAAGGAAATAAAATGATAGTATTTCAATCAGTACAGAGGCCTTTTCTCTGCATGAACATCGTCTCCATCTTTTATCAGCAGCACTAAATCAAGCACACAGTGTTTTATTCACTGGTGTTTGTTTATTGTGGGACAATACTATGAGTCTGCAACAAAGACCGGACTGACACAACATTTACACCTTATTTGTCGCTGCTGTTATCTTATGAGTGATAAGCAACAGATAAGGAGCACATAAAGCAGCAGGCAGGCCATTTATGACTTTTTCCACCACGTTCTTCTTTCACAAGTTACAAATCTAGTTTATCATCATTAGAAACAGCTTGTCTTTCAGTACAATTATGATATAAATGACTGGACATTCAACGACATTTGAAACAAGCAGAACACATCACTGCTTAGCACAGTTTGAGAAATACCGTGGACGCATGTGTGAGGAAATCAAACCTTCTTGACTTGACGATTAAAACAAACCACAACGCCGATTCCACAGACGTTCACATGCTGTGTGAAATGGAAATGAAAAATAAACCCGTTTTATTTACAATGGAAGACATGTCGAATGTTTATGTCCCATTTTAACAAGATCACAGGGTCATTTGGAATTTGCTGGAAGGAAAACATCTTTAAAAGTTGTTACAAGGCCACGTTTACCAGTGCGTAGCGTTCTTTTAACAGCAGTCAGGAAACATCTGTGAACTGATTCAGATCAGCACACAGGCCCTTCTGCTGTGAGGCCCAGTTCACATTGTCCTGCTGAAATGCACCAATCAGGAGCATGAAGTGCAATGATTTCTTTCTACGTGGTGGGACGAATATTCAGCGTCTTTAATGACTGAAAAACAAGAAACAGGTGCAGAAAGGTTTTGTGGTGTTTTTTACTCATGTACATCAGCTGTGTCGTACTTTCTAAAATATCGCCTTAAAACTCTTTGCACCCGTTATGTGAATTTATAATGTTCACAACCGATGTGGTCATTGGTTGTGAACTTAAACAACCAACGGCGACTCTTCAGTTTTGTCTCCTGATAGAAATAAGGCCCAAAGAGTGGAAAGTGATTGTAATTCAGAGGGTTTTGACCACTGCACTGTGGCTGATCATTCAGCATGATGTGGCATAACAAAGACTGGACTGAGCCATGTTGGTCATGCACACATTCATGAAGAAAAACGGTTTCATTGTAATTTCTAACCCAGTTTATAATGACTCTCCATCCCTGCTGACTTAAAGCTGCACACATGTGAACATGTTTAACTTTAATGCCACAGTGTGGGCGTGGTTTAACTTTTTAGATACTGACAAACCTGCTTCCTGCAGCACACACACCAGGTGCACAACGGCACAAACAACCTTTAAAGCCGTGTCCCCTCCTAACATGCTACTTGAGTTTTATCCTATCCTGTTTGTGCTGTCCACATCCTCGAGCTACTAAAAGTTGCAGGTTATCAGTGAGAACAAAGGTCAAGGGTACGTCAGACATCCAGCATTTGTAATCCTACTTGAAAGAATGACATCATCGTCACTGCTGTTAATAATTACAGTTGTGATAAGTGGGAGAGATGGTATTTATTGGTGGCACGAGCGTCTGAGACCCCAGTTGATTTCCAGGATCTGGAGCAGGAGGAAGAGATGGCGGAAGCTTCGACACAGACTGGGACGCTCTCAGGTATGTAGGACGAGCTGCTCTGCATATACGTACGTGTTGGAAAGTAAAGAGGGAGCTGTGGGGAAGTGAGGACTGCTAACACTCAAACCAAACTTCTCTGGTGTTTCTTCAACCTGACAATCTCACCCTCTGGGACGACGCACGCTCTGACCTGCCTTATGTGCTCTGTCTTGTATTTGGGGGTCTGGACCTTTGCTGTTTTCTGTTAATGTGCTTTGATAAGTGATGTTCAAAGGAAGGACGGGATCCTTTTGCTAACCTGATGTGATTAATGGACCTCAGAGCCACACAGAGAGGAAGCAGCAAAGGAGATGATGATGCGCCCGGCAGCTCAGCAGTACGTAGTGACCAGGCCGCTGTACTCGGAGGAGTCCTTCGCTCAGGACCATGAAAAGATCTACAGGCACCGCAAAACTATGCTGGACCACATCAAGCAATATTTCACGTAAGCAACATGTTTGCTGTGTTTTCTGTTTGGTTCCTGTGATCACTGGATGCAAACCTACGTTCCAAACGACGACTCTGCAAAGGTTTGATGAACTGTGGTGATTCAGCAGCAGCTGCTCTCATTTCCATCAACAAAGGTTCAAGCTTGTTTGGCTCAGTTTACACAGGTTACGTTTATAGTGATTAAGGTCTGACGAGACACTTTACCTGATACAAAAACATTATGTGTTATGTAAGACAAGTATTAAGTTTAATTTTGAGATTGAATTCAATTCAAATGTATTTGTATAGCACAGCAACAACAGTCGCCTCAAGGCGCTTCATCTCTATTAGATTAAAGTCAACATTTTGAGATTAAACATGAAATAGTATTTTGAGGGAAACGGTGGGAATGTGGAGACTCGCAGCTCCTCTAACATCTACAAAATGTCTTGTGAAAGAACTTGATCAGCTGTCTTATCGTGTCTTGTGTTACAACATGCATCTTCTTTATTGCACGAGGGTGTAACCACCGCTATCATCGGTCCACTGTCACCTGTTTCGTTTTCTTCCAAGTTTGTGTGTTTTTCCCTTCCGAGCTTTTTCCTGCGCCATCACCACACAGTGTTCATGTGCTAACAGAGACGTGCGATTTCACTCTCAGTGATACTGTCTACAGTATACATTTTGCCGAGGGTGGAGGGCAGCTTGTCTTGAAACAACCACATTTCACCATTTTATCTCAAAATAGATTTTCATCTTTAAACTCGAAATGATCACTAATCTTTTTTCTTAATGTGGCCCTAATCCTGCTGTTTGCTGTGTTTGTCTATCTTTATATTAATGGTGCTTTAATGCTTTGATACTCAGCGTGACGTTAGACTACACAGGTACACAATATCAATTTTACTGTAGTTTCAAGTCTGAACATTTTTGAAAAATCCAGATTCTTATTATTTTGACCCTACACGCACACGCACAGGCAGCGTTAGTCCAGTTTCATCACCGACACCGGATTGGCTAATCGAGCCTCTTACCGCAGCCGGGCCCTCCCCTCTGTGCGCACACACGAGAGGCGAGAAAGTTGAGCAGAAAAGCAAAGAGAGAAAAACTAAGTAAAAATAGATAAAGCAGAATGTGTGAGATTACCGGACATGTCAGCTGTCGGTGCTGCTGCACCAGCAACACGCAGCCCTCGCAGCCTCTGGTTGACAGCACGAGTTTTAAACAGAGTTACATCCGTACATGATGCATCCATGACAGTCTCTCACTCCCTTTATATAGAAATACATTATGTGTTTATTGGGTGATCACGTCGGGCCAGTCGGACCAAATATGTCACGGTCGATGTTTTTGTCCCAGTCCAGCCGCGACGCAGATCAGCACTCGTCTGACATTAAGATTGTCACTGATGTCTAAAACGTTAAAAATGAGATGTAGCGGGTGTTTTGGTGAAACGCTGGCAGGCCTGTGCTTTCTACAGGATAATGTGGGTGTAACTATGTGGATGGATTTATCTTAAGACAGCGCAGATCTAAATAAAAATAATGTGTTCACTTTATATAGTTATTAGTATTTCTGTGATATTAACTAATTCAAAAGTCGTAATTGGGCAGGGTGGAGCTCATTGAAGACGTTTCTCCTGCTGTGCAGAATATATTTTTCATATCTTTAAAAAGAACAAACAAACGCAGGACTTAAACTGATCGATGTTTGTACACTTTAATCAGTTTAAATAATCTTGTGAAGCATAAATGTAAAAAGTGGTTGCTCTGGTTTTGGTTCATTATCGTTTCAGATGTGACGCGAAACGAGCCAAGAGCACGGCTCTGTCTCTTCTCCCAGTCATCGGCTGGATGAAAGCGTACCGATTCAAAGAATGGCTGCTGGGTGACATCGTGTCCGGTGTCAGCACTGGACTGGTGGCTGTGCTGCAAGGTGAGTATCACAGAAAGTTACAGCCTCTGAACTCTGTGAAGTAATGATAACAATAATGACTGTGCAGCTTGGGCCCTATCTGACTAACTGTGATAACCTGTGATAACAGACAGCTGTGAGAACCTCTGCGCTCTTATCTGAGCTGTTTAAACGATAGTGAGTGTGCTTAACAGCAGCTTGGAAATGAGGAAATAACCATTTCATCGCTTGATGATTTTGCTCATTTTAATGGAGACACAATATCATCTAAAACATTCAGAAAAAGGAAAACATTAAATTTATAGATCAATTTGCATGTTGGTGCAGCCCTTTGAAACCTTTAGCAGCTTTCTTTTAATTGGCTGCTCCTCAGCAGCAGGTGAGTGGAGGTGACATCGTAACAGTATAGATGTAAAAAGAAATTAGGAGGACGGGTTCTTTAACCTTTGTGTACTTTACTTACTTATTGAGAGCCCAGAGATTTACTCAACTGGTGTTTCTGTCTTGCAGGGCTGGCCTACTGTTTGTTGGCCTCTCTGCCACCCTGGTATGGGCTCTTCTCCGCCTTCTTCCCTGTTATCATCTACTTTTTCCTCGGCACCTCCAGACACATCTCAGTGGGTAAGGCCATCGTCCATTTCTATGTAGCTGCTCTCTAAATGTTAGAGTGTAAGTATATCTGCCATCCTCCTGTCTCCCCGAAGGTCCGTTTCCAGTGCTCTGTCTGATGATTGGCTCGGCGGTCACCAGGCTGGTCCCAGACGAGGGGCCGGCGTTCAACATCACGGGGTTTGAAGGCCTGACCAGAGACGAGCAGAGAGTGCTGGTGGCCTCTTCTGTCACCTTCCTTGCCGGCGTCATGCAGGTGAATCGGCTCGCCACAGCCAATAAGTTGCTCTAGTCGACACTGAGTCACCTTGTCAACAAGCATGCTTTCTGAGGATCAAACACAAACCTGTAGGATCTCAAACATACGTTTGTGATGTGGAAACAACAAAAAGCTTTGTGTCCTTGACAGAAAACAGATGTTGTGTTTCGTCCTTCTTAATAAGGCTCCTTGAGAGCCGTTCATCACAACTTCATTTGTGAGCTCTGGCTTTCAAAGGAGCACACTTCGCTCCATCTTTCCATCAAAAAATACTATTGAGCAGCAAATGTAGCATAATAGTGTTAGCATGAAAACACTGACGGACTGAAAAGTAGGTTGACATTTTAAAAGTCATGAGAATATTGACTGTACTCTCACATTTATCCGTTTAAGGCGAAGGTTAGCTGGACGCACCAAGAAGGCTGTGCTCTTTTTTTGGAATAGGTGAAACAAACCTAAATCCCAGTCAGTGAGCATGAGAGGCGCTCATAGATGGACTTACTACGTTTGGGTTTGTTAGCTTTGGACTGAGGTGGGATAAGATGAGCTCCATACAAGAGCAGTTATTACCTGCAGCGAGAGTCACAGAGCAATGAGGATATATGATCATGTCATATTTGACCTAGAATCTCACTCTTACATTTCACGTCCGCCTTTCTTTCAAGTCTTTAGAGAAAGTGATGGCAGGAACAATAAGCAGCCCAGTTACAGTAGTTAGAAAGTAGTTATGTAATAAACTCAAGTTATTCATGTTACTCCTGCGCAACAATTGTGTAATCAAAGACAGGATCTGTCATGCTACACAAAATCAGATTTTTCACTGCACTACAAACTACAGTTATAAATGAAAAATACAGCATTATTCTCTTGAAAGCAAACTGCCCAGAGAGTGAGCAGGCAGAGGCTCGCACTCCCTCGCTGTTTCCTGCTGTGTGCTCTGACAGCTGTGCTTTAGGGAAAGTTATATGTAAAGTATGATGCTTAGTAGATCACTTCATCAATTATGTGATTTACAGAAAACTGGCAGTTGCTTTTATAACTGTTGAGAGGACTGCAGTTGACAATGTAAACATTCATTGGTCCCACGTGGACTCTTATCGGTACTTTAAGGGTATTTTTGTAATACTAATCACACAGAGAGGTACTTTTACTGTGTTTAGCTATTTATGTTATGGATGTGAATACCAGATCATGACATATATGCTGCTGTCTGCTAATCAAAGCAGCACATTCAGATGAACAGCTGTTGTTAACCTTGATGTAGTCGTACACAGAGGGACGTCACAGGGTTTTCATTCCTAAAAGAAATTCAAAAAACCGTTTTTCTTTTTCTGGTAACTCGCAGTTTAATAATACACTATTTTGTTTATCATGTTGGGTTTTTCAGCCTCAATGACTGAATCTGTTTGTGACTCCTGTCTCTGGCAGCTTGCGATGGGCGTTCTGCAGGTGGGCTTCGTTGTCATGTACCTTTCCGACACACTTGTGTCAGGTTTCACCACAGCTGCTGCGATCCACATTCTGGTGTCGCAGCTCAAGTTTGTGTTGGGGCTGGAAGTTCCAGGGATCAGCGGGCCTCTGTCACTCATATATGTAAGTACAGGCCAGCTTGAAGCTTGCTCTGTTCATCCAACAGGTTGTTCATCTGCTGGTTTCATTCTTCAGACCTTGGAGATCATCTTTAACAAGATCACCTCCACCAATGTGTGTGATGTGGTGATCTCCATCGTGATCATGGTGGTGGTGTTCATCGTAAAGGAGATAAATGAGCGATTTAAATCCAAGCTGCCTGTGCCGATCCCCATAGAGGTCGTCATGGTGAGCAACACTGCACGACTCCTGACATTTTTGCATCTCTTTGAAGGCTTGTTGGTTCCACAAACAACAACACTGATATTTATTAGGCTGGTTTTGGCTCTTCACTGTAACGACTGCACTCAGCAGGTGAATAACACTCATTAAAGTGAGTAATGTTCATTTATGGGCCGGAAAAATATTTCAGCGAGAGATACTGGTCACAGGTTGACACCTGCAGTTAATAAATGCTCTCTGACTTTTGTATTTAAAAGAGTAAATAGCTGTGAATAATCATTTGTCATTTCTTTCACAGACTGTTATTGCATGTGGAGTTTCATATGCATTCGACTTTAAGACAAGATATGGCATTGATGTTGTTGGTTATATACCAAAAGGGTAAGAATACATCAAGCTCACAGTGAAACCTGTCGATTGTTTTATCTTTGCTGGAAAAGAGTCAGAACATCAGCAGCAGGAGTTATCAATGACAAACTTCCCCTGTAATATTATACTGTGGTTTTAATATCCTGACACTGTGCATAACTCACAAGTACATAAGACGTTTATAAGGTGATAATAGCTAAAAGCTAACAGTTTGTTTTGGAGCCTGTAAAAGTGTGAAATCAGAAAGGCAGTCAAAGAGAGGTCAAACCACTTCCACAACATCATAGTTCTAAAATGCAACATGCAAACTTTACACGTGTTATGTCTCTTTCTGCTTTGGCCAAAGTTAAATATGTTTTTGATTTGAGGACCCAAACGCAGACTCGTGGAGGCGAGACAGAAACTCAACAGGTAGCTTTATTGCTGAACATCAGAAAATACAAAAATAACTAAACTTGTAATGGAACTAAACAGGCTTAAACACACAGCACAACGTCCAGAGAAGAGGAAACACACAGTGAACACAGCCGAGACAAGTCAGACATGAACACGAGAGAGAGACACAGAGGACAAAGACACAAGGGGAACCGAATAGTCTGAGAACTAAACAAGAACACTCAGAATAACTACGACCATGAATGACCCTGAACATCAGCCATAATACAAAATATTACCAGAATACAAGAAGGTCAAAATGCTGGGTCACAGTGACCCAGAACCATCAGCCTGTATTTTGAAACAGTAACATAATGTTACGCTTTAGCTAAGGGTTCTGGCTCTGAATTGTTCCTCTTATCACTTGTGGCTGATCCACCTGAGCGTGTCCATGTTTAGAGGCACAATGATCTGACAGACTTGTACCGTTTCAGGTACGAGGCGCCAGTCGCCCCAAACCCGCAGATCTTCCAAGAAACGGCAGTGGAAGCGTTTCCTATAGCCATCGTGGGTTTTGCTGTGGCCTTCTCTGTGGCCAAGGTTTATTCTATAAAACACGATTACACCATAGATGGAAACCAGGTGGGTAACAACTCAGCCACATGTAGGTTAACGTCGCGTCAGGACGTCAGTGTGATTTCTTATCTCTGTGACCCGGCTACAGGAGCTGATAGCCTTTGGAGTCAGCAACATCTTTGGAGCTTCCTTCAGGTCTTTTGCAGCGAGTACAGCTCTTTCTAGGAGTGCAGTTCAGGAGAGCACAGGAGGGAAAACTCAGGTAAACTAAGCTGATCCCGGATCTGTCCATGTCAGGCAGGGTTTTCTGTATTATTGTAGGGTCGACCTTACAGTACAAAGCACCGTGAGGTGACTGTTGTTGTGATTTGGTGCTGTATAAATAAAGCTGTATTGAATAATATTGAAACTGAAGTCCAGTTTCGTGACACAAACGTTTGAAGTATCTTTACAATGAAAATCTTTATAATGAAATCTTTGCTTTTTCACTACAATTCATTTGTTGAATCCCTGGAAAACATTTAAATATGACCAACTGCATGAGATCCGGTCACAGAATCTGTCATTCTCTTCTGTTTATACACGTTCATAGAGACTCTGTGATTAACTGCAAATGAATTGACAGCAGTTCCTGTGACACTGCGGCTCGTCGCTCTGACATACAGTCGCACAAATGCATTAAATTCACAGCGAGTGACCAATAGAAAGGCCAGCCAACAGTGACCTCTAGTGTTTAGAGGAGAAAGTGTATCAATCAACTGATCTGATAAAGTCCTTTTTAAATCAGCACAAACAGAATCTGATTTCCATCATGTTGGTTTTTCAATCCTCTGCCTCTTCTGTCGTTTCCAGGTAGCTGGTTTACTGTCAGCTGTCATAGTGATGATCGTCACATTGGCTATTGGATTCCTACTGGAGCCCCTACCAAAGGTATGTACCCCTCCCTGTGCCTCTGACATGCTGTCTATACTCTGAAAGCCGATCTCTGGCCCTCTGCTTTAACAGTCCGTGCTGGGCGCCGTGATCATCGTCAACCTGAAGGGCAGTCTGATGCAGTTCAGAGAGATCCCATATCTGTGGAGGAGGGACAAAGCCGACTGTGTAAGACCTCACAAACTTTCAGTACTCTTAAAGACCATGTTTATATGTTGTAAGAAAGGACACGTGGCCTCCTTGTTAGTAAACAACATGTTTCTTACCACAACAAGGTGGTGTGGCTGGCTAGCTGCATCGGTGCCTTCTTGCTGGGGCTGGATCTGGGACTGGCTGTCGGCCTCGGTGTGGAGCTGATCAGTGTCATCCTCAGGACTCAGTTGTGAGTATTTGGTGTACAATGTGATCATGTAACTGATTACTGTTGTTCTTTCATCACGCTATTGTCACGAGGTTCAAAGTGATGGCTTTTCTTCTGTCAGCTGTTAGATAAATGACCCCGACAGCGAGTACAAACACGTGACGCTGATTCTTGTAAATGATACAGTAGTTTACATCAAACCTGTCATCGTTGTATCATCATCATTGTGAGCGTGTTAGCATGTCATGTTTGCTTGTTTGCTTCAGTCCTCGCTGCAGTCTGCTGGCCAACATCAGGGGCACCGATATCTACAAAGACCGAAAGGACTACATCAGCGTGAGTTAGCGTGTGGCCCCTCAGGTGGCTTCAGTTTACCTTTCAAATATTTACACAGCTGTTGGGATATTATCTCAGGCATTTGGATTAGTTCTACAGGCCACAACAAAATGTATGGTTTTGTAATTATACAAATTAAAATAATGATCAAACTAGAGGTGAAAACCTGTGACCAGGTCTTTTAAGTAGGCTATTAAAGAATAAAATACAGAGGGTCATGATTTTATGATGAACACAGTGAGTCCTTCCTTACTCTGAATGAATGTTTATGTAAAGGACAAATGCACATTTGTAATGTGCAAAGGCTTTTATTAGAGGCTATGATGCACGTAGAGCAATCAGCTCACTTACAAAATGTACATACTCAGCAAGTTTCATGTGATTTCAAGATCTATAAGAGTCAGAGAAAGCAGTGGCGATTAAAGGTGCTGAGAGAGACTTTACCCTCATTTACACTGTATCTGTGAATGAGTGTTGTTTTTAAATATAACGTAAAGGATACGTAATAACTAAGCACTTGACTGTCTTGAAAATGACCAATACAAAAGCAGCGGTATTACTAATTACAACTAAAAAACAACAAACTTTTCACAGGAAGTGCTTATGCCTTATTATCTCATAGCCAGCCTGCTAGGAGACATTGCAGTTACATTCCCTCAGAGTGTGTCAGGGCCAGGCAGGCCGGCGTGTTTGCGGTGTGGAGCCAAAAGCAGGCACGGGAGAGAGAACGAGCTGTAACAAAAGGCGAGGCTTTTATTGAGGCTGATAGCCAAAACAGAAAACAAGGCAAAGCAAAACTAAACTCAATGAAACACCTGACCTGACAAGATAAACAGACGACCCGACAATGAACACAGAGAGACAGAGGACTTAAATACACAGAAGGGTAATGAGGGAAGTAGAAACACCTGGAAACACAGCTGAACGCCACAGGAAGACTAAACTAAACACACTGAACATGGAACACAAGACTAAATAAAACAGGAACAAGGAAAGGACGTACACCTGACAACACGGAGCACCAGGAGAACCTACATAGACAGTAATGACCCATAAAGGAAACACAAACCTGACTAAAAACTCAACCAAGAGAAACTAATAATCATACTAGAACTTAACACATCTCACAAGTAATACAAAATAAGTCAACTACACCCTTAACTTTAAAATGACACATGAGTTTAACATGAGTTTAACATAGGAAAGCAACCTCACCAAATAAACTCAAAGATGCTGGGACCCACCTGACCGAGTGCAGAGCGCCCCGATCGAAAAATCCATGGAGTCCCCCTTCATCTGCTCTTGCTCTTGAGTATTTCCAAGTTTGGATATTTATGTCCTCCAATAATGCAGAAGCAAGGTCTTTTTGTGGATGCTTTGATACTAAATGTACCTGACAGTTTACCAGCTGATTTTCAAATTGAGATTTGAACAACTAGTCATTGATTTTGATTTTGCAGTACTTTAAAACTCTTTGCAGATATACGAGCCAGAAGGAGTGAAGATCTTCAGGATCCCATCTCCAATCTTCTTTGCCAACATTGAGTTCTTCAGGAACAAGCTGGTGGAAGCTGTAAGTCACATCTGCCTTTAATGGAGCTGTTAAAGAATAAAAGCATCAGTTTGGATAATTTAGTTTTTAAAAAGCATCATATTCTTCACAGGACAATAAAATAGATGGAGTAAAATCTCATCTCTGATACTATCTCCTATGATTACTTGTGATAAATGACACACTTACTGTATGTCTTCCCAGGTCGGCTTTAACCCATTACGGGTGTTGAGAAAGAGAAATAAAGCAGTGAGGATGATACGGAAACTTCTGAAGAAGGGCAAGTTGCAGTGGACATCTGTGAGTATCTGAGCTTGGTTTGATAGTAACGGCACAAATGTTGCCTGTGTCGACACATTAACAAGGCAACGAAGCCTCATTTACTCATTTTTAATATTAACATTTGCTTCTTGCTCATCTCTTTCAACTCAATTTAGGTAAACACTGTAAATCTGCATGTTTAGAAATGTACAGAAAACAGCAGCTCTCATTTCTAGAAATATAGACACATTTATTAAACCCCCCAAAATATGAGTATCCAGAGTTGGGACCAGGAAGCAGAGTTGCAGTCTTACACGCCTCTCTGCAGCTTCTCTCCTCCTGCTACCCCCCCAAAAATCCATCTCCATAGAGACTGTGTCAGCTTCCAAACAGACAAAAAACAAACTAAAAACCAGCAACAAAACGATTTAGAGCAGGAACACGGATTCTGCACAAAGACGTAAACACAAAGTGCGGAGCCAACGCATCCGAATCAGCGAGCTCACCCGACGGCACGGACACGGTCGGGGCTGAAAGCCGACAGCTCGCTGATTCTGAAGCGTCAGTGGGCGCTTTGTGTTTACGTCCTTTTTGCGCTGATTCTGAAGCTGCAGGTTTGATCTCTTTCCAAACAATATTGACCGAACCAGCAGCCAAAGACGATCCAAACTAGCTTCACATTTCGCTTCACATGAACATTGTCACGAATTTCCTCTGACTTTTGCTGTTTTGCTTCCACCACGATAAAAATCACACTTCATGTAGAGCTCTCTCTAAATCAATAATCAAAACCCACCCCTGCTTATTACCCAGCAGTCTACGGTGTCGGCCGCTGTTTTTGTTTTTAGTTTTTTTTTTTACTTACTTCTGACAAGAAAGCCTCATTTCTGCTGTTCAATACTGAACAAATTTAAACTTTTTGAAATTATGCAAAATTGCAAAATGCTGTGTCTCTAATCAAAGCTCAGTAACTTTGCTCTGCTTCACTTCGTTTTTGACTGCACAATATTTTTAAGGTCATCTGCTATAAAAACCCAGACCAGGAAAATCACCGTCACATTTTTCTGTGTTTTATCTTCAGCTACTTTGACACAAAGGCACCTGCTGTGATGCTCACACCTTTGATAAAGTCTCACAAGTGTCAGGTTTCTTTAATAGATATAAAAATATAGATATATGTACTGATAAGTGATCAGAATTATAATATTTCTGACTGTCTGAGGCAAAAATTTCCCCGATTCAAATCTAATCGTAATCAAATCGATTCTAGAAATCAGTGACGATACCCAGCCCTACAATACAGCATCCACATCTGAACCACAGAGTAAAACAGTGAAATGTGGATTATTAAATATTAGGTCTCTCTCCTCCAAGTCTCTGTTAGTACATGACTTAATAATTGATCAACAAATTGATTTACTCTGCCTTACAGAAACCTGGTTGCAGCAGGATGATTATGTTAGTTTAAATGAATCAACACCCCCGAGTCATTCTAACTACCAGAAACCTCGAAGCACAGGCCGAGGGGGAGGTGTGGCAGCCATTTTTCACACCAGCCTATTAATCAACCAAAGACCCAGACAGACTTTTAATTCATTTGAAAGCCTGATGCTTAGCCTCGTCCACCCCAGCTGTAAAACTCAGAAACCAGTCTTACTTGTTATCATCTACCTGACTCCGTGGTATAATTCCCAAACACGTACCCTAAAGCAGATGACTCGTAATCTGGAGAGGAAATGGCGTGTCACAAATTTAGAGGATCATCATTTAGCCTGGAGAAATAGTTTGCTGCTTTATAAGAAAGCCCTCCGCAAAGCCAGAACATCTTACTATTCATCACTGATTGAAGAAAATAAGAACAACCCCAGGTTTCTCTTCAGCTCTGTAGCCAGGCTGACAAACAGTCAGAGCTCTTGTGAGCCAACCATCCCTTTAACGTTAACTAGTAATGACTTCATGAACTTCTTCACAAATAAAATTTTTATCATTAGAGAAAAAATTACCAGTAATCATCCCACAGATGTAATATCAGAGGTGGGACCAAGTCATTGTTTTGCAAGTCTCAAGTAAGTCTCAAGTCTTTATCCTCAAGTCTCAAGTCAAGTCTCAAGTAATGTCAGGCAAGTCAGAGTCGAGTCTCAAGTCACTGGTGTAAAAGTCCGAGTCAAGTCACAAGTCTGAAACTTTGAATTTCAAGTCCTTTCGAGTCTTTAAAAAAAAAAAAACCGAAAAAATAATGTTGCAGTTATGCTAAATGTAAATATTAGACCATGTAATTTTTTAATCTGTGTTTTTCTCAACACATACAAAATAGTGAACTTAGAAAATATACACAAATTGTGAAATTGCACCTCTTTAAAATGCAGCTCAATTAAACCTAGCTCCAAGAATAATTTTCACCGACAGTTCTGAGATAAGCTGCATGTTATTCTTGGATGCGGTTGTAGGACCGGCTTTAAAATCACATGACAAAAATATCATACATATTAAAAAAAACTGCATCACCAACGTAGCCTGGACAACATTTGCTAGTTAGATGAAGTCAGCTATCTCATCGTAGCATATTTATATGCATATTTATAATCATACGGTTCTTGGAGTGAGTGCATACACTCATGAAGTTTAGTAACTTCAGGTCACTGCAACAAGCCCAGGTACAGTTTACCGACGGATGGGTACAGGACCTTGAAATGCACCGTGTAGAACGAAAGACCATCGTACGTATCATAAGTTTACCAGTCTCACAAATCGTCGTCATAAATACAGATTTGTTAACCGTTTATTAATAGGACCTTTGAGCTCAACGGTAATTAATTAGTAGTGGAAATAATTTCTGGTAGCATCACAGAAATGTAGCAGTGACAATAATACTGTATGCTGTAATCGTACTGGGCAATTAGTGATACAAAAAACCTGTTTTATCCTGTGAATAAAAGTATATGTTTTTGTCAATGTACCATAATAACAGAAGCGAAACACAATATTGTGTCAGGACAATTCACTATTTATGCACAATAAACAAAGGAGCATAGCGCGACAATTTCTGTTCAGCGCCAGACTTGCTTGTAACCTATATCACCAATTATGTTATGAAAATGACGCATTAACTACAACAGCAGACTGACCTTCGTGTAAATGCTTGGAGCAGACTAACCTGTGAGCTGGAGTGTTCTGGGACGTTATATTTGATCTTTGAATGGCTGCAATCCAGTCGCCTCTTTGTTACTTCGGAAACATGGCTCGAACAATTTCTGTTCAACGACGTAATCCGATAACAACCGATCTCTTTACTCGTCGGCTTCCCGTGGCTGTCATGCGACCGGCTATTGCAGTTAATAATACAACAGCTTCTTGACATTTTTGTGTTTCTTTTTATTGCTGTATAACTGATTTTAATTGAAAGCCTGCGTGCGCTAGTACCGCTTGCCACGAGTTCCCAGAATCCTTTGCGGTTCTACCCGTGAATGACGTCACATTTTCAATCTCTATATAATATGCATGTTAAATTTTATATTTGGGGTGAAATATCAAGTCTTTTCAAGTAAACCGGTTCAAGTCCAATTCAAGTCCCAAGTCATTGGTGTAAAAGTCCAAGTCAAGTCACAAGTCTTAGAACATTTTTTCAAGTCAAGTCTAAAGTCATAAAATTTATGACTCGAGTCTGACTCGAGTCCAAGTCATGTGACTCGAGTCCACACCTCTGTGTAATATTATCTACAGCTACTCTTAGTACCATTGATGTTAAGTTAGACTCTTTTTCTCCAATTGATCTTTCTGAGTTAACTTCAATAATTACTTCCTCCAAACCATCAACGTGTCTTTTAGACCCCATTCCTACAAAACTGCTCAAAGAAGTCCTGCCATTAATTAATTCTTCGATCTTAAATATGATCAACCTATCTCTAATGATCAGCTATGTACCACAGGCCTTCAAGCTAGCTGTAGTTAAACCTTTACTCAAAAAGCATCTCTAGACCCAGCAGTCTTAGCTAATTATAGGCCAATCTCCAACCTTCCTTTATATCAAACATCCTTGAAAGAGTAGTTGTCAAACAGCTAACAGATCATCTGCAGAGGTTTATTTGAAGAGTTTCAGTCAGGTTTCAGAGCTCAGCACAGCACAGAAACAGCTTTAGTGAAGGTTACAAATGATCTTCTTATGGCCTCTGACAGTGGACTCATCTCTGTGCTTGTCCTGCTAGACCTCAGTGCAGCGTTCGATACTGTCGACCATAATATCCTATTAGAGCGATTAGAACATGCTGTAGGTATTACAGGTACTGCACTGCAGTGGTTTGTATCATATCTATCTAATAGACTCCAGTTTGTGCATGTAAATGGAGAGTCCTCTTCACACACTGAGGTATTAAAGGACTGTTGTATTGGCAGTGGTATGATATAAAATTGGTGGAGAAAAATGACAGTGTCATTTGTACAACAAACAGTACAAGGTCCAGCATCACTTATCTGAGACATGAGCGATTGCATGAATATGATACGAGGTAGAGCCTGGTGATAAAACAATAAAAATGAATATTGTGCAAAAACGTTCCTCGACTGTGATATAAAATATGTTCAATATAAAGTCAGTAAGCTCATTGCATCCATGTTTCGACGGACAACATGAAAGGCAACAACAATTATACTGAACCAATCGTGTGGTTGGAAGGAGCATAGGAGGAGGAGCTGACAGCAGCACATGCTCTTGCTACACACTATACGTAGGAGTGCGAACGAAAGATAAAACGACGACAAAAATTGTTAACGAAAACTCGACAAACAGCATTAACAAACGAAACAGCCCAGTGGACACAGCGTGTTTAATATTTATACGGCTTTGTAATGTGTGAGTTTGTCTCTGGTTTAAAGCGCGTCTACAACTTCGCTCGATCAGTCACAACATGAGAGTCTTGTGCGAGAGCAGAAAGGCTCATTATGGATTCATCATCTGGAATGTGTTCCCGTGTGGTGAAGTCTGACATAGAAAACATATTTCGCTGTTACAGATCGGCCTCCTGAATACCTCGTGTGGACCCATAAATGAATCAGAGGACGAGAGCAACATGGAAGAGCTGGACCAACTGACTGACTTCAAAGACTTTCCTGCCCGGATCGACTGGAACGCCGAGCTTCCGGCCAACATTGCGGTTCCCAGAGTTGAGATTCACAGCCTGGTCCTGGACTTTGCCGCCGTCTCCTTCTTAGACATCTCTGGACTGAAGGGACTCAGAGCAGTGCGTTTGTATTCATGCAGCAGCAGCAGATGTTTCGCTCTGGCTCTGTTTAATTCATTTCTCTTTGCAGCTGCTGAAAGAGCTGATCCGAGTTGAGGTTGAGGTCTACATTGTGGCCTGTGACCGTAAGTACTAGCGTATTGTCTGTATTAGTTTAGTAATCATGTTAGCCTACCATGCTAACCTAAACACCTGCCACATACTCAGCTGTATGTTTGTCTACCATATTTGGACCTTCTGCTGCAGCTTACATCCTGGAGAAACTCCATGATTGTAGCTTCTTTGATGATGAAGTTCAGTCTTCAATGTTCTACCTGACACTGCATGACGCCATGCTGCACATCCTAGAGAAACATCCGGAGCCTATTCCAAAAAAGTCTGATTATGAGAAGGTAAAGAAGAGCAACAAACACAATATTCAGGGAGTATTTGACATCTTACTGTTGGAAATATGTACACAATACTATTACACACATGTAGGGTTTTTACAGCATAAAGCACCTTGAGGCGACTGTGCTGTGACCATAAATACATTTTAAAAAAGAAACTAAATTGAATCTGACGTTCTTTATGTTGTTTTACAGATAATGACAGGAGTCACTATTCATCATCTGCCCGGCAATTTGAGGAGCAGAGACAGAAATGTAGGTATCAGTCTCAAACTGTGCTTTTCAGTGTTTGTGGTTTTTGAGAAATAACTTTCATCTATTTTACTGGTTACAATACAGAAGCCAAAAGCAGAAAAATAAAATCCGATGATTTATTTCCAACTTCTGAAACGAAAAAACCCCCACAGAATTTTATTATTTCTTTAACTCATTCACTGCCAGCCATTGGCAGTGAATGAGTTAAACCCATTGACTCATTCACTGCCATTGACGGCTATAGACGTCAATGGCAGTGAATGAGTTAAACTTGGTCATTTAAAAAATATATATATAAAAACTCATTTCAGCAGCCTGATGACCAAGACAAGTCTTTGATTTAATAACTGATAAGCTTTCTAACACATGCAGTCCCATGAAAAAGAAAGTTTCCACAGGACTATACAACTACTGTGAAAAACTAAGTACGCCCCAAAACTAATACACAGCCCGAAATAATAGGGGTCCTCAATTTGATGCTGCAAGATAAAGAAGAAAAATCATGGAGGACAACGGTCATGTGATCTGTCAGTGGAAACACATGGGGAAACAGCTGACACCAATGAACATAATGACGTCACAGTGGAAGAGAAAAACTAAACACAGGAACACAAGACCTCTCCAAAATAAAACAGGAAACATAATGAGACACAGAGATGACAACATGAACTTGACAACACAAGACATGCAGACACGAAACACATGACGGGCAAGGGAGACGTAACAGAGGGGTGAAGACACAAAGGGAATCTAATAACAAAGAACTAGAATGACAACCTAATGATAGAAATAAACTTCGAAAAATTAAAGGACTTAAACATAAAAATAAACTCAAAACACTGGGTCACAATGGCCCAGGACTGTGACAGGAAGTCGCTTTGATGACAGATGAGATTGACTGAACGTGACTGAACGTCAGCTCCTTCTTCTCCCACAGGCTTCACCCACACAAACAAAGTTATAACTTCAGAGTGACGATGATGAGGACGACCAAAGACGAGGAAGATGAACCTATCAACCGTGTGTGTGTGTGTGTGTGTGTGTGGCTTTTAATGCAATGCATGAAACTGCATTGATTGTATTGCTTTTTTATCGTATACATCATATAGATTTGTAGACAATTACTGTATAATTTATTTGACATGTTTATTTTCATTTTCATGATGGTGAGGATGAATGTCTTTGCAATGGTAACATTACTTTCAAGAGTTAAAACTGACTGAAATGCTGGAATAAATTTTTTACTCTCTAAATAATGCTGTTTGTTGCCTTTTTTAATCCATTAACTTTGTTACATGTTAACATCAAAAGATAACATGCATTAAAAGTGCAGTGGGCATGGTTATAAGTATCTTAACTGTTACTGTTAGCTTTACTGTTATCCAGAAATGATTAAAGCCACAGTATTGCTCTGGACAACATGCTACTTTTGTTACCATGACTACTGCATACTTTGCCTCAATAAACAAACTCTATAATTTAGCTGTAAATTCTTCATATTGTAACAAAACACATCACAGAAAATTCAATTATTTATATATATTGTCTCCAATTATTTCTATACTTTATCCTCTAAGGACTATCAAAGGTTCACGTTGGTCCTTTTAGCTGTTTCACGTTGTTGATGTTAAATTGAGTTCTAAAATAGGAAATGTAAGAAATATTTCTCTCATTCATCGTTTCTAGAATAACTGTGAAAAGTGAATTTCAGCACATGCAGCAAAGGTTTGTATGGGTGTGTCGCTGAATGAGCAAACGTGAGAAATCCTCGTGCCTGTCATCCTGCAATAACTGCAGGTGAATAAAAATCTGTTTGTGTTAATGATTGATTTGAACAAAGATAAAACCAACAGAGTGACGAGACTGATCTCAGATTAGATACAGCAGACAAAGGTTGTTTGAAGAATCTGTTTTGTTTTTCATTTTGTGACTTTGAGTCTCACATCAAAGGTTCTTTTACATTATTTATTTTACAGTATTATGTAATGAAATCATAGCCGCCGTTTTCAATCTGATTATAATTTATGTATGCTCAAAATATTTTAATTATTCCGTTGTTTGACATTTCGAATGCATTTGTCCCAAATTAAAGATTCTGATGGCAAAAAAGACCAATAAAAATATCAGTTTTAAGTATTTGATATATAAAACTAAAATTTCATGGCAGTTATAAATGTTGAAATTTTGCACCATAAAACTTTTATGCAAACTATTGACAGTCAAGCAGTAATTGTTGTACGAACTGGCTGATTTGAGATGGAATAACCCATGAGAAAAATGTTCAACAAATCAAACAAAAAACAATTAAAATACCTTCCCACATTGAGACAAATCAGCACAGCTAATATCAGATGACATTAAAGTCGTGTAGTATAACAGAGTGTTAAGCTGAGTTGACAGGGGAGCACCTGGGAGTCTCTGTGACACAGACGCACTGAGGTATTGTAAAAAGGTATGAATCTTGTTTTTACTCAACATAATGGAAAGTGTTGTCAATCATAAAAAATGATAATGATAATAATGATGACTCATAAAAGATAATACAGACCGACTCGCTGACCTTCACCTCGCCGGTCTTTTCACAGTTTAACCAGAAAATCCTGGAATGGCTTCTTGCCGCATCAAATAAAATCTCTAATTGTCCTGTTGTAATCTGGCACTAGATAAGACTTTTTAAAGTTATTGATCATACATAAGAGTCATAACAACAAGCAACAAGAAAATGTGCGTCAGCATAATAGAACTTACTTTGATAAAGGATGACATAAGCATCTACTAAACAATGTATGGACAATGAGACAGATGTAGGAGAAACCTACACATGCCTCTCAGCTATAGTCTAACCTCTGAGCAGATGCTAGCATGCTAATAGGCTAACATGGCAGTCTTAAAGTTTGGCTCACATTAGCAAGTTCTGGCTAACTTACACACAGCATTCATATCTAAATTAAACTTAGCACTTCACTAGTGCAGTGTGTTTTTCATAATCTCATTCTGAAACCTGCGTCCTTATTTAGGACGTGCCTTCGCTCAGCTGGCAGAGCTTCCTCCAACCTATGAAGCGCCTTGAGGCGATTTTTGTTGTGATTTGGCGCTATATAAATAAAATTGAATTGAATTGAATTGAATGACCTCTACACAGCTTTTCCCCCTATGCTAACGTACCGCTTTCTGGGTGCATGAAGACATATCAGTGTAGGTATGTGGATCTTATCATTTTCACAAGCAGAGATAAGATTGAATGTTATATAGCTTAACAGTTTCTTTCCACCCACTCTCTGCAGGTTTCTTCCTGTCTTGAGCCTGATGGCTGTGGCGATGGGCCTGGTCACAGATCCTGAGGGTCTTAGTGATGACCACAAAAGAGTCCCAGTGGCCTCCTCTGTGACATTCCTCATGGGGACTTTTTTAATAGATTATGAGCTATGTAAGTAATGTTGCAGGTTTATGGAGGTGTCTTCATAGCAAGTTATTTAACTTTAGGTCTATCGGTTTGCATAGAGGTCTGCCCGCCCCTCATTGAGCCTGGTTCTGCTGGAGGTTTCTTCCTGTTTAAAGGGAGTTTTTCCTTCCCGCTGTCGCCAAGGCACTTGTTCATGGGGTGGGGGTCATAAGATTATTGGGCTTTCTCTGTTTCCTTTGTATTATTGTACGGCAATTGTGATTTGCAAGCAAGCAGGCAATTTATTTATATAGCACTTTCAGAACAACTCTCAGCTGAACACAAAGTGCTGGACACTGGACACGCCAGAAATGATACATTAAATAAGTTAAAATAAATAAATAAATAAAATAAAGATAAAGATAAAAATAAATAAGATGCTAATTAAAATGACATTTAAAATAATAAATTAGCACAAATAGCAAAAAATAAAATAGTATAAAATGATAATTAGAATTACATTTAAAACAATAAAATCAGCACATGACATTAAAACAATAAAATGAGGGTCATACTGTGTCAGCTGAGATGGTCTGGACAGGTTCAGAGGGGGAAAGGGGATGTACTGGGGAAAGAGTGTTGAACGTGGAGCTGCCAGGAAGGAGGAAACAGTGCTTAACAAGTTTATTAGAGTACCACCTAATGCAGTGTCTTTACTTCTGCTCCTCTAGTGTTGGACAGACTGGTGGTGGCTACGCTGACTTGCTACCCCATCTTGTGGTACAACATTGTGGCCCAGCCCTCATTTAACTAACTTCATCTCGTCATCACACTTTTCTACAGTTTATTTTAAAGATTTAGTTAAGAGTCGGATTAATAATGCAAACTGTAATTTATTAAATAACATTCAAAAGTTACCCAACAGCACATAGAACATAGTTCAGTAAAGTTCAGTATTCTTGGAAAAGTGGTTGCAGGAGGTGAGCTGGCTTCAAACAAATGACGAACGCACAGAGATGTGGTGCAGAATGTGCCGTTTGCCATTTGTTTGAAGCCAGCTCACCTCCTGCAACCACTTTTCTGAGAATACGTGCTTCTTTTGTGGTTCGGACTCCTCCTGACATTTCTTTGGAGGTGGAGGAACACCAAAGTAAAGGAGCTTCTTCGACATCTTTAAGAGTTCTGAACAAATGTCTGTCCTCCTCCAGAAAATCTTATGTACGCAAACACGCGTTGCAACTTCTTATCTGGTGCGTCTTTTATTTTGACAGCGAATGCGCACCTGCGGACCACTTATGTGCAGCCCTGGCTCTCACACATAAAGCAGTATAAAGCAGCTGTTGTCTTTCTACACGTCTCCATCTACACATCTCCGTGATTCGGAAAACTCTCATCTTATATCCTGATGGGCAGGGCAGCATTTTCATTCCACTTTTCAGGCTAAGGCCAGAGGTGTTTCTATTCTAATTGACCAAAATGTTCCCTTTGAGAAACATAATGTAATTTCTGATACGAGTGGCCGGTATGTTTTTGTTTCGGGTAAACTTTATCATTTAAAAGTAGTGTTGGCCAACATATATGCCCCAATATTGATAATGTAGATTTCTTTCAGCGTGCTTTCTCATTGCTGCCTGATCTGAGCTCATACTCTCTCATACTTGGTGGTGACCTCAACTGCTGGCTGGACCCTGTGTTCGACCGATCCTCCCTGAATCCCTGCACTGTCAGTAAATCTGCTCGTTTCACTCGATCCTTTTTATCTAACTGTGGTGTCTCTGATGTTTGGCGCTGTTTACGCCCCCACAGAAGAGAGCACTCTTTTTTTCCACAGGTACACCACACTTATTCTAGGATTGATTATTTTCTCGTTGATAATCAGCTGACTCCATGGGTCCAATCCTGTGAATATCAGACCATAGTAATATCAGACCAAAGCCCTGTTGTGCTATCAATGAGTTTCCCAGACGTCCCTCAATCCAGACGACACGGGTGTTTTAATTCGACTCTCCTGGCAGATGTAAACTTCCTGGAATTCATGAAAGAACAAATAACCTTGTTTCTTAAAATAAATACCACAGGAGAAACTTCTAGCTTAATAATTTGGGTTTATACTGAAATTCTATACACTGTATTTATATGTTCTATTTCTATTGTATATATTAATCGGCATCTGTGGGTGGACAGCAAAGAAAGATTTCATTGCACAGAGAAATGCCTTTTCCCTTGTGACACATGACAATAAACACTTCTTGAATCTTGAAAGCCTTTCTCAGGGGGCAAGTTATTTCCTACACTGCTAATATGAAGAAAAAGGCCCGTATAGAACGACTCGATTTAGTCAACCGAATCAAAGAAGTAGACCTGCTCTATGCTAAGGTAAAAAGCCCAGATTTATACAATAAGCGCGTGGAGCTTCAGACTAAATTCGATCTCCTCTCAACGCACTCAACTGAACGTCAGCTCCTGAAGAGTAAGAGTTTGTTTTATATTCATAGTGACAAAGCGGGTAGGATGCTTGCCAGCCAGTTAAGGGGCTTCCAGGCAAAACAACACATCACAAAGGTTAGAATGGCTAATGGTAATATCACTTCGGATCCTTCCAAAATTAATGATACGTTTAGGACTTTTTTACTCTCAACTTTACACCTCTGAATCACCGCAGGAAAGCACCTTAATGGATAACTTTTTAAAGCCTTTGAATGTACCTATGCTTTCCTCTGATAGTAAAAACAGATTAGACAAACCCATCACGCCAGAGGAGCTGGGTGCAGCCATTTCTTCACTGCAGCCTGGAAAATCCCCTGGTCCTGACGGCTTTCCTGTAGAATTTTTCAAAGCATTTTCCCCCTTGCTTTTATCTCAATTACATTTAACCCTCTCCTACTCATGGAAGCGTGGTAAACTTCCGCCATCCTTTTACGGGGCAAGTATCGCTCTTGTCCGAAAGAAAGGTAAGGATCCAGTGGAATGCTCATCCTACAGGCCAATCTCTCTATTAACCTCCTAGGACCTGGCATCCACATATGTGGACATCACATTTTGGGATGTCTAGACCAAAATAGTAAATTTTTCTCTACAAGTGCCTGATATCCACTTACAAGGACATTATGCTGCCACTGTTCTATCAAAATTTAAAACGAATGTCCTCATATGTGGATCTCATTTTTCTCAGAAACAAAAATTAGGTAAAAACAAAACAAATTCATCAAAGAAAATTTCAAAATGCGTGCCATGAAAGAGTTCGGGTCTAAGGAGGGTAAATGTCAATGCTCAAATTTTGGCTCGAAGTTTTGGCAATGCAGACTGGAAAATATTTTGCCCTCAATTATATCCGAAGATCAAACAGGCTTCATTAAGAATCGTTACTCTTATTCCAATATCCGCCGACTATTGGATACATTATACACCCCTTCCGGCCAGAGTCCTGAGTGCATTCTCTCCTTAGACGCGGAGAGGGCGTTCGATCGGGTCGAGTGGAAATACTTATTCACAATTCTAGATAAATTCAATTTTGGATCGAAATTTATTTCATGGATAAGGTTATTATATACGTGTATATAGCTGTGCAGCTCGGCTGCTATGTGTGTTAACACAGAGGGGATACGGCTTCAGCGTCCCAGGCGTTCGCTGTTGGCCTGCTTAACACTGTGGGGAATAAACAGCGGGGAATTATGCTACGGTTCGTGCCAGCTAATCGTTAGCCGGCCTGCGAGTAGCATTCCAGCTGGTTGGCCTGTCTGGCGTGTCGCCCGCAGCTTGCGGGTTAACGCGACCAGCAGGGCGCCGCTCGTAGCTCGGCTACATTGGGGAAATGTGTTCCAAGCATATACTTTTACCTGTCAGAATAAAATGTGAAGGGGAATTCAAGTTGCGGCTAGCGCCGGCTACCTGTTAGCACTTCCTGGTTAGCGTGTGCCCCCGCCCCCTTGCTTGGTAGCAGAAGTATGGCAGCCCACATGTCCCAAACATCTGTGTGTATGGCATTTTTGCCTTTTTATGATAGGCACGAGCAGTGTGGCTGTGCCTGGGTGAAAAAGGAAAGATATATGACTACATAAAAGCAGCCTAGAGCATGCTGTGCTGGCTAAAGTAGCTGATGCTTGCATCCACTGCTTTGTTGCCAGCGTGGACTAGGCAGACCGTGCTTGGTTTCTGAAAGCATTAAATGGCCCGCCCCTCCACCTTCTCCTGCCTCCAAAAATAGGAGAGCAGGCTACTATGAGGTACATGGCTGCCACTGCTGTGACTCCAGTTGGGCAGGCCATGGGCTGGGTCCCCTCCCACACCTGTTGCTGATTTACTGCTGGCCCCTCCCACAGTATCCCTCCCATGGCTCCACCTCTGTGAGGCCTGGGCTTGTGGAGGTTGACTGTCAGGTGGCAGATGTTGAAGAAGCTTCCATCCTCTCCTCCAGTGTTGCCCACCTGTCCCTGGACTGCCCCCTGCTGGTCCCCGGGCACAGTGTCGGGCGAGATGGGTCCCTTCAGCTCTTGATTGGAGCATTCCGGGTGTGGGAATTAGCCCTTCCTGAGGTCCCATCTAGCAGAGTAGACCTCAAGGTTGTTGCTATCACGCAGCCTCAGCACCTACTGCCTAAGGTGCCGTTGCTGCCTGGTTGGACTGGTTGCAGGCAGTGAGTGCCCTGCCTCCCAGCATTTATGGTCCCCTGCCCGCAGTTGGTTGCTGCCGTGCATGGCGGGAGTAGTTGCCTTTGGCCCCTCCCCCGTTAGCCCCCCGGTCCCTAGTTGCCTCTTCAGGCCTTCCCTTTGCAGGGCGGCATGCCCTGACAGGGGCGTGAGGGTTACTTATGCCCTGCTGGTGGCCATTTTGTCACTCCCTCTATGGATGGAGCTTGACACGACAGCTGCAGGCGGGCTGGGCATGGAGAGCCTACCCAATCCTGTGCCTCTCAGGCTAAATGAGGATGATGGCTGCAGCGTTCCCTCCCAGGGCCCCGCCTCTGCAAGGCCTGGGCCGGTGGAGGTTGATTATCGTGAGGTGGATGTTGAAGAAGCTTCCATCCCCTCTGGCTGTCACTGGGGTAGGGTCCGAACGGGTGAACCCATGTCTGGGTTCCCTGGTTCTGGGACCCTCCCACAGCATTCCCTCCCATGGCCCCGCCTCCTTGAGGCCTGGGCTGGTGGAGGTTTGATTGTCAGGAGGTTGATGTTTATGATGCTTGGCTCCAGACAGACGACCAGGGTTGCCTGATGGAACTGCCTGTCTACCCTGAGAAGAACTGAGGGATCTATGCCGGCGTGCGGAGACGGCCGTGTTCAGTTGAGGTTGGGAGGACTCGGAGCCTAGGCTCAGCTGTCCTCCAGCCGCCCTCCTCCCTCCTGACACTCTTGAGTTGGGCCTGGTGGCCAGCTCTGCTGCAGGCTGTGTTCCCCTGGCCTGTTGCCCGCGCTTCGCCGGTTTCATACGCCAGTCGGACCTCGCTGCATCTGACCGCTCGGTCAGCAGTTGACAGTTCTCCGGTCTGCGGCGCTGGCTCTCTGTCTGGCACATTGCCCAAATGTTGCGGGTGGCCGGCTGCTGCTGCTGCTGCTGCTACTGCTGCAGCTGCAGGCTGTTTCCCTGGCATATTGCCCGCGCTTTGCCGGTTTACGCGCCAGCTGGACCTTGCTGTGTCTGATGCTCAGCCAGCGAGTGATGTTCTCCAGCCTGCAGCGCCAGGCTCCCTGCAGGTGGTTCACCCATTACACATTAGCCGGGCCTCGCTGTGTCTGATAAGCCAGCCAGCGAGTGTGTTGTGCCGCTTGGCCCTGGGACGACCTGTGGGTCGCATCCCTGGCTTGGAGCTCCTCTCCAGCGGCTTCACTACAGCTGCTTGCTGTGTTCCCCTGGCGTGTTGCCCGCATTCGCCGGCTTACGCCAGTTGGTCCTCGCTGTGTCTGATGCCTCAACCAGCGAGTGAGTTTTCCCCAGCCTGCAGCGATGGGTCCGTCTGGCGTTGCCCGCTTCTTGCAGATAACGAGTAGGGTCTCCTCTCAGCGGCTCAGTGAGCTACACTTCCTCTCCTCTCTCTGTTCCTGGGATTTCAGGTTCGGGTCCTGAAACCGGAGGCTCCAGCTGGAGATCCTTGGGGAGCGTACGCACGGGCTCGTCCTAGCCGACCGCCCGTGCTTCTGGCATTCCGTTGCTCCAACCGCATGAGCTTATCAGACCTTGCTGTGTCTGACAATTCGGCCAATGAGTGAGAGGTCCCCAGCCTGCGATGCTGGCTCCCTGTTGGTGCTTTGCCTGTGTGTCACAGACTTACACGGCCAGCATGGGGACGCCCAGTAGCCGGGACTTTGTGTCTCACCTCGAGTGTCTTGTTGCGAGTTCACTCTTGAGGCTCCTCTGTCTATGGACAGGCACGTGATGACGGTGCTGGGGGTGGACCTTTGGGTCATCGCCTTGCTTTGCCCTCCACTTACGCAGGCTAGGCTGCTCGCTTAAAAGCAGTACAAAAGAACAGCTATGTCTGCAGTGTCGGTGTCTTCAGTGAGAGCCAAAACAACAACTTTTCAGTGTGAAAAAACTCAGCTCGTGTAACCTGAGGAAACGGTCTCTAAATATCTTTTAGCTGTGGTTAGCTGGATGTCAGTCTTATGTTACAGACGCTGTGTCGAGGTCGAGCTGCAAGTCATATTTTCGGCACTACGTTGTAGTGAGATAAGTTTGTGGGTGTTTTGTGCAGCTTCGGCTGTCCTGTTAACTGCTCTCTGGTTAGCCTATAAGCTAACAGCTAGCCTGGTTAATGACGCTAGAGTTCCACGCACATGCAAACAGCTCGTCTCTACTGCTTTAACTGTTAAAACAGAGGCAATACTGCGGCTGGCAGGGTTTATTATGTGAAGCTTGTTCAGTTTAAACAGTCTGCATTAAGCTGGGCAAACACTGTGCGATTTTTTTCAGTCACGTTATTCAGCTCCTGCTCAAACTGTACAGGGTCTCACACTATACGGCCTGATGCTCTGATGCGACCTGATGCTCAAACTGTGCGTTTATAACATGAAGCTTATCATACAAAATCTGTCCCTCGCTCTCCCTCTCTCTGTCTTACAGACACACACACACACCACCATCAACTTTGCTAAATTGCTAATGACAAACATTGACCAGGCAGCTGTGATTGAGCAGGAATGTCCATCCAACTCTTTTCATGGTTGCTGTAGTCGTGATAATTTTGTGAGGCCACATTGAAAAGCCTCGGATACGGAAGTGTAGAGCTGCCACCCAGGCAAAAGAAAAATAGAGCTGAAAAGTTTATTGTTCTAACAATATACCTTTCATGTTGGTACAATATAAATATTATATTGTACGAACGTGATATTATATTGTTCAAACATGAAAGGTATATTGTTAGAACAATAAACGTTTCACGTTATAACGTGACATAGCTCTATTTTTCTTTTGCCTGGGTGGCAGCTCTACACTTACGTACTCAGATGAGCTTGCTTCATCCTACAAGTTGTGCCTCCATCTCTTCTGTGCAGATCACACGCTGCACTGCTGTGCTGCTCCTCCTTTTCTTTCATTTCTGTGTTTGTGCGTGCGCAGTGTGAGAGGCTGCGTTGAGGGGCGACAGGATTTCAAACAGGTTTGATTATCATGCGACCAAACGATTGATGATTGGGAGCTGGTCGTTAACTGCTTTTCGTTACCCCATGTATACGACACGATGCACACACGATTAAGGCAAAACACGGCCGATCCCCAAAACGGTTGCGTGACTGAAAAATCGGCTCAAAATGGGCCAAAAATCACACAGTGTATGGGCAGCTTTTGGAAGCTAGCTCCAAGCAAACATCCACAGCTTGGCAGTGTATACAGCACTATAATGATCAGACCTGATTCTTTTGAAAACCTTACATCTTTCCACAGGTCTCCACTTCATCAGACATCACATAGACTCAGAGCTGGATGAGACCAGCACAAACAGCAGCCTAACCGACGAAGATGATGGATCCATGGGGTCAGGAAAGCCAGAAGCAGGGCTGGAGAGGTACCTTTCATGTCCATTCACTGGAGGTGTGGATCTATTGCATGGCGTTCCTCACATCAAGAAGCTGTCGATCAAAGTCAGTACAGCTCTTCCTGCATCTGGAGCTTGTGAAGGACGTCTCAGTCATGCAGGACTCCTGTTCACTGCTGAACAGTCACAGCTTCACAGAAAGAACCTTGAGAGCAAACTGCTGCTGAAGCTGAACCATCACCTCACTGAGTGAAGAAATGGCACATTTTTGCTGAATATGCAGAAATAGATGCACACCCATACAACTTATGGTAAACTGAGCTGCCTTGTATGAACATACGTTGAAGATGCCTCGTTCTGTTTTCTCTGAGGCTGCTGTGCCATTTGGAGCAAAGATGAATATAAAGTTTACAGCATATCTTGTCACTGGAAATTGTTTGCACTGTTTATATATTTATATTATTTACTGCAGGTATTGGTGAAAAAAGCTTTATGTTGTGAAAAACTGAAACCTGGAAATTAGAATTGTTGTGCCTTATTTTGTTGTTTTTACATGTATTCCTTTTGAAAATACAAAAATTTGTGTATTTATTTATTTTTGTTTGTCTGATAGCATTTATTTAAAAAATAAATCGGACATTTCAAACAGTTACTCACTACTTGAGTAGTAGTACTTTTTTACTCTTACTTGAGTAACTTTTTTGACGACTACTTTTCACTTTTACTTGAGTAATAATGTTTTAAAGTAATGCTACTCTTACTTGAGTACAATTTTTGGATACTCGACCCACCTCTGGTTCTCTTAGTGAGAGACTATCTCTCCACCATCAGGCCGCTCAGCGACGCGTTCCGATCAAACGATCACCGGTGTCCCGTCTGCACAGCTGTTTTATACGTGAGCTGTGGGGCGTAGCCGGGCGTGCCGGAGTGTCTTAAAGAAATCTCCACACGCCATGACCAAAGGGGGTCGTACTGCGTACATATGGAATATGTAACGGTGTGGAGAGATAGTCTCTCACGAAGAGAACCAAGGTTTCACCGTAACCGTACGATCTTCAATAGATTTGATTAAAACAGGCTGGGAACAAGATTTAAATCAGTCATTGTCTATGGATACATGGTAAATGGCCTGTATTTATATAGCGCTTTACTCGTCCCTAAGGACCCCAAAGCGCTTTACATATCCAGTCACCCACCCATTCACGCACACATCCACACACTGGTGATGGCAGCTACATTGTAGCCACAGCCGCCCTGGGGCGCACTGACAGAGGCGAGGCTGCCGGACACTGGCGCCACCGGGCCCTCTGACCACCACCAGTAGGCAACGGGTGAAGTGTCTTGCCCAAGGACACAACGACCGAGACTGTCCAAGCCGGGGCTCGAACCGGCAACCTTCCGATTACAAGGCGAACTCCCAACTCTTGAGCCACGATCGCCCACATGGTACAGTTAACTGCACATCCCTATGTTCCTGCCACTGTCTTTTACAATTTAAGGTTGTGCACCGGGTCCATCTCTCCAAAGTCAAACTATCTCGTATGTATCTGAATGTGGACCCCACTTGTGATAAGTGTGGGAGTGCGGAGGCTTCCCTATCCATATGTTCTGGACGCGCCCTAGCCTTGAAGGATTCTGGAGAGATATATTTCAAACCTTGTCCCTAATTCTTGGATATTATATGGATCCTAATCCATTATTTGTGCTTTTTGGCACCACTGGGGAGGCTGATGCACGCCTGACCGTTGCACGCTCTCTTTCGCCTCCCTTGTAGGGGGCAATTCCTGAAATACTTTTCCAGCCTTCAGGTTGCAAGCCTAACTTCCAGCATTACTCAGTAAATCCTCCCCCTTCTTTTTTTCTTCTTTCTTTAGTTCTTTGTGTTTGTTTTATTTTGTTCTGCTTTGTCCTGTTGTATTTGCAATGGGATTTTTTTGTTGGGTTTTTTCTGTTTTTTGTTTGTTTATTTCTCTACCTGGCCTGAGGGAAAGGGCTACTATGTGGTATGGGTAGGGGGTAAACTGATAAACTGATGTTGTTGAACAATTCTGTGTGTATCTGTTTTTCTTTGTTTTAATTTAATAAAAGTATCTTTGAGAGAAAATATGCTGTCCACAGACAAGCCAATGACCTTTCAAAGTCATGCATCCAAAATATGAAATTAATAATGTAATTTTCACAGTTCTTAAATAGGAAATTCTTCTAACTAGTCCTTTTGATCATTTCAGCATTTCTTGCTTTATCCATCTATCCATTCGCTTCTGCTTCTCCTTTTCAGGGTCGCAGGGGGCGTGGAGCCTATCCCAGCTGTCTTAGGGCGAGAGGCGGGGTCCACCCTGGACAGGTCGCCCGTCTGTCACAGGGCCAACACACAGACACAGACAACCATTCACAACTATGGGCAAGTTAGTGTTTCCAATTATCCAGCCCCACTAGTCAGCTAACCTTTTACATGAAGAACTTTTACTTCTTTCTACACTGTGATATTGATCATGTCCATCAGTGGGAGGAGTCACTAAATAACCAAAAGCTTATGGCTGAGAATATATATCCATGCACTCATTAACCTATTGTTTACTGCTGCTTGTGTCCACAAGTACTCAAAGAGTTTATTCATATTGACAAATAGCATATACAGCATCCTTTTAAAAAGCACGTCATGGAGGTGGACAACGGTGTCCGCATCTTCAAGTAAACTGTAAATTTGAGCTAGAAACTAAAGGCCAGTAATTGTACACAGGTTATTGAGAAGCACAAATACAAATATATATACATCATGCTGTTTACAGCTTACATGTTGGAAAAGCTGCACAGCTGTATGTTCGCAGGGGGCAGGTGCACAGGCCCAACCCTCCATGATGCCACGCTACACGTACTTGAAAAGCACAGACAATACAAGCAGAGGTTGGAAAATAGTCATAAAAAATGTACATCCTGTACAATCAGTAGGTGTCAAAAGATGACTATAACTCAACTAGCCACTCTAATTTGACCACCAGTATAGCCCCAGAGAGGGTCTGTGACAATAAGCTTGGTGATGATGCTTTAATGCTTCGGTTATTTGTTTAGCAAATACAGGAAACTTGGCTCTAGAAGACCGTCTCCTGGATCATCCAATCAAATTACATGAAACCCCGTTTATCACGTTTGTTGTTACAGGCCTTGTTGCGCTGCTGCGGTATCCCCTTGCAAATGCAGCATAGTGAAGGACGCCTTCAAAACTGTAACGACCAGACACTGCAAGAGCTTTTCCCCCCAAGCAGTCAGAGCCCTCAACTCACTACCACCAGACTGATAAACACAAACACCTTACAGTACTCACCAAAAGACTCAAACACAACACAAACTTCCACAAATGCACTACAAACCGGACCTGGGAACAATCTGCTTATTTGCACACTCAGTCACATAGTTACTGAACACATCTCAAATATATTTGCACATTTTGTCTCTTGCACGTCTTCGTCCGTTCTCGTCTAAAATATCCTGACTCATAACTTGAACCTGGTATTTAGTACCTGCTGCACAATCCACTTCATATTGTCTCTGCCCTGTCTGTTTATTCTACATGGATAAAGTTAGTAATAGTACCTTTTTATCAATCATTTGTAATTCCTAGTTTTTATCTCTTGGAGATATATCATTTATACTCTTATAAATGCACCAGGGGGACTCGGGGAGAAACAGCATCTCGATACGCTGTATACTGTGTATATTGTTGTATTGACAATAAAGTTCTTGAATCTGAAAAACTGCAATAAATCACACTGACATCAAAGAGACAACAGCCAATTCTTCACCTTCACCAGCATGCATGGAAATAGATTTATAGAACCTCCAACTAAAAGTGCAACGCCTGCTCTTAATCACAGCCTTCAGGGGAAATGACAGCGCTTTGCTTAAAGTAGCTTGCTGTATGGTCTTTTCATGACGTGACACTGCAGGTACATCGTTCTTCCTAAAAGGGGCCAAACCCAAACAGATCACCAGACAAAGTATAGCTTCATTTTTCCACAATATATTTTTAATGAGAAATACTGAAGACCTCGTCAGTCAGACCAAGTGATAAATGTAGTTTTCAGTAACTTCTGTTAAAGAAACCAGCTGACATTGTACTACATCACATCATGTCAAAGGATAGAAATGTGCTGTTAAAAATTTATTGACTCAACATCTTTAAATGTACATGTGTGGCATCAGCTAACATATATACAGACAGGTTTACCATATGTTGTTTCAAAAACAGGACACTCCTGCTCTCTTCCAAGTCAAAAGTATGTTCAGTGGAAGGTTTAGCACAGTTAACTTGAGTGTGCACCACATACACATTTGCTTTGGGCAGTTTTATGGAAATCAATGTCTACAACCTGGAACCCTGAGGTTTACTATCACATTACTCAGACAAGCAGTATGGAACAGAATGACAGACCCATTTCGGTGGTAGTTTACTGATAATAGGGCCGATACCGGCCCTGATCCGGATGGTGCGGACCAGGCATTTGGCCCTGGGGAGGGGGTCCCTGCATTCGTGGAGGTGGGGGTCCTCTTGGGGCGGGCCACATCCCAGGACTGAGCCCTCCTGGCTGGGTGAAGGGGGGACTGAGGGTACCCTGGTCTTCAGGGAACTGCTGCATGGAGTTCGGGTTATAATGATGAGGTGGTGGGGCATTAACAGGAGGGCCGCTATGCTGTGGTGGAGGTCCTGGGGGTGGGTGATTCATGTAAGGGGGTATCATGTGCGTTGGTGGAGGAGTAATAGGTGGGGGCGCTGTGGACATTGGGGGAGGAGGGGCCTGGTTGTACACCATGTGTGGTGTCCCAGAGGCCTGGGGAGGATGCTGCATTGGGTGGGTAATGGGAGGCGGCGGGGGAGGTGGGGGACCAAAATGCTGTTGAGGTGGTGCCATCATATGGTGAGAGTGCGACACTACGGGAGGCTGGCCAGGATAGTCCCCGGGGTGGTGGTGGGGTGGCTGGCCAGGGCCTGGCCCAGCAGAGAGGGGCTCGCGAGAGGAAGAGGAGTCGTCTTGAATGGGCACAGTGATGAGATTACTGTGCTTACGAGTTGTTACCGTGGCAATGCGGAATGTCTCAGGACCCAGAGAAGGAGTCGGGGGCGGGCCTTCGTGAGCGGAGGGAGGTGGCGGCTGACTGTAAGGATCGTGGCTCCCGTGCTGGAGCGGGTTGGTGAGATGGACATGGTTCTTGGGTAAGTGAGGTGGAGGCAGGCGGAAACGCTCAGATACATCAGAAGCAGGGGGCAGGTGCACGGGCTCCTGGCGGCCTGCAGAAGACTTGGCAGCCCTCATGTGGCGGTGGTTGACGTGGGCCTGGAGGTCACGCTGAGACAGGTAGGTGCGCTTGCATCCTGCTACAATGCTGCACATGTAGAGGGAACCACGTTGGCACTGTTCAATGCGCTGAACCGGGTCTGTGCAGTTATAGAGGGTCAGGCTGAAGAAACACAGACAAAGTCAAACAGCTCAGTTATTTAGTTGGACAAGTTCGCTGTTGATCTAATCAACCTATTTTTGGACTGGGGGACTTCACAGTACTCACAGACAATATGCAAACTCCACACAGCCTGTTCGTGGCTTAAACCGCAGGACCTTTTTTCATGAGACCACAGCTCCAACACCATACCGCCCCAACTGGTCAATGTGGCCCTTTCCACTGGTACCTACTCACCTCGACTCGGTTTTCCATTAGGTGGTTGTACCAGGTGCTTTTTTAGTCCCTGCTCAGCCGGGGTTGCAGTGAGCGGGGTCAATGCAAAAACCTCTGTGACCTCAGCAGATTGCATGCCACTGACTGTCCAGTCTACGGCGTCACTCGCTGAGTTAGAGGAGCAACTCCATCAGAAAAATCAAAGCTGCCATTTTTGAAACCTGCCAACATTATGAAGGCTCGTGAAAACCGACTTCATGGCCCTTAAGCCTGACAAGAAGCCACAGGCTGAGGTATACCATTGCAATTACTGAGCTGTATTTGTGTCTCAAACAAACAAAGTCAGAGTTTCGGACACATTGCTACAACAACCCTATGTACACTGAGGTGCGACTCGGTTGTAATAGAAAAAGACCAAAACACAGTCGAGTTGAGTGGAGCTGAGTAGATACCATCTCTATTAGCCCTGTCCAGGGTGTACTCTGTTCAGCCTATCACAGCCTGCATGGGCTCCAGCCTCCCTACAATCCTGAAGTGGATGCTGTAAGTGCTGCCTTTAGTTTTCCTTGCTATCAGAATGCTCAGTAGGCAGTATTTCTACGAGCTCAGCAAGTAAAATATTGGCCTAACACAAAGAACTGTCTTCAATCTGGTTGAGGAGGTAGGTGGAAAGACTTTAACTGTCAGAGAGAATGATTCAGAGTGCTTCGTGCACCTGGCAGCGTGGGTGTCAATCTACACGACTGCAGGTTTTAACAGATTATTCAGGTTCCCGTTTCACTTTTACAGGACAAAAGACTTCAGATGTTGGCTTCAGATTTTCTTGAGGTCCCATTCCTCACGTCACTAAGGCTACGTCCACACTAGCCTGGATAGATTTCAAAACGCTCCGCGTCCACACTAGTGTTTTCAGTCGTTCTCACAGAGTTGTGCGTCCACATTGAAACGTCTGAAAACGCTTACGTTCCAGTCCTGCGCATGCGTGAAGATTCGACCTGCCTCATTTCCGTCTGCCGCTTATTTACTCTCCGGCTCTTTGAAACGTGGCGGCAGAATGTCGATGAAAAGCAGCGAGTTCTTTAAATAGACTAACGATGACGTGGAGTCGTTGCTGTGAGTAACACAAAAGTACAACGTTGCAAAAGCGAGTGAGAGTTAAAGAATTTGAAGAAAAGCTCTCTGCAGCATCTACAGACTGATATTCATCTTTAACAGGGCTGTCAAACAGAACAGCTGCTGTATAATACCCTCCGCTATCTGTGTTTAATTGGTCACATGACTGCATCACATGACTAACACTACAGCTGGGAAATATAACGATAACGATATGTGTTGCGAAATAACTTTTTCTCGATAGAAAAATTAAACTGTCGCGATAGGCCTCACTGCTCTAGTCCTCTTAAAAAAAAAAAAAAAAGAACAGCCAATCCAAATTACGTAGCGCAGAGCCGAACCAATCACAGCCGCAGCGTCACGTCACGTGACTTGTTACGTACAGCACAAGTGCCAAGCCGCACATGTGTATTTGTTTGGGAAGCAGCCAGCTGCCGTACTGCCCGCGTAATGGAGGAAATGAGTGTGCCGACTAGAAAAATCAACCGAGCGTGACCGAAGAGAAAACAGATGATGGTTCCAACGCCGGAGAGATTGTCGAACGGAAAGGCCAGAGAAGCTCCGCAGTGTGAAGGTATTTCTGCTATTTCAAGTCTGACAAAAACAGAGTAGCTGCACTGTAAATGTGCCGAAAGCAAGTCTGGAAATACAATAAAGCGGTGCAGCTCAGTCTCTGACTGGAAGCGCTGATTCGTCATTTGGCTTTTGTCAGACTAAAGTAACTGTTACAACTGTTTGAAAAGCTCAGCTATACAACAAGGAGAGATTGAGAATTTCCTTTTAGTTCTCAGTTTATTTGATATTGACAAAAGTTAGTCAGTTTTGTCTGTTCTTCTGTAAAACAAACTAAGATTTATTTTTAGAATTAATATTTTGTTTCTAAGTGGAATTGACAGTTTAGTCTGTTTCGTTTGTTCTATTTTGAAACTTAAACGCTTTAGCGGCTGCCTTTTGTGTAGTTTGCAATATTTGCCTTTATTTATCTGAAAAAGTCTCATGTTCCTTAAGTACATCTACCCTGTTGAACTTATTATGGGAAATAAATATTTAAATAAAAACAAGCTGCTGATTATTTCACATTTTACTTGTGAGCAACGGCACATTTAAATCTTACAAATATAGTTATTTGGCTGATATCGTGATAGATATCGTTATCGCCTGAAATGAAAAAAACATATCGTGATATGAAAAAATCTCATATCGCCCAGCTCTAACACGCATCATCGTTTTTGAAAGTCTGTTTTCGCTGTCCACACTGCGACGCAAAAGCACCGTTTTCAAATGTGTGCGTTTTCGAAAGCGTTTTGAATACGCTGCGTTTTCCTTGAGCAAAACCGCCGTTTCAGTGTTGACGGGAGGCCAAAACGGAAAGAAAACGATGCGTTTTCAAACAAAAACACATTAGTGTGGCCGGAGCCTAAATCAGGGACATCTTAGTGGCTTTATACTGTAGTGATTTTATGCCCCTGCTGCTCAAAGTACTTGCAGGAGTCGACTTTTCTGGCATCCAGCCATCCTTATTTTACCCTCATTGCCATGTACCAAAGTTAAATAGTCTCACCCTGGGCACATCTTCTCTCCTTTCTTCTCATGAAGTAGAGCACAGTCATAACAGAAAACATGTTTGCAGGGAATCTGAGGAGTCAAATTGGCAAGAGTTAGACAGTAACATGACTCTGAGATGTTGTGTGCAGAGACACAGCAATAAAACATGTACCATCCGTCCATACAGCTGAATAGGGAGACCGCATTTGTCACAGAAGTGAATCGGAACGTCGTCCTTTTCTCCAATCAAGTTTAACTGTTGAAATAAGAGGACACAAAAATATGACACGCATGTAATGACCACTAAAACCAGATCATTGTATACTTTTTCTTTAATTCCAATACTACACGTCTTACTGGTGTGCCAGATGCTGGTAATGATGCTACATTAATATTGTTTCCCCTCACACAGCAGACGTACCTTATAGTCCCAGAACAACGGTTGTGGAAATCTCCTCTGACTTGCAAACACATCACCAGCTTTAGTTCCACAGTCAAACCTGTCCTCTTGCTTAAAGCCAAAGTTATCTGTAGTAGAAAGAAAAAAACAAGAGTAGCATTAATAAAACAGTATTTAAAAAAACCTGACACTTTTCCCAAAGAGGAGGGCAAGAACATAGCACAGTGTCACTATCCAAAGGAGCTTAAAATATTCTGTGTGTATAAGACAATTACATGTACATGGAAACTAAAATGAAAGGTACAAATAAAATCTAAAACGCTTACTTGATGCTGTCCTCATCATCGACTTCATGATTACTTTGTTAAAAAAAGAAAAAAGAATCAGCATCGGTATGGCAACAACAGAAACTTCACATAAATAACATTTAATAACATCTAAACTGAATTTATGAGGAAAATAATAAAAAGGACATCCATCTTCTGTACTGTGTGCAAGTGCCGCAGTTAATCCTTAAACAGCATGATGACATATGGCAGTAGGCTGTCACAGTGCTACTGTGTGCCAACGTATTATGATTCCAGACTGGATGACTGTAAAAGCATCAATAATACAAGTGTTACACTTTCTGTTAAACTGATACTGTTATGATGTATTGTAATTGATACGCCACGACAGGTCAGGCCAAGAATAAATGACGGCTGTGAGCGACAGAGACAGCTGTACAAAAGTACAACAACATACAAAAATGCTTGAGATCCTTTTTTTGAGTATTTTGGATCAAGTCCAAATAACAAAGATGAGCCAGCAAATATGGATGAACTGTGAGCTCTATCTGCCCAAAGAAACGTTCAAACTACCACTGCAAGTGTCACTGCACAACAACTGGTAAAGAAAGATGCCCACATGTCAACCTGTAAGTCTGTTGCTACCACTGGCACATCATCTCTGTTCAGCCCACGAGTACGTCGCTGATACCTGTGTAACACGTCATCGAGTCTACAATGACTCCTACCACCAGAAGAAAAAATGAACGTTTTTTTCTCCCTCCACAGAGATACTTAATATACTGCATGGTGGCTCCGTTGTGTAATGTTTTTTACATTTGCCTAACTTGTGAAACATTCGTGGTTCAGGGCCAGGAGGAGAGACAAAGCACACTGTGGGCAGCCAAATCAAGTGTGCAGCCCAACCCACTGGAGTGGGGATGAAAGAAACGTCTACTCCATATCCTGCACATATATCCCAGTGAAATGTGACAATGATATGAAAAAGGAACATCTCAAAATAGGGCTGTGCGATATGACCAAAATCTCATCTCCCGATATAAGACATCTATCGTCCGATAACGATATAAATCACAAAAATGTTACATTTTCTGTAAAGTCTGTGAATCTCGGGCAGCTCGACTTGGTGAAGTGTTTCCTGCCTGTTCTAACGTTTGAGTCTAAGGTTTATTTTTTAGCACTTTGGCGGCTCTTTTTTACTTCTCATCCGTAAATACTCTGCATCTTTCACGTGATTCAGTTTATTTTGAAAAGTCTCAACAGGATCTTGAGCTTTATTGTGAAAGGTTTATGTGGAACATAAACAAGCGGACACGCATATAAAAACAGGCGCTTGTCCATCCGTAGTGTGGTTATATTAAATATAAGAGAAATAGAGAACTTTAAGAAATTAATAATAACTACAGCGACCATCAGAACCATGAAAAAATATTGCTGTAAACAGTTTATTTTGCGACACCACGAAACAAACGACAGCGTAAAATGAAACAATAGATGTTTATATATCGTCATATATATCGTTATATCAAACAGCCCTATCTCAAAACTTATATTGCAGAAAAGGAACTCCATTATTTTGAAAAGAGGAAAGGTTGACCTTTACAAACACCAGCTGAAAGACACCAACAACAATGCATTAGCTACTTTAAAAACTAACCAACAAAGAGTTGAATATCATTAAGCATGCTATGTTTATATACTTTACAGGCAAACGTACTAGGCTACCTACATATTATAGCTGCTCAGCTGGTGTGAATGGAACTCTGCATTGGCAATTTTTACAAACCATGCACCTTGGCACTGCTTTGTAGCTTTATGTGGGCTGCAAATGTAAGAAACATTTCATGAATTGACTTATTTCAACTGCCACAATATTTTACAGCTCCACTCTTGAATTCAGTGAATGACCCATGTTTGTAAAGGCAGCCAGCTATTCAAATTTATATACAGTGGCAATAGGATTGAAAAAGTTTTGATTAAGAGGTGTGGCCCAATACTTTTGCCTATACAGTGTGACATCATAAAAACATTAGTGCTAATGAGCATTTTGTACCACATAGTGTGCCTACCATCTTCTCCAGGCTCACTTTTACAAGTTCTGCTGACAGGTCTCTGGGGGCGCTGCTGAGGTTTGCTCCTTATTGGCTGCTTGGACAGAAGTTTGATGGGGATTCGTCTGCGAACATCCGGGCCTCCCAAACTCCCAGAGCCATCGCTTCCTTGAAGATCATTGTCTGTGGAAGAAAAAGAGTATATCAACTGAAACAGACTGCTATATGTTCTGCGCTGTACATTGGACAGTTACAGAGTTAGTGAGGGATACCTCATGTGGTGGACTCAAGAGCCACACCAAAATTTAACAGTTACACATATCCATCTACAAAGAGTTGTTTTTAAAGCCTTTAGGACGTCACTGGATTGTGACAGTGCTTGTAACAGAGTCCCTTGCCTGTTTACATTGGTTACATAGATTACAAATAATTTCATTCTGGAATTAGACTTTATGGTGAAACTCAGTGACTCATAGGTTAAACAGGATGCTTCTTTTTGGGTTCCACAGTAGATCATCTGCCTCCGTCTCATCCAATCCCCATCTTCTATCACACCAACCTCTGCCTGGCAGCTCCATCTTCTGTCCCAGCCTTGCCTTTGTCTCCAAACTGCTCAATATGAGACATCTAATGCTGTACGTGTTGGTCACTCCCAATGAAAATGTTAACATCTTTAGTGGACTACCATCTTGTAACTCTTCCTTTCACTCGCGCCATTATTATTCAGTAACAAATCATCTTTGACACTCATCTCTACCCTGCATGGACTCTTTGCCATTCTTGTGTATTGCCCGTTGCTTTGGATGGCTGACCCCAAATATACAACTCATCCACCTTCATTACGTATACTCATCTTCACCTTTCCACACGCTTCATTCACACACAACCTTTCCAGGCGTGATACCTTCCACCTGCACCCACTCTCACAATGTCGCCTACGACACAGAAACTTGTACCTGTCCCTTAGCAAAGCCACAACAAGCGAGGAGGAGCTCAGAGCCGCAGATATTTATAGTTGGCAATGGTTTATCACTTTAGTGACACTGCAGTAATATAAACAATTGGAAATTAGATTAACAACGTTAGCGTTTCGCCCTTAATACTATCAGCAAAAAAGGGCTCGTGTATGTGGGTTAACAGTCAAGAGACTCGTTATAAGATATAGTTTCTTTATACAGCTAAGTGGTTAGCATATGCTAACAATCAAGCCGCATTCGCGCCCCAACTAAATCGCAGCTAGCCGTAAACCCACTAACATGTGAGAATATATAGTTTGCAGTTGAGTTTAATAATTGCATAAACTCTGGTGGAACATTTCGTGTAACCCTCCAGACCAACTTAGGGCGTAACGTTAACTTTTGGCGAGAAGTACTCAAGCCTTTTTTGGCTAGCCCGCACCATTCAAGCTTTAATGTTCCCCTGGGAGATTACGGGTTAGCTTAGCAAAACCACTTTCCACGAGGGGGCTTTGTAGTCACGTTAGCTCTTAGAGCTGGTATGAAAACGGCTACGCAGGTTAAAAAATATATAGCATGAATAACAAGTTTTGCTAACGTCTCGGCCCTACTTTGCATTTTGCTTACCGCTTTGGTCCATGATCCAACGAGTGATCGCAATGCATTGTGGGATACGAGAAACTGACGAGGAGAGGAGGTGAAGTGAAAGGGAAGGAATGAGGATAGGAAAGAAGGAAGCGAAAGAAGGACGACGCAAACAGGGTTAAAAAATTAAGAGCTAAAAATAAACTGTAGTTAGTTCACGTTAAAACCAACAAAGAAAAACAGCCGCGCGTTTATTATGCCCGTGTACAGTTGGCCTAAATGGCTGGGTAACAATACTGAAAGTAAAGACAGGACGTCGTTGTGATATTTAACAGAAACGATCGTCCATTTGTTTTCTGTATCGACGCAGTTCCTCCTTTACGTTTTACGCTACTACCTGCCACAGGTCACATCCTGTCAGTCATGAGAGTGACTGGAAAATCTGAAGGCTTGGACTTTCTATCATATTTCATAAACATGTTGCTGTAAAGTTCAGGTTATTATTTATCCACTATTTACATTGTTTTAGCAGAAAAAAAGCTAATTGTATCCTTTGCTTAGGCTGCTGCCCCCGCGACCCGGCCCCGGACAAAGCGGATGAAGATGGATGGATGGATGTATCCTTAATAAAAAAATATCTGCTGCCATAGTTTAAACACTTGTTAGATCATCCAACATGTGCTATCCATGCATATTTACTTAGAATGAAGCTTGTTTCACAGCTGAACTAATTCACATTGTTTCATAGAGTTTCTAATACATACTTTGTCTAAAATGAATGTCATCAAACACAGAAAGAAGGTTGCATTTTGACTTTCATTGTAAACTGCTGCACACTCAGGCAAAAGTCCTGAGTGTGCCCATATGGGTTTTATTTTGCTAGTAAGTAAAATAAAAGTAAGTAAAATTGTATTTGTATAGCACCTTTCAAGATAAAATCACAAAGTGTTTCACAGAAGCTAGAACATAAAACAACATCAACCAAAGGCAAGTTTAAAAAGAAGGGTTTTAACTGTTTTTTAAAAGAACTGACAGAGTCTACAGATCTGAGTGGAAGAGAGTCCCAGAGTCTGGGAGCCACAGAAACAAAAGCTCTGTCACCTTTTGTTTTTAATCTAGTGTGCTGGACAACCAGCAAGCCCTCAGGGACCTGCTGGGAATATCAGGATGAGGAAGATCACTGCTGTAAATTGGAGCCAGTCCATGCAGTCCTGAGGGTCAGGATTATATTATGGGGAAACTGGAACCCTTGGTCAACAGCCTTGCAGCAGCATTTTGAACACCCTGCACACGTTCCAAGGAGGCATGAATCTGCTTAACATGAATATCCAAGGACAGAGCTGTAACACCAATCTTCCTAATAGAAGATTAAACAAAAGCGAGGGGGCCTAAATGTTTTAATACCAAAGGTACAAATTTATCAGGAGCAAAGACAAGGACTTCAGATTTCTCAGCATTAAGTTGAAGATAATCTTCTGCATTCCAACCTCTGATAGAATCTAAGCATCTCTGCAAGATTAGAAGTTTAGAAACATCATGTGGCTTAAAGCAGATATATAGCTGAAAATCATCTGCATAGCAATGATACGAAATGTCCTTAAAAGTGCTGAGAAGTTCCTGAAGAGGGAGTAAATATAACAAAAACAGTACAGGTCCCAGGACAGAACCTGTGGCACACCAAGAGAGGTGAGAGAGGACCTGAGCTTGGAGGAAGCCACAGAGAAGGATCACATAGATTTAAACCACTCCAAGGCCGTTCCTGATATACCCACCCAGTGTTTTAGTCTATCTAACAGAATATGATGGTCGACAGTATCGAAGGCAGAGGTCGGGTCCAACAACAGTAGAGCAGTGCACTCAGCATCATAATTCATCAGTATATCACTGGACACTCTAAGAAGTGCAGTTTCAGTGGAATGAGCTCTACGTAAACCAGATTGGAAATGATCAAGAATGTTATGTTGATCAAGAACCGCTGTGAGTTGCTTGGCCACAACATTCTCTAAAATCTTGGCGATAAATGGTAATTTTGAGATAGGTCTATAGTTGATAAACAGAGAAGCATCAAGTTTTACAAAAAACAGGCACCTGACCAGAAAGCAGAGAGGCGTTGATGATTGTAAGCACACTAGGACCAGTGGACTGAAAGACCTTTCTAAACAAAGGTCCAGATAAAACATCAAGAGGGCAGGAGGACGGGTTCATTGGATCAACTAATTTGACCAGCTCAGGTAAGGACACTCAGATAAAGTCAATGGTTAAGCCTAAAGAAAAAACGAGGTGTGTGTCCTTTGGCATGTGTGGGGCCAGACACATGCTGTGTAAAATGAAAGTAGTAGAGAGTACAGATTGTACAATTCTGAAAACCTTGCAAGTCAGTATCAGGTATGAGCACCTTCTTCAGCACAGGCTGTTGCTCTTTTAAGCAGTTTTCTTGTCCAGGAAGATCATGGATCTTATTTTATTTCAGACATAATTAGTCCATGTCATTAAAATAAAGGAAAAGCACTCTTCTGTGAATGTTGGCCACTTTTTGTTCCATTCTCTAACAAGATAGTCTCAGGCTGCTTCGATAATGTTGATTTCTTGGGAGGTAAATCTAACAGTGCCATTGTGCATGTCTCAGGTGCACTGGAAGCAAAACGTAAATAAACGAAGTGAGACTCCGAACTGCAGCCATGGTACACTACAAAGCAGAAAACCCGACTGGTGTCAAGTCTTTATTGTGCATTTTCCACCGATTGTTTTAAAATTACAGAATGATCTTGCCTGTAAATGTTTATTAGTTAAAATGCAATTAAATATAAACGGCACTCTTCAGACAGCAGGTTTATAGCTGCAGGTTTTGAAATAATATGTATCTCATGTGAAAACGAGGACAGTTTGATGTGTGATAGCAGCGTTGCATCACTCAGCGCTTTAAGATGTTTTGGAGAGCTCGGTGCACGGTCTCAAGTCGAGGCACGTCCCCGACGCGCGTGCCCGCAACCATGTCGCCATTTTGATTCGAAAAATATGACTGAGTTTTTCCTGCTTTGCGTGCTAAACTTAGCCCCGCGTTTGAATTACTTTGTGTGCGAGTACGTATCATACACTTTGCATTTGAAATAACTCGGATTGTTATTAACACCACGTAGTCATTCACGCGGGGGAACAGTTTATTTTGTAGTCTTCTTAGCCACATTTGACTATCGTTAGCTAAGTTGAGCTAGCTAACGGCGGTCTGTGCTGTCGCAGACTGACCCCTTCTTCAAAACAAATCACTATTCGCTCACAGGCTAACGTATGTTAGCTCATACGGCTAGCTAACAGTAGCTGGACAGCTAGTGATTTAGTAGCTGGCTGCTTAACGAAAAACAGCAACAACTCGGATCACACGGAATTACTCGCAGCGGACATTCAACCAAAGGTACGTTTTAACCGGGAATTCTTATCGTGAGTTTGAGCGTAGAGCTAATCTTAATCCTGCTGCTGCAGCAGCGACAAAGTTAAACCCAAGTTAGAGAGCTATTTAAGTTGGCCGCTCAGTACACGTTAACCGTTGGTAGCTAATTAGCTTATGTGCTAATCAGAGAAAAGGAGGAACTAACCTTAGCTGAGTTGTTCCCCAACTTTAGAAGTTGGTGTCTAAATATCGTGAATTAACACTGATCGAGATACCAGTGCTGGTCTATCGGCTAACTTCGCACAAGGACTCAGTAATGGCTGTTGGATTACTTAATCGATGTTAATGTAACATAGTCGTTAACTGTTAATGTTTAGTCCCGTCGACGTTAACAGAACTCAATTTCTGACCGATACGTCTCTTTAAATGCTGCATGTGTTTTTTATAGCTCGGTAACTAAAGAGCCAACGTTACTTTAGGGGTGTTCGGAGTCGGCTGAGGCCAGCAACGCAGACTTACTGAGCTGGAAGTAACTACACACTCTGTAGGTGAAGTGGTAGTTTTATCTTTCATGTTGGAGTTACTGGTGACTTCAGCAGTGTATGTGCTGTAGCATCGATCCCATGTTAGTCTGGTATCATTTGGGCATTTGTGCCCTCCTCTGGAGTTAAAGTAAACAGAAATCTGAGCCCCCACCGTCAGTCAGTTGATGTGCATGTTGATCATGCCAGTGCTGTGGAAGCTCAGCTTACATGTCTTCAGTTACACACCAGTGTCTCTTATTGTCAAACAATCTTAAGAAATCACTTCAGTTACAACAGTTTATAAAGTGTGACGCGTTACCAAATCCCCATCATGTGATCAAAGTCTGAAGCCATATCATGGTTGATGGCTGACAAAGGTACTCCATAATGTTAACTTAAAATATTTTGGGACCATCGCCTGTCTTAGATATGTCTGGTCAACGTAAAACATTTTTTACAGCTTCAGTGCTTTAAAATGCAATTAAGCAGCAAACTGCAAAAACTGCAGCTTCTGTTTGCCCTCTGAAGTGTGCGGATTGGTTAATCATTTGGTAGCTGGTGTCACAAGGTTTCTAGTACAACCCAGTGAACACTGGTTCGCTATCAGCTGGACTGTTATTTACATTCACAGTGAGTAAAAGGAGAGTTCATGGCAACAGACAGGTGGGATTCCCTTTCGCTTGATTGTACAGCTTTTTTTAACTCTCCTAATTACAGGCTGCTGTTGGCTCGCATTATCCACATGTGTGCCCTTTGTGTGCCATTGTTCCTTTTTTTTCCATCATCTCTTACATGTGCCAGAAGACTGTTTTTGTTGAGGTTGCCTCTGGTTTGTTCTATTTTGGATGTAAAGTCAAGCATTTGCTTTCCTGCTCGGTGTCCACAGGGAGCATTCAGCGGGTTATTATTGCGCTTGTGTACTCTGTAAATGCATGCCAGATGGACGCTGCTGCTGCATGTGCAAAGATCCTCCTCAGGAAAATGGGAAAAGAAAAAAGGGGAAGCACTTTGATTTCCTCCTGTAGTTTTACTTCCATGGTCAACAGTTAGATCTGTTGCACTGCCCGCTGAGACACTTTGGCTTTGACAAAGTCAGCAGATGTAGCTGTTTCGTGTCTCTGCTGGTGTGTTAGGTTGTCTAGATTAGCTACCACAGTAACTGCATGGGGGAAAAACAAAACAAACAGCCTGGTCACAAAAGCATTTTGTACTTTATTATTACTTTTCTCTTTTTTAACGGATTCTAACAATATGTTACATTGAGCTGTTACACCAGAGAAGAGGGGGAAGTTGACCTAAGCAGTCAATGTGTAGAGTAATGAGCTTGCACATAGCATTTGTACAAGGTGTTACCCTGTCATATATAGAAAGTCAAAGTGGTGGATTGCCAGATAGCCATGGAGAAGTCTTCAAATAACGAGGTCAACTGTGGTACAAGTAGAGCTGGGCGAGATGGAAAATAATCTTATAACAATATCTCACGCTGTTCCCTGTCAGTTGGTATTGATATAAATCACTATTTATGCTCAACGTAAAGCTTAAAGCCTTCTTTTTACTCTTGGTGATAATATAGGATTCATTTTAGTTTAAATATTAGTCATTTTCTCTCAGAAGTTGAACGTAATAACAACTTTATACAGCAATATTTTAGCTAACATAAGTATCTAATAAACTTAATTGTAATTCTCACTGGTCAAAAGCAAAAGAGATACGGTAACTCACTTCTTCAGTTCAAATAAATAATGTCTCGTGTTTATATTGAGAAACGTCTTTACTTGGAAAAAGTCAGTTTTGAGTGAAAAAACACTTTCAGGAAGCTCCAACGTGAAGAAAGGCTAACTTTGTAGCTGCTGCCAGACGCCACAATTTGTTTTACGCAGTCAAAATAAAATATGCAGATGAACTGTTAAATTAGTCTGATATGATGTTTAATTCAGGCAGCTTGTTACCAACCGCCCTGCTTTATATGGCAGTGATACCTGTAACAAGAAGGAGTGAGTATAAAGGGGGGCAAGGGGTGTACTAGACCATATTTATGTCAAGGCTTCAGTGAAACATATTGTATTACATATATATTTGTTTTTTTCTAAGACAGTAAAAGTACACATGGGTGACTGACTTGGGTCTTTTAGGCAGGACACTGAAGTTAATATGTTCTATGATGTGTTAACATCAGTCATTAACATTTTTACCGTTCAGTTGTATTTTATTTATATAGAGCCAACAACAGTTGCTCAAGGTGCGAAAACGCCATCAGAACGTCTGTTTTTTTAGAGCAGGAAATGTTGCATCCAACGTCGGGGCAAACCTCAGAGAATCCTGATATTCTTGCTTTTCTTCATTGCATGTGTTTCTTTCACACATGCACACTCATTCACTAGCCCACTTACACAAAATGCCCTCCAAGAAGGGTAGAGGCAGTTTTACTTCGTGCCTTAGGTTTCAGTAGTTTGTGTGACTTACTTACTGTACTTTTGATTATTTATTCTTTAAAGAGAATACGTTTTTTATGGCAGGTGCGTGCAGTGCGAGCGCTTACCTGCCTGCGCAGACGTTGTGTGCAGTCAGAATATTAAAAACTTTGGTTTCCATTATAAAAAACTACAGTGGGGTTTTTTGTCTTTTGAACACGATACATGATGTAAATTATTATTATGTATTATTTCTCATTAATAAGACAAAAGTATTTCTTATCCAATTAATGGATGTAATAAGCAATAGGTTACCTGATTACTAAAAGAATTGACTCCTGGTACCTTTTGTCAGTTAATAATCAACCTTCATGTTGTGCAGGGTATGGTGAGCCTCTCAGCGACCCGTCTCCTAAAGAGGCCCGCGTTTTAAAAGGAGACCCATGCTGATAAATGCCAGGCCTCGCCACACTCTCTGTCGTCTGCACAAACACAAATGCCTGCCTGCCCGTGGGGGAGGTCTGATTAAAGATATCCACATTTCATCCACTGGTATGTGTGAACACTTTACTGTCAGGCATTTGTGTCTTTTTCTAGTTACACTATGACTGTGTTTACTTGGACCAATGTGCGTTTAAATCATGACAACGTTTTCTGTCTTAACTGATATCACCTCCATGTTACGTTAGAGCGTCAGTTACGGTCCAGGTTTGAACTTCTGCAGCCATCGACACTGCCTGATGTCTCGCAGCTTAGCACGAACACTGACAAGACCATATGTTTCTGTCTCATAAACCTATGAAAAATTCAGTGCAGGCTGTATGATGTGCTCTACATTATTGCAACATTGTGACTACAGTTGGCCAGATCTTACTTTGATCACCCGAGTCACATTAGGCCCGTGAGAGAATGCTGTTTACAGGACAGATTAAAGTTAATCCCAGAATATTACCGTTGCTGTGAACATTGTCTTTGGTATAAAAGGATAGAAGTACTAGTGCTGTACTAATCCTCTTGTTTGTTTACGTCAGCTTGGAGCCCCTGCTTCCTCATCCCAACCTTTCACTCTTAACTGTCCTACTCCTCTCTCCTCGCTCTGTCGGCCCAGGGCTGTGTCCCCCCTCCCAGCGGCCACCATGTTTTGGAAGTTTGACCTGCACACCACCTCCCACATTGACCAGCTGCTGGACAGGGAGGACGTGACGCTGAGAGAGCTGATGGAGGAGGATGACGTCCTGCAGGAGTGCAAGGCCCAAAACCGTCGGCTGCTCCTCTTCCTTTCCCAGGACCACTGCATGCAGGAGCTGGTCAGCCTCATCACCACAGAGCCACCTGCTGATCTGGAGGAGCGAAGCCGCTTTAAGTGAGAGCCCACACTGACTCTTAGAGACTGCTGGGAGAGTGGAGACATTACTTAAGAGTTAGATTAGAAGACTGGGAGCAAGACGAACACGAAGTGGAACATGCACCTATTTCCAAAGACAGATGTTGAGCCTGAGTTGAATTGATTTGCCTTGATGTCAATTAGATACAAGCACCACAATTAACTCACTTGTTCAGTTAATAATTCAGCTCATGGGTCACATAATAAAGAAATCTAACTCTCTCCACATACACAGGATTTATTTAGGATTTATGAACTTTACCAGGAAAATGCTGTTGTTTGATATGCACGCGCTGGTATTTTTAGATTAAATGCTGAAGTTTATATGCACTGTTGTTTGAAAGGAACGCAGCAAAAAGAAACTTCCAGCTTTTTGCATATATCCACGTTTTGCTGCTGTGATTAAATCCTCACACACGTTGAACCTGTAACCCCATCACCTTCATTTTTCCTTCACTCATACTTGCAGTGATACTTTGAAATCTTTAGTTTGACACAGAGATCTGATCTTAACGTCAGTCTGTTGTGTTTTTCCCTCTGCAAGGTTTCCCAATGTTGCTTGTGAGCTTCTGACCTCAGATGTTTCCATTATAAACGATAAGCTGGGTGGAGACGAGTCTCTCCTCGAGATGCTCTACCACTTCCTGGAACAGGACCCACCTCTCAATCCTCTACTAGCCAGCTTCTTCAGCAAAACCATCGGCAATCTCATTGCCAGGAAAACCGAACAGGTAACTAGTAAACAAGATATGAATTCCTCTCAGATTAAGCGAATCATTTAGGAACATTTCCACACACCAAAGTTTCAGAGAGTAATAGCAACTGGAGCAGGGCGTTTTGTGGGGTCTGCTGAGTTTCCTGGGACTCAATAGAAATGCTCGTCCCCACTTTGGAAAGTCAGTCTGTTCCTCCAAAGGTTCCTAGTCCCGGAGGAAGAGTCCAGTGAAAACATGCCTAGAGAGCATAAAAACCCTCAAATGTGAAAATCTAAGATTGACATTAGCTGTCTGTTAAAATCCACAGTCTTTCACATTGTGTCATTTTCCAGGTTATTACCTTTTTAAAGAAAAAAGAAGGCTTTATTGGTCTGGTGCTGAAACACATTGACGCCTCTGCCATGATGGACCTGCTGCTTCGCCTCATCAGTTGTGTGGAGCCTGCCCCTTTGAGACAGGATGTTCTGCATGTAAGCGACCGAAATGGCTCGTATGTCCTGTGAGTAAGCTCGAACCTGTCGCATGCTTTTAAGTGATCTGTTTCTTTTGAATCCTAGTGGTTAAACGAGGAAACGTTGGTTCAGAGACTCACAGAGCTCATCCATGCTGGCAAAGATGAGGAGGTGAGTGGGTGCAGCGCTCGCTGTGCTGGCCGAGTGTCGTCTCGATGTTTCCTAATCATTTTTATTGATGGGTTCCAATAATTTAATTGGATTATTTATTTTTCAGAGACAATCAAATGCGTCCCAAACGCTGTGTGACATCATCCGCCTTAGCCGAGATCAGGCCAGTCAGATGCAGGAGAACGTAGAAGCCGACCCACTATTGGCTGTGCTAGAATCGTAAGTCTGCGGAGCGCTTGTATGTTTGTAGTAACGTACAACTCTCTGTAGGAACTGTGGGGATAGCTTTCCCACATCACTCATGCCTGCTCTTCCTGCTCTGTCCACACCACACACCAGCGTCATTGTTGACTGTTGTTTGCTTAGTTCTTGACCTGAAATGGAGAGGCATTAAAAACCTCAGGTTGTAGCATGTGTACACACAGACCTGCTGGCAGAGCCTGTTTGACTGCAGCTTTGATTTTGTGTGGGTGTGTGTGAGGTTGACTTTGTGCCTTTTGAAAATGCTTCCTTTTGCATCAGAAGCTAAAACATTGTTGCTAGCTGGCCTGTTAATGGTGCATAAATGTGTTCCAGGCAGGAGAGCGTGGCGGGGCTTCTCAAGAACATGTTTGAGGGGGAGAGGAGCGAGGCCTCCATCGTTAATGGAACTCAAGTGCTACTTACCTTACTGGAGACCAGGAGGTCTGGGTGAGTCCCTCCAGTTCTTAATCATTCAGGATGTAAATTGTGCTAATTTTGGTGTCTTCCTGACTCTTAAGTGACATCATGTAGTAAATTTGTATTTTACTCGCCTCTCAGTCGAGACAGTAGAAAAAACCCGTCACAGTCACTGAGCTGATATGCTGATTGTCTCTGCTTGTGTCTGTCAGGTTGGAAGGGCTGATGGATCTGTATTCTCAGGGTTATGAAAGGTCTTACACTGTCAACAGCAGTATTTTAAATGCCATTGAGCCCCATTTAAAGGACTTCCAGCAGCTTCTTCAGGATCCCCCCAAGGTAAAGACTGTAGTCGGAGTGTAAGCATGAGCATGGTGCAGCCTTTGAACACTGGAGTCACTCAGCTGCATGTTTGTAATGGTACTGCACTTTTCAGCGCTGGTCTTATTTTCCAGTATTGTACAGCTGACGCTGCTGTTAAATGTCATGTTATAGTTTTGACTTGATTTGGGGCAGGGATAGCTCAGTAGGTAGAGTGGTTGCCCCGTGATCGGAAGGTTGGGGGTTCGAATCTACCGAACGGCTACCCCCTGGTACGCCTGAGCGAGGTACCGTCCCTACACGCTGCTCCCCGGGCGCCTGCTTAGTGGCTGCCCACTGCTTCACTGAGTGAATGGGTCAAATGCAGAGAGTAATTTCCCCACGGGGATCAATAAAGTATACATCATTATTATTATTATTATTATTATTATTATTATTATTAAAAAACAATGTCCATATGCTACTTTCACTCTTTCCTCAGAAAAGTGCAATATTGACGACCTTTGGCCTTCTAGATCAGCCACTGGGGAATGCTCGCCTTCATGTGGCCCGGCTGGTGGCTGCCCTGCTCCAGACCAATGCACCCAATATCTGCCAGGAGCTCTGTAACCTGGCCACCATGGACCTGCTACTGGTAAGGCTAACCTTTCTAGAAGATGCCGTTTGTATATTGTACAGTGTTTTGGGAAATTGCATGGGATTTGTACGACGTTAGTCAAAAGGTTGGGAAGCACTCTTTACCCATCTGTGAAAGCAGGTTCAAATAACCCTGCCCTGCTGTACTGGTTCACAGTCACTGGTAAGGCTCCAATATTACCAGCACGTGTTAAAGGGCACAGAATCAGCTGTTCATGTTTTTTCTCAGTAACTTGCTAAAATGTTTAAAATGAAATGCACGTACTGGAAATCCTGTGTCTGCCTCCTGTAGGATCTGTTCTTCAAATACTCCTGGAATAACTTTTTGCACTTCCAAGTGGAGCTGTGTGTGGCCTCTATCCTGAACCATCCTTCCTCAGAGGAGCGGCCAGGCCTAGGCCTGCAGAACCACGAAGAGAGCGCTACAGCGTCCAGCCCTCAGGCGCAAGAGGAGGACGCGACAACGGATGGGACGAGCGACCCACAGACCTGCATCCACGGTGCGCTCGTGGCACATGTAAGTGGTTATGCACGTCCCGCACGACATTGAAACATTTCCACAGAATCACAGCGCTCACATGTTGCTGTTTTAAACTCTTAGCTCTTCCAGAAGTGTCGACTGCTTCAAAGGATCCTTGATGCCTGGGAGGAGAACGATAGAATACAGTAAGTCTTCCTTCTGTAGGTTCCTGTGTTTTTTTTCTTACAATCAATCAGTGCTTTGAGTTGAAGGTAATAACTGTGTCTGTGACTGTCAGGGCTGATGGTGGTACCAGGAGAGGCAACATGGGTCACCTGACTAGAATAGCCAACATGGTGGTCCAGAACCTGGAGAAAGGACCAGTACAGACCCAGATCTCTGACCTCATCAGAGGTATTTATACAGTTGTCCAGTGTGACTATTAAATCTTCCATTTTAACTGAAAATCACTGACCAGTGTTTGCTTTTGCAGAGCTGCCAGAAGACTGCAGAGGTCGCTGGGAGAGCTTTGTGGACGAGACCCTGAGAGAAACTAACAGGAGGAATACCGTAGAACTGGTGAGTCCCTCCCACCAAATACCTGGCAGGTACAGCACTGTGCAGAAGTCTGAGGCAGGTGAGAAAATGCTGTAAACAAGGGATGCTTTCAAAACTGGGAGTGTTAACCATTTATTCTCATCAGTCAACAAAATGCAGTGAGTGAACAAAAGAGAAATCTAAATCACATCAACGTTTGGTGTGAGTAGGGATGGGTATCGTTTAGGTTTTATCCGATACCAGTACCAAACTGGTGCTTAAACGGTGCTCGAACCAGTGCTTAAAGAACGGAAAACACAAACTTTGTCCTAAACCTCTCATGTTTAGCTGTTTTCCACTTTTTCTTTGGTCATTTTAGCCTTTTTTGGCCAGGGTGAAGGGAGTATCTGCCATCAAACAAGAAGACAGCCGCATGTAGCTATGATGATGTTTGCTAGTTCACCTTACATGCATTAATGTAATAACGTGGTTAGCCTACTCAACGTAAATTACACACGAACAACATTAAGCTGCTCACGCAGAGAAGAACGGCTGCTGCTGCATCATCATCCTCATCATTTCTGCTACACTGGCAGGGCTAGGGGCCAGGACTCTCCTCTTCGGGTTCTTGGGGGATGTTGCTCCGGGTTGATAACAGGCACCACACCCGCAGTAGATGTGCTCGGTGTGAGGTCTCGCAGCAAGCTATCAAATACGGCGCATTTCTCGGCTTTTAAAAAAAACGCTATACGTCTCCAGGTGTTTCATCGGATTCGAGGTGTTACCTCCTTTGACAGTATCACAGTATCAGCTTAAAGCACTTGTTGCTGCTGAGTTTGCATCTTTTGCTGTGAAGAATTTGACCGGTCCTCCTTGGGCATTTTTAATCTGTAGCTCTGCTCTAAAAGAACTTACGTACCTGGCCCCGCCTACTACGCTCGCAAAGGTAAAATGATTGGCTAGAATCCAAAGTGTCTGACATCTCAGGAAAATAAAGCTACCGTTACTACCGTTTATGTCAGAACCGATACCGGTGCCCATCGCTAGGTGTGAGCAGCCGTTGCCTTCTGCTACGTACACGTGCACACAGTTGTTGAAGGAACTCGGCTGGTAGCTCGTTCCAAACATCTCAGTGAACTAAGCACATCCTTCTGTCTCTTCATGTAATCTCAGACACACTCGATGTTGATCAGGGCTCTGTGGGGGCCGGACCATCACTTCAGTACTTGTTCTTCTTTATGCTGAGGATAGTTCTTCATCACTTTGGCTGTCTGGTCTGGTTGTCCTGCTGCAGAATACATTAGGGGCCAATAAACAGTCATTTATATTTCTGAAACTTTCTGTGTTTGCAGCATTTTTTCCACACCCGCCTAAAACTTTTGCACAGTGCTGTAAGTCTCATTTCCTCTTCTTCCTCTTCTTCCCCCACGTTAAGTCCAGCTCTGCGTCCTGCAGCAGCAGTTAATCAGGACAGGAGCGTGCAGCCCACAGCAGAGCAGACAACCTTTTCAGCAAATTTGGGCTTTGAGATGATTTATCGAATAAATAAAAAATATCAGCAGCAACAACTCCGAAGTGTCTTGACCTACATGACCTATGTACATTCAATACACTGACACACCTCATAGCGCTGTTACACTGAGCTTGTTCTGCACTCTGTCCTGCAGGTAAGCACTCACAATATGCACTCGTCCAGTGAGGACGATGACATGGAGAGCCCCTTCCCCAACGACCTGTCGCTCCAACAGGTATCGCAGCCGCGCTCAGAAGCAAATCTTAACACGCTGCCGCACCACTCACGATGACACCAGGAACAAAAGTATGAGCTCACCAGTTGTGCTTGAACTTCACAGGCTTTCTCAGACTATCAGATCCAACAGATGACTGCCAGCTTTGTGGATCAGTTTGGCTTCAACGACGAGGAGTTTAGCGAACATGATGAAAATATCAAGTAAGTCTTCTAAGGAAAGGAGTTCAGAGTTTTCATCCTGATCTGTAGTTCCCAGGGATTCTTTTGGCATCATGTGTGTAGTGCAACAGCGGCCAGCATGTTTGACTGCTGGCTTACAGCGACATAGGATAGCTTTGGTGTCTTTGTTCAGATAGTTTGGCCCTCCAGGTGTCACAGGAGGAGGCGGCTCGAGCTGTCGCAGAGTTTATCGAAATGTCCCAAACATGTAATGTGTGTGTTGTTGCTTCTGTGTGTGTTCTCCCTCCTCAGCGCTACGTTTGACAGAATCGCCGAAATAAACTTCAATCTAGATGCTGATGATAACAGTGTAAGTGTGTGTGATTCTTTAAAACTCGTCCAGTGATGGGCGTGAGCTGCGTGTTTCTGCTGTGCAGTGAAAGGACCGCATCACTGCTAATTAGTCACAACACGCTCCTTCATAAATATGTCCACGATGTTACGATGTTTAACCCACTGAAAGCTCTCCTTTCATTGTTCACAGGCCAACGCAGCTGCATTTGAAGCCTGCTGCAAAGAGAGGATACGCCAGTTTGATGATGCTGAAGAGGAGGAGGATATCTGGGACGATAAGGAGATCAACTATGCAACTCAAGCTAAATCCAGAACAAGGTCAAGCTGATGCCGTGTTTCATCCTCACTGCACTTTGTTGCATGCCGTGGATTTGTTTCATTAAACCTTTAACTTAATGAGCTTCTCCCTTTCTTCCAGGTTCGGGGTCTCTCAAACCTCAGAGGGAAGCTCCAGGAGCAGCATGGAAAACGGAGGTCGGGAGCGGGACCGTGCATCTGAATCGGATGAGGACGAAGACTCTGAGCAGAACACGTCAGATTCGGGTAGATGGGAATGCAGCCAAATGTCGTACTGACCTGTGAACAGCCTCTCAGGTCTTAAAAGTGTTTGGTGTCATCTCCAGGTCCTGGCTGGACAGCAAATTTCAGGGATTCTGGAGAGAACGCAGCATCCCAAACCTCCCCCGGGTGGGAGAGCTCAGCAGGGAGCGCGACCGAGACACAGCAGACTGGCTGGGCTAACTTCACTGAGTTCCAGCCTTTCTCTGGGTGAGCAGTCACACAGACCGCACTGGTGACGGTTTTCATAGGAACGCAATGCTCAATGCTCTCTTCCTGGTTTCCCACAGTACAAAGACAGATCCCAGGTGCAGCTCTCCTGTGGAAACGGGCAGCAGTGATGTCGATAAACAAGCCAAACAAAACCACGAGAAGAGCGGTGAGTCGCACGTCACCGCTCCGGCCGGCAGATCCTCTCCTAAACTCATGTCCAACTCAGGAACACCGGTTCTTAATTGGAGCAATAAATGAAGAAAAGTGTAATAACAGTATTTTTCTGCACGTGTCTGTCAGCAGATGTTAGTACCTCCCCTGGTCCAGCAGGAGAAGGGAGAAAGGCTCCACTCGTGGCCTCAGACAGCAGCTCCTCCGGAGGCTCTGACAGCGAGGAGGATGACAAAAATGCTGGTGCTCCTCCCACCTTAGAAACAGCCAGTGCCCCGGGCAACAAGACGGCGGACCTCAAAAGGTGTGCGTCGTCACGTCTTTCAGAATGTGTCATATCAGTGAAAGCAGTTGGGCGTTTAAAGCTCAGTGAAACGTATCCGGCGAGTAAAGCATGAGCGCCGAAAAACAAACGTCACTTTGGGGTAACGTCCTGAGACTGTCCACGCTGCACACACACAACCTCTGTGTGTGTGCAAACATCTATATTTGAAACATAATTACCACATTGATGTAATTATAGAGCGCGCTGGAATTTGAAATTGCTGCATGCATTCAGTTGAGCTTCGCCTTTCTAAGTACAGTTCACCCCGGAGCTAAAGTTTGTCATGTTAACACGGAGCCAGCTGAGCTCCACACAGATCATGAGCATTTTGTATGCCACTAGTGGATCTGACCACTCAGCCTTCATTTCCACATGCTCCAAACTAAATGGACAGCTGGCCGTCTTCACGTTCAAAAATGATGCATTCTGCACGAGTGTCCATGAGCGTAGCTGTTCTGAGCTTGTTTCCCTCTGCTGGTCTCCCAGGTTGGTTTTACAACTAAAAGCATAATAAATGTTACATTTATACGTGTGTGTGTGTTCTGCAGTGAGGAGTGTCCGGTGTCTCTGGAGAAGCTCTCCCTGTCAGATCCTCCTACAGCTTCAGAGCAGCAGCCTGCTGAGGATCTACCTGTAAACACGCAGACTGACAGGAAGTAAGTAGCCAGGAAGTAAAGCACCTCGAGGTGCTTTATGTTGTAAGGTAGACCCTACAATAATGCATGCAGACAACAATCATATGACCCCCTGTGAGCAGCACTTTGGTGACAGTGGGAAGGAAAAACTCCCTTTTAACAGGAAGAAACCTCCAGCAGAACCAGGCTCAGGGAGGGGCGGGGCCATCTGCTGTGATTGGTTGGGGTGAGAGAAGGAAGACAGGATAAAGACATGCTGTTGAAGAGAGACAGATTAATAAGCATGTCAGCTCAGCTGGAGAGACATGAGTATTTCCATCCTTCCTGCTGCCTCGAGCATCAGCCTCTCGTCACACTTCCTTCTGCACAGTGTTAGCAGATGTAGTTTGGTAGAAAGATGAAACGGCTCCTAGTGCATTTCTTTGCATGTAAAACTGCACAATTATCCTGCATTTGCAGTGCAATGCATCATGGGTTTGCTAAGAAAATGTGACGCTGCACAACAGTAGTCACGAAGTAAAGCAGGTCAGTAAATATGGTCCATCCATCCATCTTCATCCGCTTTGTCCGGGGCCGGGTCGCGGGGGCAGCAGCCTAAGCAAAGAGGCCCAGACCTCCCTCTCCCCAGCCACCTCCTCCAGCTTATCCGGGGGAATACCAAGGCGTTCCCAGGCCAGCCGAGAGATATAATCTCTCCAGCGTGTCCTGGGTCTGCCCCGGGGCCTCCTCCCGGTGGGACATGCCTGGAACACCTCACCCAGGAGGCGCCCAGGAGGCATCCTTGTCAGATGCCCGAACCACCTCAGCTGGCTCCTTTCAATGTGGAGCAGCAGCTGCTCTACTCTGAGCCCCTCCCGGATAGCCGAACTTCTCACCCTATCTCTAAGGGAGAGGCCAGCCACCCTTTGGAGGAAGCTCATTTCTGCCGCTTGTATCCACGATCTCGTTCTTTCGGTCACTACCCACAGCTCGTGGCCATAGGTGAGGGTAGGGACGTAGATCGACCGGTAAATTGAGAGCTTCGCTTTTACACTCAGCTCCCTCTTCACCACGACGGACCGGTGCAGCGTCCGCATCACTGCAGCTGCAGCCCCAATCCGTCTGTCGATCTCCGGCTCCCTTCTCCCATCACTCGCGAACAAGACCCCGAGATACTTGAACTCCTCCACTTGGGGCAGGAACTCATCCCCGACCCAGAGTGGGCACTCCACCCTTTTCCGGCTGAGAACCATGGCCTCGGATTTGGAGGTGCTGATCCTCATTCCCGCTGCTTCACACTCGCCTGCGAACCGTTCCAGTGCGAGCTGGAGGCCCTCACCCGATGAAGCCAACAGAACCACATCATCTGCAAAAATCAGAGATGAGATTCTGAGGCCACCAAAGCGAAAGCCCTCCGCCACTTGGCTGCGCCTAGAAATCCTGTCATTAAAAATTATGAACAGAACCGGAGACAAAGGGCAGCCCTGGCGGAGCCCATCACCCACCGGGAACGAGTCCGACTTATTGCCGGCAATGCGAACCAAGCTCTTGCAACGGTTATATAGGGATCGAATGGCCCGTAGCAATGGGCCAGACACCCCATATTCCCGCAACACCTCCCACAGGACACCCCGAGCGACACGGTCGAATGCCTTCTCCAAGTCCACAAAACACATGTAGACTGGTTGGGCAAACTCCCATGCACCCTCAAGTATCCTGGAGAGGATAAAGAGCTGGTCCAGTGTTCCGCGACCAGGACGAAAACCGCATTGTTCCTCCTGTATCCGAGGTTCGACTAACGGACGAACTCTCCTTTCCAGCACCCTGGCATAGACTTTCCCAGGGAGGCTGAGGAGTGTGATCCCCCTGTAGTTGGAACACACCCTCCGGTCCCCTTTCTTAAAGATGGGGACCACCACCCCGGTCTGCCAGGCCACAGGTACTGCCCCTGATCTCCACGCAACATTGCAGAGGCGTGTCAACCAGGACAGCCCTACAACGTCCAGAGCCTTCAGGAACTCGGGGCGGACCTCATCAACACCAGGGGCTCTGCCACCAAGGAGTTGTTTAACTGCCTCAGTGACCTCCCCCCCGGAAATTGGCGGGTCATCCCCCTCATCCCCAGACTCTGCTTCCTCCTCGGAAGACGTGTCAGTGGGATTAAGGAGGTCCTCGAAGTATTCCTTCCACCGCCCGACAATTTTCTCAGTCGACGTCAGCAGCGCTCCGCCAGCACTATACACAGTGCAGGTAGAGCACCGCTTTCTCCTCCTGAGACGTCTGACGGTTTGCTAGAATCTCTTCGAGGCAGTCCGAAAGTCTTTTTCCATGGCCTCTCTGAACTCCTCCCACACCCGAGTTTTTGCTTCAGCCACTGCCCGAGCTGCATTCCGCTTGGCCTGTCGATACCTGTCGGCTGCCTCCGGAGTCCCACAGGCTAACCAAGCCCGATAGGACTCCTTCTTCAGCCTGGTGGCTCCCTTCACCTCTGGTGTCCACCATTTGGTTCGGGGATTACCACCACGGCAGGCACCAACCACCTTGCGGCCGCAGCTCAATGCAGCAGCTTCGGCAATGGAGACGCTGAACATGGTCCATTCGGACTCAATGTCCCCAGTCTCCCTCGGAATGCTGTTGAAGCTCTGCCGGAGGTGTGCGTTGAAGATCTCGCGGACTGGGGCCTCTGCTAGACGTTCCCAGCACACCCTCACTACGCGTTTAGGTGCACCAGGTCTGTCCAGCGTCCTCCCCCGCCACCTGATCCAACTCACCACCAGGTGGTGATCAGTTGACAGCTCAGCCCCTCTCTTTACCCGAGTGTCCAGAACATATGGTCGCAGGTCTGCTGATACGATTACAAAATTGATCATCGACCTACGGCCTAGAGCATCCTGGTGCCACGTGCACTTATGGACACTCTTATGTTCGAACAGGGTGTTCGTTGTGGCCAAACTGTGATTAGCACAGAAGTCCAATAACAAAGCACCGCTTGGGTTCAGATCAGGGAGGCCGTTCCTCCCAATCACGCCCCTCCAGGTCTCGCTGTCATTACCCACGTGAGCATTGAAGTCTCCCAGCAGGACAACAGAGTCTCCAGGTGGAGCACCCTCCAGCAACCCCCCCCCCCCCCCCCCCCCCCCAGGGACTCTAAGAAGGCTGGGTACTCTGAACTGCCACTCGGCGCATAAGCGCAGATGACAGTCAGGACCCGTTCAGGGAACAAACCCTCTCGTCCACCGGGAAAAACCCCAACGTACCGGCAGCAAGCCGAGGGGATATTAGAATACCCACCCCAGCCCGCCGCCTCTCACCAGGGGCAACTCCAGACTGAGACAGGTTCCAGAGCCCAAGCCATGTGTAGAGGTGAGCCCGACTATATCTAGCCGGTACCTCTCAACCTCACGCACTAACTCAGGCTCCTTCCCCACCAGAGAGGTGACATTCCATGTCCCTATTGCCAGTCTTGGTCAGTCCGCCAGGGCCTCCGCTCCTGGCCGCCACCCGGCACACAATGCACCCGACCCCTATGGCGCCTCCTGCGGGTGGTGGGCCCATGTCTCCTCTTCGGGCTGTGCCCGGCCGGGCCCCATGGACTAAGGCCCGGCCACCAGACGCTCGCCCTCGGGCACCCTCCCCGGGTCTGGCTCCAGGGCGGAGCCCCGGTAACCCTATCCCGGGCAGGGTAAACTGTTCCCTCGATGTCCTTTTCATAAGGGTCTTATGAATCGCTCTTTGTCTGGTCCCTCACCCAGGGCCAATTTGCCATGGGAGACCCTACCAGGGGGCAAAAGCCCCCAGACAACATAGCCCCTGGGATCCCTGTGACACACAAACCCCTCCACCACGATAAGGTAGCGATTCAAGGAGGGGTAGAAAGATGAAACGGCTCCTAGTGCATTTCTTTGCATGTAATGCAAAGAAATGCAGTAAATATGGTGCTATATGCAATAGTAAATAATGCTTTAGCACACAGCATGATTGTATATGTGAAAGCCAAGTCGCTCATACACGCTCACAGACAAGCTGACGCTGTTCAGCAGTGGGCTGCACACTTTGAATCATGTAGACTCCAGCGGGGGGGGGGGGAGTCTGCTGAGTGCCTGCAGAGGCCACTGCTGCTGCTTGTAACATGTTGTTGTCTAAAGCAGACACATAGCCTTCATAGAATCATGAAATCAGTTAACTCGGGTTACACTTTCTGATTTAAAAACACATCTTTGTTAAGTACGTTTAGTTGTTAAAGTATGTTTGTATACCAGGAGAATATTTAGTTGCTGCATTCACACTAAATGTAAAGCACTGCATTCATGTTAGTGGAGGTGAATGTGTCAAAGTTTGTGCATTTGGGGGAATAATGGGAGACGCCACTCTCAGAAGTGGAGCTCGGGGTTATCGGTTCAGCTTTGTGGTTGAAATGGGAAACGAGGAAATGCTACTCACACAATGAGGCAAAACTTTGTACTTGGAGCAGCAGCAGCCTGTTCCATACGGAGGCAGCAGACAGACTGCAGTCTAACAGCATGTAGTGCTGGACGTGCATCGTGTCTCCTGCACACAGCTGACTGTTTCCTTTGTCGTCCCAACAGAGAGGAAACGCCACCACCCCAGGAAGTGTCGGTCAACGGGCCCGTGTGAGCGCGATGGGCGCCGCAGCCCCTGAGAGACGCAGACTGTCAGCCTCCTCCAGAGTGACTCCCCTAAATAACCTCACTGCAACTACGGTGTTTTTACTGAATCACTCTGCCATGTTATTGGACCTGGACACTGCCAATCGACACCAATAACGAGGCGGCAGGACATGTAAAAAAACAACCCCCCCACACAAAAAAAGAAAAAGCGAGACGGAGCAGAGTGCAGAGGAATCTTCTTCAAAGCCTTTTCCTGATGTTGCACATGATCCCGTGCAGTTTTAATGTAGCAGCGATCTTTGAAACGACAGAGTCCGAGGGGTAACATCGTCACCGCTATTTTTTTATGTCCTCAAACATTACTCTCCCGCTTCCCACCCTTTGGGATTTTACATGGGCACCCCGAATGGATAGCACAGGCCAACTTTAAATGATGCCTCAACAATAAATACGTTGTTTTTCCTTCAAGCTTAAGAAAAAGCACTTATGCAGCCATTTACTGTACATTATAGCACAATGATGTAAGTGTTGTACCTTCATCTCTGCTGGTTGTCTCCTCTGTCCTCACATCAAGGTTTTATCCAGTGTTTGGGTTTTTTTGGTTTTGGTCGCTGTTGATGAAACATCCTCACCATCGTACGTCACCAGGTTTCTGAATGTTTTGAAGTGCTTCAGGACGCTCTGTTGAAGAGGAGGAGAAGCGGGTCAATGAACAGAGCTCTAATAGTATTACTGTCTTTTGCTCATGTGCAATAATGTCAATTAGCCATTTTATTTAAAAAGAAAAAATCTGGCATCAGAGACTCATTGGGTAGTTTCAGATTTGGATATGATCTCAATTTTCTCTTCTTTTACTTTAGTGCATGTATAACCGGTTCTCTGTTGACCTAGCTAGTGAGCTAAGACCTTCTGATTGTATTGACCTTTACGTTCTTGCTATCCCCCTTAAATCAACCAAACTTTATCTACCTATATACAAATATTATCTACATTTATAAGTAATTTTACAAGCAACCTTGAGATTACTATTTTTGTCTGTTCCTTTTCTCTCTTTCCACCAAGCACTTACTCACAGGGGGAGAGTGACATTTGGTAAGAGTGACGCTGTATGCCCCCCACCCCCCTATTATTATTATTATTATTAATTTTTTTTTTAAGGTTAATTTTATTTTGTTTCTGAGCAGCAGAATTGGAGGGAGAGCAGGTGTGAGTTCTGCAGAGCTACAGGCCTCTTTGGTGTACTTAAATCATTTGACAGCGATCAGGTTCTATGATTATTGTTAAAAAATTCAAATTAAAAGTGTCTGGCTGACCACATTAATACCAAAGGCTCTGCTTTGCTGGTCTGGTGTCATCTTTGCACTGGTGCAGTACGTTTTGTTTTCAGAGACCTCGTCCACACGCAGTTCCACACGACACCTCATGATGTTTTATAGTGCAGGGTTAAGACCCCACAAAAAGACCAACCTCTATGAGCAAGCGACAGTGGGACGGAAAAACTCTTTTACCAGGAAGTAACCTCCGGCAGAACCAGGCTCAGGGAGGGGCGGGGCCATCTGCTGCGACCGGTTGGGTTTGAAGGGAAGGACGCGGGACAAAAGACACGCTGTGGGAGAGAGCCAGAGATGAATAATAACTAATGCAGAGTGGTGTAGAAACACCAGCGTGACTTTATGGGGGGAGCACAAACTCCCTCCAATGAGGGGATGTTCAGAAATCATGTGATCAGCTCATCAATGTGGCCAAAATTGCTTCGGAGTCCGCAGCCACTCAGGGCCTGAACACGTTCGGTTTCAGTTTTCCCTCCGACATGTCTGTGCAAACACCACTGCTGCACATGTGGCGTGCACACTTTGCTCCTCCCCCTCTGCTTGGTTTTGTTGGTCTTTTCCTTCCTAAATAACCTGGTCATGAGAGGTGTGTTGGTTTAAGATTTTCATTCATTCTTTTCAGCATGTAAAGTGCAGTGTTGCCCCACTGGGACAGATCCACTCTGAGGGTTCTAATGTGCAGCTGTGATGTTAGAAATCAACAGCAGCACTGAGGTTACTCTGCATGAAAATGATTTTCCAAACAATGCATTTTATCTTTTTTTTTCGTCATCTCTGTTTGGAGTAGGCAACGTTCATCTGTGTTGTTCGGGGCAGAATAGTTTTGTTGGTGAGCAGAGAGGGCGTCTCTGAGGGCTGCAGGTTTAGTCCAACCAGCTAATGCTTAGAAAGCCCGGCTGTGCTTTCAAAATGTCAGGAACTCTCCATCCGTCCATCTTCTTCAGCTTCAGCAGCCCAAGCAGAGAAGCCCAGACCCCCCTCACCCAGGGGGCGCCTCCTGGGTGAGGCTCCTTTCGAACTTCTCACCCTATCTCTAAGGGAGAGGCCAGCCACCCTTTGGAGGAAGTTAATTTCCGCCGCTTGTATCTACGATCTCGTTCTTTCGGTCACTACCCACAGCTCGTGGCCATAGGTGAGGGCAGGGATGTAGATCGTCTGTCGATCTCCGGCTCCCTTCTCCCATCACTCGCGAACAAGACCCCGAGATACTTAAACTCCTCCACTTGGGACAGGGTCTCGTCCCTGACCCGGAGTGGGCACTCCACCCTTTTCCGGCTGAGAACCATGGCCTCAGATTTGGAGGTGCTGATCCTCATTCCCGCTGCTTCACACTCGGCTGCGAACCGTTCCAGTGCGAGCTGGAGGCCCTCACCCGATGAAGCCAACAGAACCACATCATCTGCAAAAATCAGAGATGAGATTCTGAGGCCACCAAAGCGAAAGCCCTCCACCACTTGGCTGCGCCTAGAAATCCTGTCCATAAAAATTATGAACAGAACCGGAGACAAAGGGCAGCCCTGGCGGAGCCCATCACCCACCGGGAACGAGTCCGACTTATTGCCGGCAATGCGAACCAAGCTCTTGCAACGGTTATATAGGGATCGAATGGCCCGTAGCAATGGGCCAGACACCCCATATTCCCGCAACACCTCCCACAGGACACCCCGAGCGACACGGTCGAATGCCTTCTCCAAGTCCACAAAACACATGTAGACTGGTTGGGCAAACTCCCATGCACCCTCAAGTATCCTGGAGAGGATAAAGAGCTGTTCCAGTGTTCCGCGACCAGGACGAAAACCGCATTGTTCCTCCTGTATCCGAGGTTCGACTAACGGACGAACTCTCCTTTCCAGCACCCTGGCATAGACTTTCCCAGGGAGGCTGAGGAGTGTGATCCCCCTGTAGTTGGAACACACCCTCCGGTCCCCCTTCTTAAAGATGGGGACCACCACCCCGGTCTGCCAGGCCACAGGTACTGCCCCTGATCTCCACGCAACATTGCAGAGGCGTGTCAACCAGGACAGCCCTGTCAAGAAATGTTCGTTATGTTCGGTTAACCTTCAGTGGAAATCAACCATCACAGGTGGTCATGAAGATGGATTGTGATTCAGTGAATCCACGATCACCTCAGACCGCGGCACACGGCCCTGTATTTGCTCAGTAATAGTTCACAGCCTCGTTCAGGCTTCTGATGTGTGCAGAGTTCTGCTGCGACTCTTCATCAATCCAGTGTTACACCACGTTTACTTGAGACTAGCATATTACCACAAAATCTACCTTTCACCAGCCCTTGTTTACATAAAGTACACTCTGTTTTTGAGCGGAAATAAAATGAGACAATAAAATATTTAAATGTTTAGATTATTTTGACTATCTGACTGCAGAGTGCTGTATGTTGAACTTTAGTGAGAATTTTTTTTGTTTTGTTTGTTTTCAAGCGTTTATAAATTTTAAATGGCAGCACATAATCACACCCGTGGTCCTCAGGGGTCAAAAATGTCCCCATCTGGTTTGATTGATAATTAATATGAAGTGGATTTTTCCCCACTTTTAATTAAAACTTAATTCAAACATTTTGACACAATTTCTTTTTTCCATTTCAAATTTAAGTCTGATAAAACCTCATAAAAATGAATTTTTTCTTTGTTTTCGGGTAAAAAATAAATCATCAGTTATCGTGAGGATCGTTTCTCAACCAGAGTCGGCTGCTTTAACAGATGATCACGGACGGGTTTATGTCAACGTTAATTTAGAAAGCTGTTTTTAAACTACTTCAAGTTTTTTACTGGCAGCACATAATCACACCTGTTGTCCTCAGGGGTCCAAAATGACCCCGTCTCGTTTGAGTGTTTATATTTATCATTACCTGACAGTTTTCTATATTTTGGCATGGTAGGAACACCAGGGCATGAGTCTGAGTGAAGGCAAACTTTCATGAGGACAAAGGCGTGTCCATATTTGACCCAAGTGCAGGAGGAAGCTCAGGTTTATTCCTCTGCACTGGTCCCATCATGGACAGCTTTCTTTCTGCAGTTGCAGGCCAAGGGGCATATACAGTAAACAAGCTGTTACAGGTGATTGTTTTCTTTTGGAAACCTGCAATGTTAGGGACAACTCGTGTCCTGACTGCAGGACAGACGGTTTGCCATCGCACACGAGCATGTTCCATGTACAGCTGGACCTGCATCACATGCTGCCCATGTTTTTGTCTCAAAGTTCCCTGGTTTACTTGGATGTTCTGTTGGAGGGGACAGAGTCCTCTGAAGGGGACTTGGTGCTCATACAGTCACATCAGTACCAGGATCTTACATCACAGCAGGAGGAACACCCACTTGTGTTTCAAGTCAAGTCAACACCAACACACATCATACACCTCAAATGGGAGCACGTTTGTGTCATGAACGACGATCATCTATTGTGTCTTTATCAAGAAATTATGTCCTTTTTGTGCTTCTATGATTAATCTTGTGTCAGCATGAAAACTTCTCTACCAGACTCAGGATGTCATAAACTGGCCGTAGCGACTCTACTGGATGCACGGCAGTAAGAATCAACACACCCACATATGCCTACAGCTGCATTCGGTCCATTTTTCTTCCTCTCTTGTTGTCCCTCCTTGTTCATCATTGAGTTGGCTGTAGAGCAGGTCATCTGCTAATTGGATGGTTGTTGGTTCAATCTCTGTGTGCTCTAGTCTGGAGTTCTTACCAAGGTGTCCTTGGGCAAGTTACTGAACCCCAACTTGGTCTCTGATGCATCCATCGGCATGTGAACGTTAAAAAGCAGAATACAAGCAGAATACACTGTGTATAATGCTTTCAGTACTCGAGTAGAAAAGCCACTGAAGGAGTATGGGACCTGGCACATGTGCTTGGACTGTGGTAGATCATCTTTCTCTGAGGCACATGAGAGAGTCAGGCATCGTCTGTCACTGGGAAGGTTAGAAGACCAGATCAGTGTTTCCTCACGTTACTGCAAATATTCCTCTGTCTCAGCTGATTCCTCTTTCCTGCTTGATTCTTTGTCTTCATCATAATTGAAATGGATGATGTGTAGTCCTCTGACACATCTTCTATTTCAGTTTCACATTCTGAAAATTCAAGAAACTTCAAGAAGCCCAGTCACTTTCTCTCCAAGCTCCTCAGACTACCATGTCCTGGATGCCTGAGAACCTACTTGAACATAGTTCAGATTCTTCATCACTTTTCTTCACTTCATAGCCTTCTTCCACTTCTGCAGGTGGCTGATGTGCTTTTTCAGAGAAAGGGTAGCATGTGCTCTAAATATTGACAATATTTTCTATATCTTCTAACCCTGGATCTTCCTGAACATTGATTCTCCCTCCTCATTATACTAGGACAGCGGTCCCCAACCCCCGGGCCTCGGACCGGTACCGGGCCGTGAGAGTTGAGGCTCAGGTGTGAAATGTATAGTTTTCAGGGTTTTTATCGGTTTCCAGCGTGATTTTGTTATCGTTTTTATCGTTTACGCGGTTTTCCTGGGTCTTTTCACGTGTGTTATGAATAAATCTTTTTTTCGGTACCGGTACTAGTTTTATTTTGTTGTATTTATCCGCGACACCTTAAAGGCCGGTCCGTGAAAATATTGTCGGCCATAAACCGGCCTGTAGCGCAAAAGAGGTTGGAGAGCGCTGACCTAGAGGACAATATGTGCTTTGTCCTACTGCTCATTGCTTTGCACAACATGGTAAAAAAATTAGCTCACAAGCCTCCAGAGCAGTGGAGGCCTGTGAGCTGCTTTCTGTGTACGTAGGGTCGACCTTACAATACGAAGCACCTTGATGCGACTGTTGTGATTCGGCGCTGTGTAAATACCGTTGAATGTGGAGCGCCTGCCTCCTCTTTGTGCTGCCTGTTGTGGTGGTTATGACCGTTGCTTGACCCCACACATCAGTGATCTGAGATGTTTGACAGCAGTGTGTGAAAATGTGGCCCTTTGCAACACTTTGTGGACGTTTTTGTCCCCGAGGACAACAGACGTTATAAAGTCCAATAAAACCCCATAAATACATCAAATTACTTCAAACTTATTCCAATCATGCACAGCATAGTACTGAACAACTTGTTTTCAGACCATTTGATTAATAAAAACACATTTTTGATAGCAGAAGATTTCTTTAGAGGACAAAAATGTCCCAAGGACAACACAAGGGTAACAGCAGGTATTTGGTTTGCTCTTCTTATAGGAAAACAGGTGATGCAGGTGATGCAGGTTGAGCGCTGCAGAGCAGCTGTTGACTGTGGTGCAGCAGTTTGCAGACAGACACGGACACGTGAACCTTTAAACCCACAGTTTTTTATTTGGATTCTAAAAACTCGATATCGACATGATTGACAACATAACCCGGCTCAGAAGGTAGTTTCTAATTTAATAAAAAACAACAAATAAATAAAAGTGATTATGTCATATTGTTGGGGCGATGCAGCCGTTGAGAGATGAGTAAACGAGAGTGAAAAAGGTGAGCCGGGGCGAGCGTTCTGTTCCTCACCCAAACCATCAGGTTGTTTGACCTTTGACCGTGAGGAGCCTGCAGACGTTTATAGGTTTCATCATGCTCGCACCGCTAATACCAGCAAATCCTACTGAAATGAACTGAGCATCAGAATATTAAGCAAGAAGACGGCAACCAAACAGACTGGATACGAAAAAAAAAAAAAAAAGGATTTTATTAGAATAATTTATTCACAGGATCAGCGTCAATCAGTATGAATATTTCTACGTGTTTGTTATCGTCAATCTCACAACGATGCACCAGGAACACCTGACCTCTGACCTTTGTTAGTCCACATCGTCCCGTCGCTGTGGGCGAGCAGCGCGGTGAAGAGGCTTCCCCTTCCACTCTACTGTTAATGGTTCATGTTTAAGGACAACTGTGTTTACACAAAGAAAAAAGACACTAAGGGTGTACATTTGCAAGAAGCATTAGTCACATTAATACAGAAACAAATGGCACGTTGAATTCCTAATTTCAAAATAAAGTGGTGCTTGAGGAACTTTACTGAGGAGACAAGTTAAATAAATTACTAGCATAAACATTACATACAAATCTGGAGTAGTATGTACAAAAGAGTTATCAGCACAAAAGCCTGTGTTCAAAGACAGCAGGAGGACATATTTTACAGAGCAGGGTTCGGGTGCTCGTGGAGGACAGACACAGATGTTTGAAACCTCCGCCCGCGCTCCCAGGGCCACGCCGCTCGTGCTGCATCGTTCACGTCTAAACACAACAGCGTGGAAACTCGCGAGCAGCGCTCACACACGCCTGTGTGACCTTCACCACCCCGCCGTCGTCGGAGGAAACGACAGTATTTCACTTACAGCTCTTACGGTCTCGTGTCTGCTGACGTTTTAAATTTGGAACTTCTGCCAACAACAACATGGAGAAAAAGTTGTGGTCTTTTAACAATGTTCAGTTGAATCGGTCCTGGCGTACGCCACACGAGTCATTTCAAAGCCTGCACCTGCAGGCGGCGATGTCACCGCGTCTGCATTTACCTGCTTCGCTCAGTCGTAGCGGAGGAAGCTCGATACGTAAACTAGGATGGGAATCAGAGAACAAAGCGACTCATGGCGAAACGAGACCATTTGAGCGGTTAAAGAAATACGGAGTTTTCCTCTCCCACACTCGGTGTGCCTCTACACACCGGGGTCTCCTCCCTGTTTCATACAGCAGTGCCTGTCCTTCAGAGTGTGAATGTTAGCGCACAGCGTAGTGAGGGTCCTCTGTAAACACTGTCGGCGACGAGTCCACCGACACTCTCAACACCTGCTGGGCTCTTTGATCTCTGCGAGCGGTTCATGGCGTTCGCAGTGTGTCGTTGCCACACGTGGAGGAGCGCTGACCTCCTCCTGGAACAAATTTGAGATTTTTAAAAAGCAAAAACAAAAAAAACTGAAAGGAAATCCTTCATGAACCGCTGACGAGCCCCCTCGTTGCAGCCGCTTCCTCTTGAACTTCCTTTGAACGCGCCGTGAGCGCTGCGTCGGGCAGTGGAAGGCAAAGAGGAAGAACGTCTGCCGACCGACGAGCCGTCGGACCCTCGAAGTCTGAACGAGGCCGGGCCGACTGCAGCTCCTCCGTCATTCCTCCCCCGAGTGTGCGGCCGGGCAGTGAGGTTAGTAGGAGGGGAGGAGGGCGGTTTACAGGGCTGGAAGGATCTTCATGCTGCAGCTACGACAGCGACTTTGTGGTTTTTTCTTTTCATAACAAAAACATGGAAACGTTGTGACACAAAGTCATTAGTTCAACACAGAACAGAGCACGGTGGTCACAGGCTCCTCCCTTCGCCTCTACGCGTCTGACAGGCAGCTCTGAACACTGTCCATCCACAGCTGTGCGTTCAGGCTGTCCTGGGCACAGAAGTTGTACACTCGTTTGGTCGTCTTGAGCTGAAAGAAGCAGAGAGACGAATCAGGATCGTTAAACATAGACTGATAACAGCGGGGTCTCGTTCGTGCACGGACTCAGAAAGGCTGCAGGAGCAGGGGGAGGGGCTCTCTGCAGTCGGCGCTCAGCTCGCTGCTATAACCTACAGTTTCATGTAATGCTGAAACTAAGGCCAAGAAGAGAATCGTCTCTGACTCTTTAGCCTTGAAAGCCTCCTGGGAGGAGTGTGTGTCTGTTTAAACTACTGTGCGTGCACCAGCGCTTAGGGAGGGTGTGGTCTCTGCCTCCCCATGAACGCTACGGGGGAGCTTCAGCCAATCCAGGCTCACTTCCTGTCAGAAACGATCCTGGAGCAACGCGGCGAGGGAGCTCACTCACATCAAAGAAGGCTTTCTCGTCAATGTTTTTTGGCGCTCCCATGGTGGGCGTTCCCGCGGTGACAGACTCCACCTCAGCCAGATCGATCACTCCTTTGCACTCCTTGTCCTGCCTGCTCTCGTAGTATCTGAGCTGCAGAGGGAGGGAGAGAGGCGCCATTAAACCAGCAACGGTCTCCTGGAGACAAAGCCTCCTCTGCTCCGTCTTACCTGGTGTTTGGTCTTATCCAGCACAAACCACCGCGGTTTCCATGGTTTCAACAACGCCCCTCTCTTGAAGAGAATGCCTTCAAAACTCCTGGAGGCCAAAACACAAGTAGAGACATGCTTGAGCTGTTCTCTGCCACCACTACGCTGCACAGTTTATCTACAGGCCTGTGACACGGCAGCAGAGCTGGGAGGAGTCGCTGCTCAGTACGACGCCCCGCTGGCAGGTACAGACCTGTTCTCGCTCTCGCTGCTCTGGAACTGGCTGTAGAGGGTGCTGGTGCTCGGCCGACCGGGGACGGGCGTAGACGTGGCGCTGGCTTCGCAGTCCAGAGCCAGGTTGATGGAGGATCCTACACCGCTCTCCTGCAGGTAAACGCCCTGAGAACGCCGCTGATGGCTCAGGTTGGATGACATCAGCAGGGAGCTGGAGAAGGAAGGCTGCAGAGGCAGAAAACATCAGTGCACACACACTGAGCTACCTGTGTGTGTGTGTCTGTGTGTGTGCGTCTGTGTGCGTGTCTGTGTGCGTGCGCGTCTGTGTGTGTGCGTCTGTGTGCGTGTCTGTGTGCGCGCGTCTGTGTGTGTGTCTGTGTGTCTGTGTGTGTGTGCGTCTGTGTGTGCGCGTCTGTGTGTGTGTGTCTGTGTGCGCGCGTCTGTGTGCGCGCGTCTGTGTGTGTGTCTGTGTGTGTGTGCGTCTGTGTGTGCGCGTCTGTGTGTGCGTCTGTGTGTCTGTGTGTGTGTGTGTCTGTGTGTGCGCGTCTGTGTGTGTGCGTCTGTGTGTGTGCGTCTGTGTCTGTGTGTGCGCGTCTGTGTGCGTCTGTGTCTGTGTGTGCGCGTCTGTGTGCGTGCGTCTGTGTGTGTGCGTCTGTGTGTGTGCGTCTGTGTGCGTGTGTGTGCGCGTCTGTGTGCGCGCGTCTGTGTGTGTGTCTGTGTGTGTGTGCGCGTCTGTGTGTGCGTCTGTGTGTGTGCGCGTCTGTGTGTGTGTGCGCGTCTGTGTGTGCGTCTGTGTGTGTGCGTGTCTGTGTGCGTGTGTGTGTGTGTGCGTGTCTGTGTGCGTGCGTGTCTGTGTGCGCGTCTGTGTGTGTGCGCGCGCGTCTGTGCGTCTGTGTGTGCGTCTGTGTGCGTGCGTCTGTGTGCGTGCGTGCGTCTGTGTGCGTGCGTCTGTGTGCGTGCGTGCGTCTGTGTCTGTGTGCGTGTGTGTGTCTGTGTGCGTGTGTGTGCGTCTGTGCGTCTGTCTGTGTGCGTGTGCGCGTCTGTGTGTGTCTGTGTGTTTCTGTGTGCGTGCGTCTGTGTGCGTGCGTGTGTGTGCGTCTGTGTGTGTGCGTCTGTGTGTGTGCGTGTGCGTCTGTGCGTGCGTCTGTGTGCGTGCGTCTGTGCGTGCGTCTGTGTGTGTGTGCGTCTGTGTGTGTGTGCGCGTGTGTGTGTGTGCGTCTGTGCGTGTGTGCGTCTGTGCGTCTGTGTGTGTGCGTCTGTGTGCGTGCGTCTGTGCGTGCGTCTGTGTGTGTGCGTCTGTGTGTGTGCGTCTGTGTGTGTGCGTCTGTGCGTCTGTGTGTGTGCGTCTGTGTGTGTGCGTCTGTGTGCGTGCGTCTGTGTGTGTGTGCGTCTGTGTGTGTGTGCGTCTGTGTGTGTGTGCGCGCGTCTGTGTGTGTGTGCGTCTGTGCGTGTGTGTGCGTCTGTGCGTCTGTGTGTGTGCGTCTGTGTGCGTGTGTCTGTGTGTGTGCGTCTGTGCGTGTGTGCGTCTGTGCGTGTGTGTGTGCTTGTGCGTGTGTGCGTGTGTCTGTGTGCGTGTGTGCGTGCGTCTGTGCGTGTGTCTGTGTGTGTGCGTGCGTCTGTGTGCGTGTGTCTGTGTGTGTGCGTCTGTGCGTGTGTGCGTCTGTGCGTGTGTGTGCGTCTGTGCGTCTGTGTGTGCGCGTCTGTGTGTGTGCGTCTGTGCGTGTGTGCGTCTGTGCGTGTGTGTGCGTCTGTGCGTGTGTCTGTGTGCGTGCGTCTGTGTGCGTGCGTCTGTGTGCGTGTGTGTGCGTGCGTCTGTGTGCGTGTGTGCGTCTGTGTGTGTGTGTGCGTGTGTGCGTGTGTCTGTGTGCGTGCGTCTGTGTGCGTGCGTCTGTGTGTGTGCGTGCGTCTGTGTGTGTGTGTGCGTGTGTGCGTGTGTCTGTGTGCGTGCGTCTGTGTGCGTGCGTGCGTCTGTGTGCGTGTGTGCGTGCGTCTGTGTGCGTGCGTCTGTGTGCGTGCGTCTGTGTGTGTGTGTGCGTGCGTCTGTGTGCGTGCGTGTGCGTGCGTGCGTGTGTGTGCGTGCGTCTGTGCGTGCGTCTGTGTGCGTGTGTCTGTGTGCGCGTCTGTGCGCGTGTCTGTGTGTGCGTGTGTGCGTGCGTGTGTGCGTGTGCGTGTGTGCGTGTGTCTGTGTGCGTGTGTGCGTGCGTCTGTGCGTGTGTCTGTGTGCGTCTGTGCGTGCGTCTGTCTGTGTGTGCGTGTGTGTGTCTGTCTGTGTGTGTGTCTGTGTGTGTCTGTGCGTGCGTGTGTCTGTGCGTGTCTGTGCGCGTGTCTGTGTGTGCGTGTGTGCGTGCGTGTGTCTGTGTGCGCGTCTGTGCGCGTGTCTGTGTGTGCGTGTGTGCGTGCGTGTGTGCGTGTGCGTGTGTCTGTGTGCGTGTGTGCGTGCGTCTGTGCGTGTGTCTGTGTGCGTCTGTGCGTGCGTCTGTCTGTGTGTGCGTGTGTGTGTCTGTGTGTGTGTGTCTGTGCGTGTCTGTGTGTCTGTGTCTGTAGGATGAAAGCCTGGCTCAACCACATACAGCAGGGTTAAAGCTGCAGTGAGTGTTAGCACCCTGCAGGTTTGTGAGAGCAGTGAGTGTTAGCACCCTGCAGGGCCGACACCGGCTCGTGTGCTTGTTGGCCCACCTTGCTCTCCAGCTTGGTCTCCGTCCTCTGCGTGGTCTTGATTTTATCCCACGTGTCCTTCCACTTGTCTGTCGCCTGGCCGAGCTCGGCCTCCAGGCTCTGCAGGTCCTGCAGCAGCTTGGTGATGGCGTCGGGCACCACCTTGGTCAGGTTGTCGTAACACGGCCACACAATGTGGCGTTGAGATTTAGGCCCGCTGGTGTCGGGTTTCTCCGCCGTCTCTTCGGCCGCGCGCTCCTGCCGGCCCCTCAGCTCCCAGTCGTAGGACGGCCCCTCGGACAGCGTCTCCTCCGTGTAGAAGTCCCACACCTTCAGGTTGGAGATGAAGGTGTACGGCCTCAGCACCTGGAACACGCAGCGCCTTCGTTAAGCACGAGTTTGTGTTTCGGGCGCAGCAGGCTGTGCTCGTGTTCTCACCTCGTCGTCTTCAGGAGAGAACATGTAGTTGTAGAAGACGGGCGTTTTCTTGTTCAGTCGGTCGATGTAGTCCCACACAGACTTGCACACCTGAGGGTTTTTCCTCTCGCCTTTCTCCTCGTACAGCACTCCTACACACACGGATCATGGTTACACTAACAACCGCCTTCGAGCGTGGAATCAACACGGGCTCCGTTTGTACTCACCCAGCTCGATGCGCTCGTAGTCTGAGTCGAGCAGGAAGGTGCGGAAGCGGTTGGAGACGTAGTGGTAGGCCAGGAACTTCAGGTAGTACTGACTGAACTCAAACTCCATGGGGAACTGGAGGTGGATCTGAGGGTGGAGGCACACAAACACATGCCGTGTTAATTAAAGGTCTGCTCTGAATCGTGTCTCAGCGCTGCAGCTGCTCCGTACGTGCAGCAGCCACCAGTGCAAACAGGAACAGCTCTGACCTCTGACCTTGTGGCAAACGCAATCAGAGGAAGGAGAACAGAAGCCTGCTGCGTGTCACATCACATCTAATTAATCAGGATGATTCTAGGACAGTAAATCTGCTGCTGCTCTACACGCTGCCTCACAGTCCGAACACATGGCAGCGGCGGTGAGAGCAAAGCGCCGGTCCTTGATGATGGATAAACAATCAGCTGTTGTACCTGGTGCACACAGTCGAGGAACTGCAGGAAGATGGGGGTGAAGCCGCTGCTCTGGCTGCCCAGTGTCTGAGCTCCTCTGTGGCTGAAGCGGTGGCCAAACGACAGCCACTCCTTCTCCACCAGGAGCCGGAAACCATCGAATGTCCTGTAGTAGGGATCAGAGAGCAGCTGCACCAGGGACACCACCTGCAGAGAGATGCAGCATCACACACTCTGCCCCCTCGCAGCTCGCTCTAACAAAACCAAGCAGCCAGCATCTGTCAGACCTGCGTGGTGACGTCCCAGCCGTCCTCCAGGCTGACCATGACTGACGAGCCCGTGTCCAGGAGCTCCACCACCAGCACCGACACCTGCAGCACCCTGTGGAGCTGAACGCACACACGCAGTCAGCACAAATAAGAGCCGCGTGGACGAGAATCAGCTGAGAAACACAAAGCGCGACGTACCAGCGCCATCCACTCGGACTCCTCCAGGCAGCGCAGGAAGCTCATGCTGGGGTCGGAGGTCGAGGAGCTCGGCAC